>NW_006399801.1:1059912-1087029 GCF_000299155.1 Elephantulus edwardii | reverse complement strand
CACCCCCTACCCCCAAATATAATCCACTCTGCAACCCTCATTGTGTACTCCTACGATAAAAATAATGCCCTAAAATATAATACTTTTAGACTATTTCACAAGTTTTATGGTACACAGTTTCCTTATTGATCTATTTAATAATTTCCATTGAGTTTATTCCATGAAGTATAAGTATTCAGGAAAAGCATTGTATATGTGAGTTTTTCCCCCATTAGCTGAGTCTATTCAAATCTATGATAAAGAAAGCAAAACCAAAATAAACAGGAGACATGTGCCTCATAAGAATTAAACCTAGAATTTAAGTAAGCTCTCAGTTGTGATGACACTACTATAACGATCCTCTTTGTTCGGTGTTCATAGAGTTTTTAAAAGTCTTTTATTTAGGAAATAGATGACCCATCCTGCTTCCGAGTCTGTCTTAATGAGGGAGTTCCAACAAAACCTGTCCAAGATGGGAAACCCTTTTGGAATTTGACACACCAGTGGCAGAGATATTAGTATAACAGCAACCTCAGGTAATCTTAGTACAGCAAACTGACATAAAAGTGCTACACCATTTAGAACAACATACTCTCCAGGCATAATTAATACCATGGCCCTTGGGCCCAGCTGACTTTTAAATACAAAGACTGGCTCACCAGATTCCATTTGCATACACAAGAGGCCTTTCTCCCACAGCTGTTTGTAAACAAAACATAGGGTCACTATGAGTCATGCTCAACTCAACTGGCATCCAACTACAACAATCAGATGTGACATATAACAAAACTCATAGAAGAAGTTATGCTTAAACTCCAAGGGTAACTCACTGCCTTTCTGTACATTCTAAGTCCATCAACTCCATGGGATGTTCCTTCTTGTAATCTTTATGGAAAAGCTCTTGATTGTGCAATAGGTAACTACAACTCTTAATGACAATTTAAAAAAAACAAAAACCAACCCAACAGATCCGAACTTTGCCATTGCCAAATTTTTGCTGATTGTCAGCATCATGATAGTTGGTGAAGATATTGAGATTGTTAAGAGCTTATTTTACTTGACTCCGCAATCAATACTCTTGGTACCAGCAGCCAGGAAATTGAAAGACTAATTGCATTGGGAAAGTCTGCTGTCAGGGATCTCTCTAGAGTACTGAGAAGCAACAATATCAGTCTGGAGACTAAGGTGCATCTGATCCAGACCATAGTCTTCACAATTGCTAGCTATGCATCAGAAAGTTGGGCAAAGACTAGGGATAATAGAAAGAGAATTGATGCCTTTGAGCTGTGGTGATGGAGAACAATGTTGAATATACCATGGACTGCTAAGAGAACAAACACGTTCACCCTAGAGAAGGTGAAATCAGGCTGCTCCTTGGAGGTAACGATTCTGAGGCTTCATCTGACATACTTTGGACATGTTGCAAGGAGGAACCAGTCCTTGGAGAGGGACATCATACTTGGAAGAGTGGAGGGACAGAGAAAGAGAGAAAGACCATAGATGGAATGGATTTATTCAGTGACTGGCATAACGAGAGTAGGTGTGTCAGAGAGAGTAAAGTTGGTACAAGATAGAGCAGATTTAAGGGCTATTATACATAGGCTCACTATGATTTGTAAGTGACTTGACGGCACATAACAGCAACAACAACAACAATGATACCAATTTTACAATCTCTACCATGTTCAAGTCCATTGTGGAAGTCAATGTGTCAATCCATCTCCTTGAAGGTCTTTCTCCATTTTGCTGATCCTCCACATTCTCCAGGGAGCTCTGGTAAATTAGTGGTAACAAACTACACTGCAATGCCAAGAAACACAGTTTGGATCCACCAGCTACTCCACAGGACAGGGGAAATCTCCTCTGATTCAATTTGCTGTCTCTAAAAACCTGCTTGAGGATCAGCTATGAGTCAATTCTGACTCACTAGCATACAACAACAACTACATTTCCCAGAATGATGTCTCTCAACAAACACTGGTTCCTCCTAATATATGCCCAAAGTAAGTGGGATGAAGGTGCATCATCCTTCGCTCTAAGGAACACTTCAATTGCATTTCCTTCAAGACAGATTTATTTGTTCTTTTTGTAGTCTATCATATATTCAGTAGTCTTCTCCAACACCACAACTCAAAGGTATTGATTATTCTCCAGTGTTCCATATTCATTGTCCAATCTTCAGATGCATAGAAAGCAATTAAAATATAATGGCTAACAACCTAAATAAAAAAATTAAAAAAAATATAATGGCTTAGATCAAGTTCACATTCGTTTTCAAACTGAGATCCTTGCCCTTTAGAACTTTGAACCGTCCTTGACAGGGGATTCTCCCAATAAAACATGTCTTTCTATTTCTTGACTGCTATAGCAGAAGTGTTGATTTGGGGTCCAACTAAAATGAAATCTATGAAAACTTCAGTTTTATTCCATGCCTATTTTTCCAGTAGTGAAGATTTTTGCTTTCTTCATATTGAAATATAAACCATACTGAAGGCTATAGTCTTTGATCTTCTACAGTACTTATTATAGAAGTACTATTTAGTTTAAGTGTTTTCTTTACATCTTTAGTTTCTGCAACCAACGTTGTGTTATATGCATAATACACGTTGTTGATGAGTTTTTCTCTGACCCTATGTACATTCTTTTTTGTACAGCCTAACTACTCAAATGATTTATTCAGCATCCAGATTGAATGTTGTGTTGTCATGTGCTGTCTAATTGTCTGTGACTCATAGTGACCCTATATCCAACATCCCTAAACCATGCTGTATACTGTGCCAATCTTATTGTTTCTGACACACCTCCCTTCATTACCCCAGTCACTGAATCAATCCATCTCATCGGTGGTCTTCCTCTCTTTCCCTGTCCCTCCACCCTTCCAAGCATGACGTCCCTCTCCAAGGACTGGCCCCTCCTTGTAACATGTCCAAAGTATGTCAGATGAAGCTTCAGAATCCTTGCCTCCAAGGGGAAGCCTAGTCTCACCGTCTCTAGGACAAACCTGTTTTTTTCTCCTAGCAGTCAATGGTATATTCAATACTCTTTTCCAGCACCACAACTCAATGGCATCAATTCTCTTTCTATCATCCCTAGTCATTGTCCAGCTCTCTGATGCAAAGCAAGTGATTGCAAAGACCATGGCATGTATCAGGTGCACCTTAGTCTCCAGACTGACATCGTTGCTCTTTAGTACTTTAAAGAGGTCTCTAACCACAAACTTCCCCAATGCAATACGTCTGTTAATTTCTTGGCTGCTGGTACCTAAAGTGTTGATTGTGGAGCAAAGCAAACTAAAACTATGAACAATCTCAATCACTTCACTATCCATCATGATGATGCCAATCGGCCCAGTGATGGGAATCTTTGTTTTCTTGATATTGAGCCTCAATCCATACTAAAGACTGCAGTCCTTGACCTTCCACAGCAAGCCCTTCAGGTCTTCCTCAGTTTCAGCAAGCAGGATTGTGTCATCTGCATAACGCAGATTGTTGATGAGTCTTCCTCCAATCCTGATGTCACATTTCTCCTCATAGACCCCAGCCTCCCAGATAATCTCTTCTGCATAAAGATTGAAAAGAAATGAAGATAGGATACATCCC
Source organism: Elephantulus edwardii (assembly GCF_000299155.1). NCBI lineage: Eukaryota > Metazoa > Chordata > Mammalia > Macroscelidea > Macroscelididae > Elephantulus > Elephantulus edwardii. Next base: position 1,083,451 of record NW_006399801.1, on the reverse strand, counting down.
TCATGTACACCCTTCCAATTTGAACCATGTAGTGTTTCTTTGCTTTGTTCTGACGACTGCCTTCTGGTCCAAATATAGGTTTCGCATTAGCACAGTCAAGTGTTCTGGGATTCCCACTCTTCTCAGAATTAGCCAGTTTGTTGTGATCCACACAATCTAATAAAAAAAAAAGAAATAAAACAGTCCCTCAAAACAAAAGATAATGAAAATACAACATACTAAATCTTCTGGGTTACAGCTAGTCAGTCCTCAGAGGGAAGTTTATAGCAATACACAAACACATAAAAAAGGATGAAAGAAGAAAAATTAATGACTTAATAACCCCATCAAGCTGGCAAAAACAACACTCTAACACCACAGACTCTAGAAGAAATTGTAAGAACAAAAGTTGAAATCAATGAGATATAAAAGAGAAAAACAATTATAACCATTGACAAGACCAGGAGCTGGTTCTTTCAAAGGGTCAAAAAAATACACAAACCATTGACAAAGTTAACAAATAAAATAAAGAGAAGACACAAATAACTCGATTAAGAAATGATAGAGGTTATGTCACAAAAGAACCAGATTAAATCAAATTGATAATATCAGGTTATTATGTAAAGCTATACTTTGATAAATTTGAAAACCTAGATGAAATAGATAAATTTCTTGAAACTCAGATCCTACCCAAACTGACATGGACGGAATTAGATCACTTAGACAGAACTATCACAAAAGAAGAAATTGAACAAGTCATAAAAAGACTCCCCCAGAAAAAAGTCCTGGTCCAGGTGGCCTCACAACTTAATTCTACTAAACATTCAGAGAAGATCTATCATCAATTTGACTTAATTTTTAAAAATTAATTTTAATGAAAGTTTACAGAGACTTTGGATTTCCATTCATTCATTGTTGTACTTTTCTCCCTGCCCACACCTCCCTCTCATTCTCTCTTCTCTTTGAAAAGTAAACTTCTTCCACTGTTATACAATCCCTCCCACCAAGTCCACTCCACTATACTGCCTTCATTCTGAACTCCTGTCATGAAAATAATATCTAATCCCTTTTAAACAGTTCTCTCCCTCATCTGTTTCAGTGCAGTATACATTATTGATCCCCTCTTTCTCAGTCTACCCTCAACCCCTATGTCAGTACTCTTTTATAACAAGGGCAGTATTTTATAACATTATGCAGTATTTGTCTTTTTGTGACTGAGATATTAATCCAGCATAATGTCCTCCAGAGTCAACCATTTTGTATAATAGTTTATGAGTTCCTTGTTTTTTAATACAGCATAGTATTCCATTGTGCGAATATACCAGAGCTTCTCTATCCATTCTTTGGGTTATTTCCAAACTTTGCTATTGTGAACAAAGCCACAATCAACATAGGTGTGCATATGCTTGGGTGACAGTAATGGTTTTTTCAGGGTATATTTCCAGTAGTGGAATTGCTGGGTCAAATGGTATTTCCATTTGCAACTTTTTGAGAAAGTGCCATACAGCCTTCCATAGTGGTTGCACCACTTTACACTCCCACCAACAGTGAATAAGGGTTCCCATTTCTCCGCAACCTTTCCAGCCTTTGTTGTTTGCTGTTCTGTTAAATTTTGCTATTCTTACTGGAATGAAATATCTCATAGTTGTTTTGATTTGCATATCTCTTAGAGCTAGGGACTTTGAACTTTTCTTCATGAGTTTGTCTGTCATCTACATGTCTTCTTTGGTTACATGTCTGTTCACATCTTGTGCCCATTTTTCAATTGGGTTGTTTACCTTTATCTTGTTGTGGTGCCCAAGTATTTTATAAATTTTAGATATAAGTCCCTTATCTGACATGTAATTAACAAACTTTCCCCCCCAACCTGTGGCTTCCCTTTTTACCCTGTTGGTGAAATTTTTATATGTGCATATGGATTTGATTCTTAGAAGGTCACATTCATCTATTTTATCCTCTCCTTGTTGTAGATTTTTCAGGATGCTTGGAAGACTATTTATGTTGTAGATTAGGACTACTAGAGTTCTTCCAAGCTTTTCTTTAATGAAGTTTATAGTCCTTGGTTTTAGTCATAGGTTCAGGATCCACTTTGAGTTGTTTTTGTATATGGAGTGAGGTGTGGATCTGGCTTGAGTTTTCTACAGATAGTTTTCCAATTTTTCAACACCATTTGTTATAAAGACTGTCATTTCCCTACTTAACTGATTTTATCTCCTTGTCAAAAATCAGTTGACCATAGGTAGATGGGCTGATTTCTAGATTCTCAATTTCATTCCATTGATTTATGTGTCTGTCATTGTACCAGTACCATGCTGTCTTGACCACCACAACAGTGTGGTAGGATTTGAAATCAGGGAGTAAGATGATGCCTACCATGTTTCTCTTTTTAAGTAGTGCTTTGCTTATTGCGGCCTCTTTCAAGTCCAAATGAAATTGGAGATTGTCTTTTCCATTTCATTGAAGAATAGAATTGTTAATTGTATTGGGATTGCACTAAATATGTAAATTGCCTTTGGTAGTATTGCCATTTTTATAATATTAAATCTTCCTATCCATGAGAAAGGGATATCCTTCCACTTCTCCAGGTCTCTTTTTGTTTCCTGTAGTAATATGTATAAATGTCCACAAGGGAAAATGTAATGGGGGAAAAGAGAGGATAAAAGGAGAAAGGTGGAAATCACTAGAATAGCAGAGTTTAGTTGGTAGATGGGAGGGTGGTGTGGTGAAGGAATGGGAAAGAGTCAATGGAGACAGGGTAATAATAGGCAAAATCAATAGTAATTACCTAAAATACAGCGTATGTGAATGATTGTATGAAACACAATGTAAATGAAAGATTATATTAAACACCATGCATATCAATGAAGCACAATGTAAATGAATTATTGAATGAAACCAATAAAATGTAAAAAAAAAGAGTGTTGGTTGTGGAATCAAGTAAACTAAAATTATTAACAATCTCAATCTCTTCTCCATCCATCATGAAGCTGCTAATTCACCCAGTGATGAGAATCTTTGCTTTCTTGATGTTGTGCTTCAGTCCATATTGAAAAGTGTAATTTGATGGGTGGAGGAAGGGATTGGTAAAGGAAAGGGGAAACATCTGGTGTGAAGAACAATGCATATGAACTTTATGAACTTTGTATGTCAACCAGTATACAATCAAATAAAAATTAAAAAATGACAACTGTACAATCATGACCTTCTGTGGCAAATGCCTATGTTATCTTCATTTTCAGCAAACAAGGTCATGTCATATGTGTAACACAGGTTGTTGATGAGTTTTCCTCCAATCCTAATACCCTATTCCTCTTTATAAAGTCTAACCTCCTAAATGATCTGTTCTATACGTAGATTGAAAAGATATGGAAATAGGATGCATCCCTGATGCACACTTTTCCCAATTCTGAACCATGTAGTATTTCCCTGTTCTGTTGATGAGCACAATTAACTGTTCTCGGGTATCCATTCTTCTTAAGGTTAGTCACAATTTGTTGTAATCCACACAATCAAACGTCTTTTCATATTCAATGAAACACGGATACAGTCCTTTGGTACTCTTCGCTTTCAGCCATGATCCAGCTGACTTTGACTATGATGTCCCTAGTGCCACAGCCTCTTCTAAACCCAGCCTGCACATCTAACAGTTCTCTGCTGATGTACTCTTCCAGTCTTTTGTATAATCTTCAGCAGGATCTTGCTTGTGAGTGATATTAGTGATATCGTTTGCTAATGTCAACACTATTTTGGCTCACCTTTTTTTTTGGAATGGGAAAAAATACAGATCTCTTCCAGTCAGTTGGCCAGGTATTTGTTCTCCAGATTCCTTGACATAATTTACGAATCCATCCAGAAATGCATCTGTTTGCTGAAATATGTCAATTGGTGTTCCATCAATTTCTGCAGCCTTGTTTTTTGCTACTTCCTTCAGAGCAGTTTGACCTTCCTCCTTCATGATCATTGCCTCTTGATCATAGGTTGTTTCAAGAAATTCTTCTGTGTCAGCCAGTTCTTTTTGGTAGAGTGACTTTGTGTACTCCTTCCATCTTCGTTTGATGCTTACTGGCTCATTCAACATTCTGCCTACAGCATTCTTTAGTATTGCAGCTTGAGGCTTGAGTTTGTTCTTCAGTTCTTTCAGCTTAAGAAATGAAGACTGCAAGTATATTCAGAAACAGATAATTTTTAAAAGCACGTATTAATGATACTAGTAAATCAAACTTTAGAAGCAGCTGTGTCATTAAACACTCACACAGGTTTCCACAGTAGAAAAAGGCACCAGAAAAAGTCATTCTAATTTCTCCACTTGGAGGTTTGTTGTTTTTTGTTTGTTTGTTTCTTGTGTTGTTGGGGTTTTTTTTTGTGGGTGTCCCCTCCCCAGACAAAATAAAGTTTCTCTAGTGAAAAAAAAAATGCTGAGTGAGTTCAACTGTCTTCATTTTTTGGTTTTCTAACTCTAGCTCCTTGCACATTTCGTTATAATAATGTGTTTTATCTTCCCATGATGCCTTTTGAAATCTTCAATTCCTTAACTTCTTAATTTCTTCCCTTTGCTTTGGCTTTTTAGCATCGTAACGCAACATTCAGATTCTCTTCTTATGCCCATCTTTCTTGGTCTTTTCTTTCTCCTCTGTCTTTTCAATGACTTTTTGCATACTTCATGAGTGATATTTTTTATATTTTTTCCACAGCTCATCTAGTCTTTGCTTATTAGTGCTCAAGGCTTGAGTCTATTCCATCTGAATTTTAAAATCATCTTAAGAGTATGCTTGATGCATTGAACACCAGTGAACAATGGCCTGATGAGTTGTGGGATGACATCAAGGATATCGTTCATGAAGAGGAAAAAAATCAAAGGCAAAATGGATCTCAGAAGAGACTCTGAAAAATGTCCTAGAGCTTAGAAAAGCCGAAACAAAGGGGAGGGGTGGGGGTGGGGTCATCTATTATTACATAAACTTATAAAAAATATCACTGCCAAATATTTTTTCCAAATGTATGGGCTTTCTTTTTATCCTACTGGAGAAAGTTATTGATGAACACCAGTTTCATCTTCTTCAAATTGTGAATTTTTGGCTATGCTTGCAATGCTATTTATGCCTAGGCCAAGGCTTCTCATTTTGTTCTCACTGTGTCTGTTATGATCTTTATGATTTGGGGTTTTATCCCTGGGTTTCTGATCAACTTTTACTTGATTTTTATATGATATAAAATGTAGAGCCTATTTCAGTTTTGAACCAAGGATTTATGATCTTAGTGAAGAGAGGGTCACAGATGAGTGAATGGGAAAATGGAGGGGAAGGAAAGGCAGAGGACAGTAACAAGTTGTCTATGGACAGTGTGAAAAGAAAAACAAACATGAGGCTAGATAGAGAAATCTTTAAATCTTTGGGTAAAGGACATTAATTTCAGAACTGTTGGGAAATATTAAACTCTTTGATTGAATTTACTAGTAACCATCTGGCCACATTGCAGAGACTCAGATAGCCACTGCATCGAGGAATGAGTAATTCTTATAGATGCAGAGACTTAAACTGGGTTCTTTGGCCAAATGATCTGTTTTTTCCTTTAATATCAAGTAAATTGAGTTTTTATTTCCATTTGAGGGGGTTGTTCTTCTTGAACTATTTTATCTGATCATTCCTCTGATTTACCACTAGAACAGATTTTTCTTTTCTGCTAACAATGGACAAATTCAGTAAACACACATACAAAACCCATCAAAGTTGGTCCTATAAAAACCCTAGTTGAACTTTGTACCTTTTGATTTCCTTCAGTCTTAATACACATTTATTATTCTATTGAGCTGCCTCTCTCTAAAATTGTTCATTCATTTAGCCACCATGCAACCAGCATGAAATTTTACTGCATTGGCTTGTTTTGTTTAACTTTTGAAAACTCCTGTTGGGAACTCTTCTGAAACTAACCTTAATTTGTATAAAATTATGGCTAAATCCACATGGTTCTGGTAAAACATTGTCCTAACTTATTTTAATTTTTTTAAGTGCGTATGCTTTATTTTTAAAGCATGGCTCAAACCACACATTTCTTTAGGGGTGCAATTTGAAATCAAGGTTCAAGGAATGACTGAAGGATAATTTCCACATCACAACCTTCCTCAAGCTATAAACACACAATGTCACCATTGTTAAAACTGACTGGTACATTGGTGATGGATGTCAGGTTGGTTTTATTATTGCAAACAGGTCCCAATTGGTTTTCAGGATGCATTGTTATAACGATATATGATTTTTATGTCTTTTTCCAACCACTTATTTCATTCTTTCTAAAAATACAGAGATTTTTATAACAAGTCCCCAAGGTCGTGGAAGGGCACAATGTATTTGAATTTTCTATTCCTTTTTAAAACAAGCTGTTCTTAACATATTTAACCCCTTTATATTGTCATTGTTGTTATGTGACCCATAACCACACTGTATACAACAGCTCTGAAGCCTGCCCTATTCTGAGCCAGTCTTACTGACTTTGACACTCCTACTTCCTTCACCCTAGTTACTGTATCAATCCACCTCATCTAGAGTCTTCCTCTCCTGCATTGTCCCTCCACCCTTCCAAGCATGATATCCTTCTCCAAAGACTGGACCTTCCTAGCCACATGCCCAAAATATATGAAACAGAACTTCAAAATCCTGGCCTCCAAGGAGAAACTTGATTTCACCCTCTCCAAGAGAGACCTGCTTATTTTCTTGGCAGTCCATAGTATGTTGAAGACTCTTACAGCTCCACAACATGAAGGCATTGATTCTTCTTCTCTCATTCTTAGTCATTGTCCACTTCTCTGATGCATAGCAAATAATTGTGAAGGCCATGGCATGGATCAGGCATACCTTAGTCTCTAGACTGAGTTGCTTCTCAGTACTCTGAAGAGTTATCTGACATATTTTTCTCAATGCAATTCATTTTTTTATTTCCTAACTATTGGTGTCAAGAGTGTTGATTGTAGAGCCAAGCAAGCTGTAATTGTTAACACCTTCAGTCTCTACTCCATCTATAATAGTGCTGCCAATTGGCCCAGTGGTGAGAATCTTTGTCTTCGTTATTGTGAGCTTTAATACATATTGAAGACTATAATCTTTGTTTGACCTTCTGTAGCCAGAACTTCAGGTACTCTTCAGTTTCAGCAAGCAAGGTTGTGTTTTATGAATATTGTAGGTTGATGAGTCTTCTTCTAATCCTAAAGCCACATTCCTCCTCATAAAGCTCAGCCTCCTGAAGGATTTGTTCTTCATATAGATTGAAAAGATATGAAGACAGGACGCATTCCTGATACACTTCTTTCCTGGTTTTGAACCATGCAGTGTTTCCTTGCTCTGTTCTGAGGACTGCTTCCTGGTCTGAATATAGCCTTTTATATTACTGATTTGAACTCTATCAGCCTTGAATTTGGAAAGTAAATTAATATTTGAATATATTAATTCAGTTTGATCTCTCTTTATTTAAACAGCATGTCTATTGTCTTGGAGAAGGTATTGCAAGAGTGTTTCTTGAAGGCAAAGATGATAAAACCTCATCTCACACACTTTGGGTCTGTTGCTAGGAGAGCTTCTTCCTTGACAACGGACATCATGTTTGGGAAGATGGAGAGTCATTGAAAAAGAGGATGACCCATAACCAAATGATTGACACAGTAACAGCAGCAATGGCCTGTATTGTATCAGAGATTGTGAGGATGACGCAGAATAGGAGGGAATTCAGATCTATTGATTATAGGGTTGCTATGTGCTATACTCAATTCTATGGGCACCTAACAATAACAATTGTTCTAAGGAGCTCTATTACTGTAATCTATAGAGGTACTTTACTACCCCAAAGACTTCTCTGTCAGAATCCAACCGCAGTTCCACAGAAGAAAGATGGGAAATCTCCTTTCATGTAAATACAAGCCTTGGAACCAATAAAAGATCAGGTATCAGTTAGTTCTGACTCAAATGTAATGAGTGTTGACTTTGTTTAAGTTTTGTTTTGTTTTGTTTTGTTTTGTTTTGGGTTGTTTGGGATTTTTTTGGTTTTGTTTTTTTGCTGTTGTGGGTGGTTTTCTTCTGTTTGATTTTTTTTGGGGGGGTTTGTTTTTTTTAATACAACAGAGTGTGGAAAAAAATAACGCCTTTGATTGTAGTGCTAGAGATGGGTATTGAACTTCTCATGGACTACTAAGAGACCTAACAGGTTGGTCTTGGAAAGGGTGAAGTCAGGCTGTTCCTTGGAGGTCTGTCTTACATACTGTGGATGTGTTGCCAGGAGGAACAAGTCCTTGGAGAAGGACATCATGCTTGGAAGGGTGGACAGACAGCAGAGGAGAGAAAGAACCTGGATGAGACAGATTGACCTAGTAACTAGGGTAATGAAAGTAGGTATGTCAGAGATAGTGAGATTGGCCCAGGATAGAGCAGGGTTCAGAGCTATTGTGTACAGTGTCATGATGTGTCAGAGTCGACCCAAGAACACAGGACAACAATAACAGTACTGTTGTTGTAAATAGATATCAATTTAAAGCCTAAGGTGCAGGTGATCCAAGGAATGGAATTTTCAGTGACCCCCTATACTTCTGAAAGTTGAACATTGAATAGGGATTCAGAAGAAGAATTGATCTCAAAAAGAACAAATAATTCTATCTTGGAGGAAGTGCAACTAGTACTCCTTAGAAAAAAGGATGGTGAAATTTTGTCTCAGGTACTTTTTTTTTAAAATAATTTAAAATAAAATGTTTGTTTTATATTGGTTTACCTACAAGTTCATGTACATTGTTTTTCACACTGGACCTTTCCCCTTTTCTTTACCCACCCCTCCCTCTACCCATCAAATTGTGTGACCCTATGTCTAACCACCATGTTGTTGTTGTTGTTGTTAAGTGCCAGTCGAGTCGAGGCGAATCATAGCGACCCTCTGAAGGAGAGTCCTCAACAATTGGGTTTCTCTTATCCTCTCTTCAGGTTCATAGGGTTTCTGGAGGCAAGCTATTATGAAATTGGATGCCACTCCTCCTTCCAAGCTTGTTTTAATCAGGGAGCTCCACCCCACTCTCTGTCCACATTGGGTAGCCAACCATTAACACATTGACACATCAGTGTCACAGTGTTCAGCCTCACAGCAACCACAAGTGATCGCTGTACTGCAACTTGTACACCAGGGCTATATAACCTAGAGGAATGTCTGAACAGAAACAATGAAAGACAGGCCAGAGGGCCACCCAACCACCATAGTATATATTTTATCACTGGCAGTCTGTCTTTCTTTATCACCCATCCACCCACTACACAAAGCAAATTGAAAAATGTTCTCAACTGCCTTTCTTATTCCTCACTCGCATAACCATGGGAAATTTTGTAACAATTATAAAAACTTCAGTTTCTTTCTTTTCTTATTTCAGTGAAAGTTTACAAATCAAATTGGATTTGCATTTGATCTTTCATATGTTTATAACCTTGTAGTCACAATGTTTTTACAGTTTATTTACAGAGTTCAAATACATTGTTTTTCTCACCAAATATTTCCCATTTCCTTCATCTCACCCATTAAATTGAGCAACCCTATGATTAACTACACCTTGCCCATTCTCACCCCTCTGCTTCCACCCTCCTCCCACTTGGATCCCTATTCTACATTAATGGTTTTATACAGTATTTGTCCTTATGGGACTGAGCTTAGTTCACTCAGTGTAATGCTCTCTAGTTCTTCCCAAGTTAGGTAGTAATTTACAAAATCATTGCTCCTGTGTGCTGCGTAATATTCCATTTTGTGACTGTTCCACAACTTCACAGTCTATTCAATTGTGGTTGGACATCTGGGCTGTTTTAATGCTCTTTTGTGGCTTGCATACTTTTGATATGTTTTCAGAAAGGACTAGTTCTTGGAAAAAACCTTTCTGGGAAAGGCAAAGGGTCAGAAAAAGTGATGAGCTGACACAGTGACTGCAATGATAAACTGGAACATGCTGGAGAGAACAAAAACAAAAACCACACTAAACTAGTCTACCTCTAAAACAGAAAAAGAGAAGAAACAAGCACTGAAACCCAGTATAATCTGCCAAAGACACATGAAGCAATACATTCAATTAACCAACTCAGTCAAGCTTGGCACATAGTAGGAAATCTAGAAATATTTGAAATGAATGAATTGGAAAAAAGGAACTAAATTAAAATTTGGAAATAAAGGGACTAATTCAGACACCGTCAGAAGCCGGTGTCATTGAATTGACTGTCATTGAGTTGATTCTGACTCAATCTTGAAAAAATGCAGAGTATTCCTTAAAAATGAAGATGGTAAGATTTTTAGCACCCTTATTTTGAACAATTCATTGAGAAAGGCCTATCACTAGAAAAGGATATCATGTTTACTAGGTGGGAAATCAATGAAAACCAGGGAAACCTGTAATGAGATGGATGGACATAATAGTTACAATAACAATGATAATGAAGATAATGTAGAAGTGGACAATGTTTTATTCTTTTGTAAGGTTAATCATGATTATATTCTAGTTCTATTCAATCACTTACAGCAGTTTCACACTCACCCATATTGCTTTGTAATACAAAGGAGGCTGCCTGAGGGTCCCTTTTTTTATCTCTTCTTTGAGTCAGGACAAGGTCATTCATGCAGGTAAGTGTCCTTACTCTAAAATGAACCAGATTCACAGAAAGGATGTTCCCAGAGTTTCCAAAGAACGTAGAGAAGTAGATACTTGACTCTATCAGGAAATATGTTCCAACATATGAAGAGTTCAGCCTGTGTGCCAGGGAAAAGAGAGTGAGAGATCCTTGGAGCTAGTTACACCATAGCAACAAATTAGAAAGACCATCTCATTGTGGCAATGCATTGGAAGAATCACCAGATTGACTAATAGAAAATTACCAAGGTGTAATTTAAATATTTAAAGAATATTTGCCACCCAAGCAGATATATGCATGCCCATTTTTATTGTTCACAAGCGCAAAGAGTTGGAAACAACCCAAGTGTCCATCAACAAAGGAATAGACAGAGAAGCTGTGGTATATTTACACAATGGAATACTATGCTGCATTGAAAAACAAGGAACTCATGAATTATTATGCAAAATGGGTGACCCTGCAGGGCATTATGCTGAGTGAAGTATGTCAGTCACAGAGGGACAAATGCTGCATAGTGCCACTGTTGTAAAGTGAGAATGACATCGGGGTTGGGGAAGAATGAGAAAAGAGAGGATAAATAATTTATACTGCATTGAAACAGATGAGGGAGAGAACTATTTAAAAGGGATATATGATGATATATTATTGTCATGACAAGATTCCAGAATGTAGGCTGCATATTGGAGTGGACTTGCGGGGAGGGATTTTATAACAATGAAAGAATTTTCCTTTTACTTTTCAGAGAGGAGTGAACTGGGTGGGGGGGAGTGTGGAAGAGTGGGCAGGGAGAAAAGTACAATGAATGAATGAAAATCCAAAGTCTCTGTAAGTTTTCATTAAAATTAATAAAAAAACCCCCACATATAAAAATAAATAATTAAATAAATACATGTAAGAAAAAAGAATATTAAAAGATGAATTATTGTAGTTATATGCCGTCGTCACTTGTGACTCAAAGAGATACTGTGTACAATAGCTCTGAACCATGTTCTATCCTGTGTCAACCTTATTGTCTCTGACACACCTACCCTCATTACCCTAGTCATTGAATCAATCTACCTCATCGAGGATCTTCCTTCTTGCACTGTCCCTCCACCCTCCCAAGCATGATATTCCTCTCCAAGGACTGGTCCCTCCTTGCAACACACCCACTGTACATCAGACAAAGCTTCAGAATCCTTACTTCCAGAGCAGCCTGGTTTCACCTTCTCTTGGATGAACCTGTTTGTACTCCTAGCACACCATGATATATTCAACATACTTTTCCAGCACCACAGCTCAAAGGCATCAGTTCTTTTTCTAGCATTGTCCAGCTTTCTGATGCATAGCAAATAATTGTAAATACTATGGCCTGGATTAAGCACACTTTAGTCTCCCGACTGACATTGCTGCTCTTCAATATTCTGGAGAGGTCCCTGACAGCAGACTTTACGAATGTAATTCATCTTTTTATTTTCTGGCTGCTGGTACCAAGAGTGTTGATTGCAGACTTAAGTAAGTTGAAGCTGTTAATGAATTTCAATCTCTTCACTATCTTGATGCTGCCAATAGGCCCAGTGGTGAGATAGTTGTTTTCTTGATGTTGAGCTTCAATCCATATTTAAGGCTGCAGTCCTTGACCTTCTGCAGCAAGTACTTCAGATTCTCCTCAGTTTCAGCAAGCAAAGTTGTGTCATCTGTATAACTCAGGTTATTGATGAGTATTCCTCCAATCCTGATGTCACATTCTTCCTCATAGAGTCCGGCCTCCCACATGATCTGTTCTGTATATAGATTGAAATGGTATAGAGATAGGATACATCCTGGAGTACACCTTCCCCGATTTTAAACCATGTAGTGTTTCTTTGCTCTGTTCTTATGACTGCCTCCTCATTCTAGTACAGTTTTCCCATAAGCACAATCAAGTGTTCTGGGATTCCCATTCCTCTCACAGTTAGCCACAATATGTTGTGATCCATACAGTACATGCCTTTGCATAGTCAATGAAACACAGATAGGTATTCCTCTGGTACTGTCTGCTTTCAGCCAAGATCCGTTTAACGTTAATTATAATATCCCTAGTACCATGGTCTCTTGTAAACCCCACATACACATCTGGCAGTTCTCTGTTGATGTGCTGTTCCTGTCGCTCTTGGATAATTTTCAGCAGAATCTTGCTTGCGTGTGATATTAACGACATTGTTCGATAATTTCCACACTCTGTCGAGTCACCTTTCATTGGAATGTGAAAAAATATGGATCTCTTCGAGTCAGTTTGCCAGGTGACTATCCTCCAGATTTCTTGGCACAACTTAATGAGCACATACAGGGCAACATCTGTTTGTTGAAATACGTCAATTGGTATGCCAGCCAGAAAATCCTGGGGCTTGGTTTTTTTGCCAATTCTTTCTGAGCAGCTTGAATTTCTTCTTGCATCACCACAGGCTCTTGCTCATATGTTGTTTCATGAAATTCTTCTGTGTCAGTCAATTCCTTTTGGTACAGTGACTGTCTACTTTTCTATCTTCTTTTAATGGTTTTTGGGCCTTTGAATATTCTGCTCATAACATCTGTATGTATTGCAACTTGTGAGGCTTGAACTTGTTGTTTAGTTTTTCAACTTAAGAAATGTCAAGCAAGTTTGGCTCTTTCGATTTTCGGACTACAGCTCTTTGCACATTTCATCATAATGCTTTACTTTGTCTTCTCATGCTTCCTTTTGAAATCTTCTGTTCAGCTCCTAATTCTTGATTTCTTCCCTTTGCTTTGGCTTCTTGGCTCTTTAGTGCAATATTCAGAGTTTTGTTTGACATCTCTCTTGGTCTTTTCTTCTTCCTCTGTATTTGTAATGACCTTTTGCACTCCTTATGGATGATATTGCTTATATTCCCCCACAGCTCATCTGTTCTTTGCTCATTAGTGTTTAAGGCATCAACCCTGTTCCTGAGATAGTTTTTAAATTCAATTGGGATAGACTCAAGGTCAAAATTTTGTTCTTGTGAATTTTATTTAATTTTCTTTAGCCTCAACTTGAACTTGCATATGAGTAGTTAACGGTCTGCTCCACAGTCAGCACCTGGTATACTTTTCACAGCGGATACTGAGCTTCTTCAGTGATTCTTTCCACATATGTAATCAGTTTGATTCCTATGCATATCATCAGGTGAAATCCATATGTACAGACTGTTTTTATGTTTCTTATAAAAAGAATTTTTAATGAATAAATCATTAATTTTACAGAATTCTATAATTCTATCTCCATCTTCATTTCTGTCACCAAGTCCGTTTTCCAACTATTGATCTTCTTCTCTTTTCCCAACTTTTGCATTCCAGTCACGCATTTTTACTAATGCATCTTGATTGCATATTTGATCAATTCCTAACTGCAAAATCTATTTCCTCCTCTTTGGCTCTGGTTTTTGGTGCATATATTTGAATGTTAATAGTATTCACTGGACGTTCTTGTTTGTGTCTGGATATTATTCTGTCCCTCACAACCTTATATTTCAAGATGGCTCTAGAGATGACTTTTTAACTATGAAAACAACCCTGTTTTTCCTCACCTTTTCATCTCTAGCATAGTAGATCATATGATCATCTTATTCAAAATGTTCTATGCCAATCTATCTCATTTTGTAAATACTTAATATGTCAATATTTTTGCTTTCCATTTCTTTCTTAATGTCCAGTTTTCCTACAGTCATGGTTCTCACATTCCACATTCCAATCATTACTGTCTGCTTCCAATGGTTCCTCCTCCTTTGTATCCATACTTGAGGGTTCAGCTTCAGTTGTCTATCTGCTAGTCTAAGTGTGCTCCATTGTACATAGGGCTTTCAAAAGCCTGTTATTTCCGAAGTGGATGGCCAATCCTTCTTGCTAGGCTGTCTTAATTTGAATGCTCAGTTTGAGAACAACATCTAATAGTCAAGTATTTTACAGAAAGGAGCAGATGAAAGACTTTTCCCAATTGTAGAAGCAACCAATAGATTAAGTGCTGCTCCCTTGGAACGTGTGTCTTGACCAAACCCTTTCCCTGCTCATTTGGAATGTCTGCTGTCAGGAACCTCACCCTTGAGCTGAAGAGCAACAATGTCAGTCTAGAAAATAAGGTGTGTCTGATCCAGACCATGGTCTTTGGAATTATTTGCTATGCCTCAGAAAGCTGGAAAATGACTAAGGATGACCGAATAATTGATGCCTTTGAGTTATAATATCGTTAAGGAGTACTGAACATCTCACGGACTGTCAAGAGAACAAACAATTCTGCCCTAGTGAGAGTGAAAACAAGCTGTTCCTTGCAAAGCCCCCTCTCCATCTCACATACTTTGAGCATGTTGCCAGGAGAGGCCAGTCCTTGAAGAAAGACATCATGCTTGGAAGGGTGGAGGGAAAGCATAGGAAAATAAGACTCTGGATGAGATAGATTGACACAGTAACTGGTGTAATGGGAGTAAGGTATGTCATAGGCAGTGAGATTGGCTCAGGATAGGGCAGGGTTTAGAGCTATTGTACATACGGTCGCTATGAGTCACAGGTGACTCAATGGCATATAACAACAGCAACGTGTTATGGCTAATTGTATGCATCAATGTAGCTGAATTATAGTGCACAGTTGTTTGGAAAAACACTAGCTTAGACTCTGTTATAAAATAGTTAAATATAATTAAGTTGTTTTGCCAGCTAATAAAAACCAACTCATTGGTGACCCTTCAACAGGTTTTCAGAGGCTGTAAATCACACTGGAGGAGATTGGCCCTCTTTCTTCTTAGGAGCAGCTGGTTGATTTGAACTGTGTGTGGTTTGGGTTAGCAGTGCAATTCCTTAACCATTAGGGCAACAAAGTTCTCTATAATTAAGATGGTGGTTGTTAGGTGACATAGAATCAGTATGACTCATAATGACTCTATGAACAGCAGGTCTAAACCCTGTCCTATCATGTTTCATCCTCAAAATCTCTGGCATACCGTTGTTGCAGTTGCTGTGTCAGCCCACCTGGTTGAGGGTCTTCCTCTCTTTCACCATCCCTTCTCTTTTTTAAGCATGATGTTCATCTCCAAGGAATAGCTCTCCTAGCAACATGCCCAAAGCATGTGAGATTAAGCTTTGCCATGCTTGTTTCCAAGGAGAACTGTGGCTGCACCTTCTTCAAGTATATCTATTTGTTCTTTTGGCAGTGCATGGGGTATTCAGTCATCGCTCCAAAACTACAGCTCAAAGGTATCAATTCTTCTGTCATCCTTATTAATTTTCCAGTTTTAGATAAACAGCAGTAATTCAAAAGGCCACAGCCTGAATCAGGCACATTTTACTTTTAAAAGTAGCATCATTGTTCTTCAATAATTTGGAGAGGCCCCTGACTGCAGACAAAGTGCAGTTTGTCTCCTGATCTCCTGACGGCTAGTATCAAGTATATTGATTGTGAATCCAAGTAAGATAAAGTCATTGACAGTTCCAATCTCTTCTCTAACTATCGTGATGTTACCTATCAGTTCAGTGTTGAGAAATTTTGTGTTCTTGATGGTGACATTTAATCCATATTGAAGGCTATATTCTTTGTTCTTCTGCAGCAAACACTTCAATTCCTCCTCACTTTTAGCAAGCAATGTTGTTTCATCTGAATAATGCAGGCTTTTGATGAGCCTTCCTCCCATCCTGATGTCATATTCTTCTTCATGGAATCTAACTTCCCTAATAATTTGTTCAGCATACAATTGAATAGATGTGGAGAAAAGATAGAACACTTATGCATATCTTTCTTAATTTGAAACTATATAGGGTTCCCTTGCTCTATTTGCACAACAGTATCTTGGTTTAAGTGTATGTTTTACATGAGTACAATTAAGTGTTCTGGGATTCTCATTCTTCTCAAATTACCCATAATTTGTTAGCATCCACACAGTGCCTTTGCATAGTCAATAAAGAAAAGAAAAACATTCTTCTTGTATTCTTTGTTTTCAAACAGGATCAACTTGACATCAGCAATTATATCACTGGTGTCACAGCCTCTTCTAAATCCAGCCTGAATTTATTTTTTTTTTTTATTTATGCACGTGCATGTACCGTCAAATCAGATCTGACTGGTACAGGAGGAGATTGTCCCTCCTTTCCCGGCATAGCATCTGGTGGATTCGAAACGTGCTCCTCTGGGATTGCAGTGCAGCTTCTTGCCACTAGGCCACCAGAGCTCCCCAATCCAGCCTGAATTTATAGCAGTTCTCTGTATACTGATGTAAAAATAGCAAAAGCTACATGAAGACAGCCTATCTGATCTTTACCAACTTCACAGAGTGGAACTGTTCCTGTAAACAGCATCAAAAACACAAAACCAATTTGTATGAGGTCAGGTATGTCCCCCCCATACTCCTATATCTCTTTCTAGTTATCTCAACACCAATCTTACAGATTTACTGGGTCCAAAATCCAACGCTCCAGCTCACAGACCTCAAAGAACCATGTTAAGGAAGTTAAAGATTATAATCCAGGTTAGTAGCAGAATAGAGTCAGAACAGCTTTATACCTCAGCCTTGAGCCTCTTAGCTGTAGGCTAGTTTTACAAAGTTCTCAGTCCCACCATTATTGGCTCTCTCACCCCCTCTTGTCCAACAAAAAGGGTAAAGGCTCATAACTACAGTTCCAGTTCCAATGGTGCAGTGATCCCAAGGTTATACCTCCTGTTAGGTCTCTGGCTGTCCATTTCATGTCAAGTGCCTGGTTCTCCACTGTTACTGCTATTGCTGCTGCTCCTGAAGGCCCACATACTCTGTCTGGTGTCCTGAAGGAGGAGGTGCATTCCCTTGCTTGCTCTTTTCTGGTAGTGATGTTCCTCCCTCTGCTGCTGGATCTGCTCAATTTAATGGCTTTTGACTAGTTAAACTTCTTGTGGATTAGTAGACTAGACAATCCCTTTGTGGATGGGCTAACACATCCTAATCACATATACCCACCTATCCACATGGAAAAGTAAAGTTTAGTAGCTAGGAAAGCCATTTTTAAAACTAAATTTTATATACCATACCTAGACTAGCTAATTTTTAACAATCTTCAGAAATATTATCTTGTATGTGATACAACTAATATTGATTGATAATTTCCACATTATGTTGATGATAAAAAAGGTGATAACCTTTCATAAAAATGATAGCAAATATTGATCTCTTTCAAACAGTCAGTCAGCCAGCCAGCTGTCTTTCAAATTGTCTAGCTGGTAAGCACGTCCGGGGCTACATCTGTCAATTGATATCATATCATTTCCTGGAGCCTTATTTTTTTGCCAATACCTTCAGGACCACTTGAGCTTCTTCTTTTATTACTATTAGCTCTTGCTCATATGGTTTTTCCTGAAATATTTCAGTGTCAGTGAACTCTTTTTTTGTACAGTGATTCTGTGTATTCTCTCATCTTTTGTTGCTTTCTGGAACATTCAAAATTCTGTCCATAACATCTCTCAGTATTACAACTTGAAGCTTTAATTTGTTTTTTAATTCTTTCCACTTGAGAAATGCTAAACAAGTCCATCTCTTTTTACTCTCCAATTCCAGTTCTGTGTACATTCTAACAATTTGCTTTGTCTTTTTAAGCTGCCCTTTGAAATCTTCTGTTCATCTCTTTTGCACTAGCATCTCTTCCTACTAAGGTAGATAACCTACTAAGGTTAAGATAGTTAAACAAAGTAGATTACATTCCATAATGTTACATAAAACAACACAATCTTATTCATTCCAGGTGAAGAGTAACCTGAAGCACTTGCTAATGAAGATAAAAAATCTTCAATGTAAAAAAAAAATCTTCAAGATGGAATTAACCTCAGTTTAAAGAAAATAAAAATCTTTACTACGGAATCAATTAGAAACATTATAAATGAATAAAATATTGAAGTTATAAATTATTTCATTTTACTTAAATTCACAAATGATCATGAAAGTAGTAGTCAAGAAAAACTTACTGCATTGGGCACTTAGCTGCAAACGTCTTCTTTAAAGTGTTAAAAAAGTAATGCTATTATTTTGAAGCTAAGATGTGCCTCCCAAGCAGTGATATATTCAATTGCCTCACAAGCATGTAAAATATGCACAATGGATAAATAATCAAAACTTGATGTCTTTAAATCACATGGTTTATGTAGATTATTCAATGTACCATGAAATTCCAGAAGGATGGATAAGCACTTTATCACACATATTCTGGACATGTTATAAGGAGGGACTCATTCCTGCAGAAGTACACAATGCTTTGTAATGTACAGTATAGGCAAAAATATGTAGAGACTCAAAGAAATGGATTGGTGTAATTGCCTAAACAACAGGTACAAAGATAGTAATGACTGTGATATTTGAGTAGGGCATATGGTCTCTCTGAATTGGAACTGACTTAATTGTAGCTAGTGGGAGTGCCAGTGGCCTAGTGGTAAGCAGTTGCATTGTAATCCATCATTCTCATAGTCTCTACTGTGCTTAAATTCATTGTTGTAGCCACTATGCCAATCCATGTAGTTTAGGGTCTTCCTTTTTTCTTTCTTTCTTTTTTTTTCATCTGGTGGCTTAGCGATAAGGAATTGTGCTGGAACTCAAAGACATATAGTTCAAATTCACCAGATGGTCCTTGGGAGAAAGATGTGTAATATTCTACCTTTTAGTTTGATGCCTTTGAAACCCATTGAAAGTTTAGCTATACGTCCTTTCTCAACAGTAAATAACAATTCCAGTTTCTCTTTTTGCTCACCTTTTGTTTTGCCAAGCATGATGTCTTCCTCCAAATATTGGTCCCTCTTGAAACTTGCCCAAAGTGTATGAGACCAAGTTTCACCACCCTTGCATGAAGGACCAATGTACTGGTTGCACAGCCTCCAATATACATGTATTGTTCTTTTGGCTGTTCATATTATATTAATGATTCTTTATTAATACTGTGATTCAAAGGAAAAAAATTTTTCTTCAGTCTTTCTAATTCATTGTGCTACTTTCACATATGTATGAAGTGGTGTAAAATATTGTAGGTTGAGCCATATTTGCCCAATAGAATATATCTTATGATTTCTTGACTGCTGTTGCCCTGAATGTTGAATAAAGTTCTAAGTAAAGTTAAATCTTTGACAGCTCCAATATTTTCCTCCATTTATCGTGATATTCAGGTCATACTCAACTGCACCTAATAACAACAACATCATGATATTGTTTATTGGTCCAGTTGTGAGGATTATTTTCTCTCTTTATGTTGAGGTTTTTATTTTCTTTATTGTTGTTAGGTGCCATTAAGTTGAGTATTACTCATAGTAACCTTATGAACAACAGATCTGAATCTTGTCCTATCCTGTGTCATTCACAGTATTATAAGCCCATTGCTGCAGTCATTGTGTCAACCCATCTCATTGAGGGTTTTTCTCTCTTCATGATCCTCTACTTTTCAAGCATGATGTCCCCCTCAAAGGAATACCCTTTCCCAGCAACATGCACAAAGTATGTGAGACGAAGCTTTGCCTCTCCTAGGAGGCAAAGATGACTACACCTTTCCAAGACATATCTGTTTGTTCTTTTGTCAGTCCATGGGATATTCAGTACTATTCTCCAACACCACAGCTAAAAGGCATCAATTCTTCTTCTGTTGTCCTCATTCATTGTCCAGTCTTCAGATGTATAACAAGTGATTAAAAAGACTATACCTGAATCAGGTGCACCTTAATCTTAAAATTAACATCATTGCTCCTCAGAAAATTGATGAAGACCCTGACAGCAATCTTGCTCAATGCAGTACATCTCCTGACCTCCTGATTTCTAGTACAAAGGGTGTTGATTGTGGGTTAAAGTAAAATTAAATCACTGATAATTTCAACGTTTTCTCCATCTATAATGATGCTGCTCATCGGTTCAGGGGTGAGGATTTCTTTCTTTCTGATGCTGAGATACAATTCATGTTGGACTCTTTGATCTTATGCAACACATGTTTCAAGTCCTCCTCATTTTCAGCAAGCAAGTGTCATATTTAAAGTGTAGATGGTTGTTGGGTCTTCCTCTGACTTTGAAGGCTATATAGTCTTTAAACTTCATCAGCAGGTACTTTAAATCTTTTTTGTTTCCAGCAAGAACGCTGGTGTCATCTACATATCATAGGTTGTGAATGAGTTTTACTATAATATTCATAGCTCTTTCTTCATGTAGTCCCTTTTCCTCAGATTATTTGGTCAACATCCAGATTGAATAGATATGGTGTAAAGATACAACCTTCACACATACATCTCCTAATTTTAAACCATACAATCGTGTTTCACTATAGCAGCATTAGACAACTAAGACAGCATCTGTCAAGTCTAACAATAGTCTACAACACTTTTCATTTTTTTTTCTCTGAAAACTCCTTCAGGATCCCCTAATTCCACTTATATGGGCAGATAGCTCATATCTTTTAATCTTTTACTTCTTCCTCGACTTTTTCTTTGTTGTTATGTGCCGTCGAGTCATTTGCGACTAATAGCGACCCTATGTACAACAGTCCTAAACCCTGCTCTTTCCTGTGCCAATCGCATTGCCTCTGACACACCCATCCCGATTACTCCAGTCACTGAATCAATCCACCTCATAGAGGGTCTTCCCCTCCTGCGCTGTCCCTCTACTCTACCCAGCATGATGTCCCTCTCCAAAGACCTGTCTCTCCTTGCAACATGTCCAAAGTATGTCAGACGAAGCCCCAGAATCTTTGCCTCCAAGGAATAGCCTAGTTTAACCCTCTCTAGGATGAATCTGTACATAGGGTTTTCAGAGGCCTGCTATTTCAGAAGTGGATGGCCAATCCTTCTTCCTAGTCTGTCTTAATCTGAATGTTTAGGAGTATCTGACAGACAGCAATTTGTGGAGCAATGAAAGATAAATCCCTCATTGTGGAGTTAGTAACCATTAGTTACAGTGTAGTCCCTGCCCTTAAAGGTCCAGTGCCTTGACCCACTTATTTCCCAGCTCCACCCTCCACCAGGATACCCCTTCACTTCTACCAAATGCCTTCAGAAATAATCTCCCATTGTCCGACCCATGACCTGACAGCTTGTATCTGAAGCTTTCTTCGCTCCTGTGATTCCAACAACGTCAACTGCTGACAATTTATTTTTTTTTCTGTGTCCAGTTTTGCTTAAGTTAGTTGTACTGTCTCCGAGGGGAAGGTGATGTGTCCTGTAGAACTCCGGTATAGATTGTGTTTTTTCTTCTTGGCTCTCGGGCCCAACCGTTTTGGGCTCCGTTTTGGAGCTTGGTACCTGGAGGCATGTTAGAAGCTATTTCCGGGGTCTCCTCTGTGTTGCCTGGCCTCGACTTGTGTCCGCGCGCTTCCAGGCTCTGGGTTCTGCCGCCGGTGTGTCCCTCCATCTTTTTCTTTATGCTGTCAAAATATCTAGATTTTTGGCATGTCAAAATATCTAGCCTCTCTTCCTAACAGGCTTAAAAATTATTTTGCATAAAGAAAGAAAAAATCTGCATTTTTTTCCTATTTGTCAATATCATTCTTTTGTACATAAATAAATCCTCATAAAATTGAAAAATGTTTTCATATACAGATTTAAAAAAAAATTCACACTCTATTCTGATATGAAAGGAATTCTGTGATCGTGTGAATAAGTACTCAGTCATTACCTGAACATTAATTGGGTCAGCAATTTGAACCCAATAGGTGCATTACAGGGGAAAAATGAAGACTTCTTCTCTCATGGAAGTTGTTATTTTTAAATGCCATCAAATCAGAACCAACTCATAGCCAACCCTTTCATAAGCTTTCAGATGTGATTCTCACAGGGGAAGATTGTTCATCTTTCTCCTGCAGAGTATTTGGCAGATGTGAACTGAATGCTTTTGAATATTGTTAATTGAAACCACCACTACAGAATAAGTCCTAATCTATACACTTATATATGTCATCAGAGGTCACAAAGGCTACTTATGTCTTGTAATTTGAATGTGAAGATCTTAAAAATCAATATCTTTGAAATGATCTTAGGTATCTGCAGTGTTAGCTCCAAAGTTAGCCTTTCTAGCCATTACATTGACCCCTCTCTGGTCTCCAGCTACCTTAATTGCAGACACATTGTCTTCTAAATCATCAACAGCTATGAGATTAGGATAAGAGAGGGAATGCTTCCCACCCTGAGCAGCAAGACTTGAGGGATACTGGAGTGATACTGTGGTGAAAGCAAGACCCTGGTGATAGTGAGACCCTAGTGACAGCAAGATCCTGGTAAAAATGAAACCATGGTGACAGTGAGACCCTCGGTGAGAGTGAGGTGGAGTGAGACTCTGGTGAGAGCAAGGCTTCAGCAATGGTGATGGAGAGATTTTGTAGAGAGACTGTGACATTGCTATGGGGATACTGTGGCAAGATGATTGGAGGAGAAGCTGACATAACTACTCAGGCAAATCTTGCTTGATGATTGAAGAAACCAGAGGCTTCATGAATTTGTGTTGTGGAAGTAAAGTAAAACCAGCACTTTTACGAATTAGGAATTGGTTTTCTACTATTAATCTGGACTGGGATTGCTGGACTAAACCTAGACTTGCATTGTCATATTCTTTGCCTCTCCCATTCCCCAACTTTTTCTAATAAACCCCATTCTTGGTGCCACAACTGTGAGTAAAGTCTGAGTCAACAGTGAATATGGAACCCATAAGATTAGTGAGAACAGGTGCAGAATCAGGGACATGGCATGTCTGACCTAGCAACTATCTGTGTGCTGCTATGAATTTTATTGATGGGAATAGTTTCCATTTATGAAGTAGGCAGAAGTCAGACGTGGTCACCCTCACCTCATGTTGCATCTGCTACATTAGCAGGATCAAATTTGAAAGCCTTCCTAGAGTCTTGACCTACAGTCAGGAAAAGTGGGCTTTTCCTGCTATTTTTAATAGACTTTGGGTCAAATGTACTAGTGAAATAATTGAAACAAATATTTAGAGGGGATATATATATTCATATGCAATTATTTA
>NW_006399801.1:1050022-1059796 GCF_000299155.1 Elephantulus edwardii | reverse complement strand
TATATATTAGATAGAGAAATAGAGAAAGAGAACAGTAGCTATATTGGAACAACTCTTAACTGACCCTCTGGTGGGTTTTCAAAGGCAGGAAGAGATGCCCATCCTTCTCTTGAGGAGCACCTGATGGATTTGAACTGTGCGCACTAGGGATTGCAGGGAAATTTCTTACCACTAGGCTGTTGTTGTTGTTGATGTTAGGTGCCATCAACTTGAATAAGATACATACTGAACCTATGAACAGCAGATCTGAACACCGTCTTATCCTATGCCATCTTTACACTTTCTGACACAGTGGAGCCCATTGGGGCAGTCACTATGTCAATCTACCTGATTGTGGATGTTGTTCTCCTTCACTGACCCTTCACTCTTCATCATGTCCCTCTCCAAAGAATAGCCCCTGCTAGCAACATGCCCAAAGTATGTGAGCTGAAGTCTCATCATCCTTGCCTCCAAAGAGCACTACAGCTGCACCCTCTTCAAGATATATTTCTTTGTTCTTTTGGCAATTCATAATTCAATGTTCAGTAATCTTCTCCAAAACCACATCTCAAATACATCAATTCTTCTTCTGTCATGCCTATTCTGCTATGTCCAAGTCTCAGATGATCAGAAAGATCATGGCCTGAATCAGGTACACCTTAGTCCTCAAACTGACATCATTACTCCTTAATAATTTGGAGAGGTTCCTAACTTCAGAGTTTCCCAATGCAATACAGCCCCTGGTTTCCTGACTGCTGGTACCAAGGCTGTTAATTGTGGAATTGTGAAAGATGCTATGGGAAATACATTGAATGACTTAGAAAGCATCAAAAGAAGATGGACGGAATACACAGATCATTGTACCAAAAAGAACTGATTGACACTTTGTGAAAAATATCAAGAAAGTGCCATATGAACAGGAGTAATGAAGTAATAAAGGAGGAAATGGAAGCTGTACTGAAGGCATTGGCAAAAAATTAGGTCCCAGGAATCAATGGTATACCAGTAGACTTGTTTCAATCAACAGATGCAGCCTTGTAGGCGCTTACCAGTCCATGCCAGGAAATTTGGAAGACAACTGTCTGGCCAATGGATTGGAAGAGATCCATGTTTGTTTCTATTCTGAAGAAAGTGATCCAGCTGAATGTGGAAACTATTGAACAATATCATTAATGTCACATGAAAACAAAATGCTGAAGTTCAACCAGGTCACTAGATATATAGATACAGATATTTATATAAATATCAATAGATATAGGTGATATAAATATAGGTATTGCAGCTTCTTGCTATTAGGCCACCTGTGAGCGTGTTTGTGTGTGTGTGTACACACACACACACACACATATACATGCACATACATAGAGATATTCTATTTATATCTACATGCTGTTGATTTTATATATGTGTGCTATTGTGTTCTATCAATTCTGACTCATGAAAACCCTACAGGACAAGGTAGAGCTGTTCCATACAGCATAGAGTTTCTAAAATGATAATCTTTGTGAGATCTTTATGGGAATCAATTGACAGATCTTTTCTCCTGTGGCTCTGTTGGTGAATTTGAAGCTCAGAATAACTGCTGGCTGACACCTTTCAATAAAACATGGCTTCTAGTATTACAACTTCTTAGATCTAAATTCTAGCAAAAATTTTAGTGAGTCTTGGAGAAGACTGTCCTCCAGAAGCTCTAGATAAATGATGACCAGCACCTTGATTTTGACCTCAAGAGACCCTGAGCAGAGAATCCAATCACACTGTCCTGTATTTGTGACATATAGATTTGTAATGTAATATATTTGTGTTTTTAAAACTATTGGAACCATGGCAATTAGTTATAGTTGCAGTAGAAAGCTAGCACATAGGATCAATTACTGTAGAAAAGACATTTCTTTCTTCATACTGAAAAAGCCAATTCCTGGTCATTTTATCATCATTTCCATACCCATAGTTAGTGGTGCCCTCTATGAAGACAGCCTCTTTTGCATAAATCACAACTTCTGTAAGATAGTTACCATGCAGTGCAAATATAATCCCACCTCCTTCACTTAAAATACATGTGCTTTCATTAACATTGTCGTTCACTCTAGATAGTTTACCCTCATTCACTGTTGGGTAACAAATTTTACTTAAAACTTAGAGTTTCTGATTTTTCTTTCAACTCTTTTCCCAAGAAAACTCTAAGCCTGAGGCTTTTTAATCTAAATGACAAGGTAGGTAAGAGATGAGAGGTAGAGGGACATTTGCCATGGAGTGTGTATTAGTTATCTGGTATTGCCATAAATAGAAACACCAAAAATATACAATTTTAGGAGAGCTCTGGTCTCCTAGTGGTTAGAAGCCTCACTGCAATCTCAAAAAGACAGGGCTCAAATCCACCAGCTACTCTGCTGGAGAAGGATGGACAGTCACTACCTGTGCAATCTACTGCTTCTGAAAAACCTCCAGAGGGTCAGCTGTGGTTCAGTTCCAACTCAATGGCATGTAACAACAACATGTAACCTTCAAGAACAAAAAAAATATTTTCCCATAGGCCTGGAGGCCAAAAGTCTAAATCAGCCTCTTAGCTATGTTTTACCCTCTGGATCTCTCTTGTCATTTCTGGTGTCTGTCTATGATTCTTGGTGTTCCATTGCTAGTAAATGATCCTTATATGTCAAGATTTCTTCTTTTGTATATACATCTGTATTATTATACTCTTTTTATAAATCCAAAGAAATTAAACTTAGAATCTATGTTCTAGTCATATGATTGTTTGATTCCATTATATTGTGTTGCATTCTGAAAGACTATTGCATTTCATTAGATATAAGATTATTACATTCCAGTATAGAAGGAATTGCACGATCAATGCCAAGTGAGTTCAATCAATCACAATATTAAACCACAACAATATGTGACCTGTAAAAGAACACCTAACTTAACCATAGTATCAACTAGATTACTGTTTGGCCAAGCAAGTAGAATGCATAGTTTAGACAAGTTCATGCATACAGTTAACCATTTCAAGGTGGTAGGTATAGATAGAAGTTAAACCATGATCAAGAAGAAGAAACAACTGGGATCAGGGGCAAAACTAGAGCACGGAGCTAGACTGAATTCTCTGAAAAATGGTAGGTAGCCACATTATCATTGCTCCTGTGTGTTGTTGAGTCTGTTCTACTACAAACTTTTTAAGGACAAAATAGAAATTATCAATAGTGTTCAAGGTGATAATCTTGGAGAAGCAGATTGCTACATCTTTCTCCCCTGGAACAGCTATTATGTTCAAACCAACAACCTTTCAGTTCAAGCCCAACACTATTGGGACACCAATCTCTGGAGAAGTTCACTACATTTGGGAAAATAGAAGACGAGCAAAAAAAGGAAGACTTTCAAAGAAAAAGGATTGATGGAGTAGTTATAATAACAGGCTCAAGGACAGTAGAGATTACGAGGGTAGCCAAGGACTGGATATTTTTTCATCCTGTTACATAAGGTCATCATTACAACTTCTACGATTCAAGAATTGATTCAATGACACCTAACAACAACCAATACACAGATATATATGAACAGATCTAAAATACTTATCAACAGTTTTACTGTTATAAGGCACATGCAGCATAAAATTTATAAGTACTAACATCACCATCGTCTAAGGAACAGGGAACTTGGGGAATACAAATTCAGAATCACATTTATTGATTTTGCATGTAAACAAAGTATCCAAGTGAAAATTATCATTGGCTCTACTAATCTGGAGCTCAGAGGAAAAATTAATGTTAAATAAAGAAATAGACAAAAATATGGTGGTCATAGGAGAGATTTCCCAGGGACCAACATATTATTATTATTATTATGTTATACTGTCAGAATCGACTCATAGTTGAACCTTCAGCTGATTTTCAGAAGTTGTAAATTGCATGGGTGGAGATGGCCTATATTTCTACCACAGAGAAGCTGATGCATTTGAACTGTTTTTGGGATGGCAGTACAACTCCTTATCCATTAGGCCACCAGAACTCCAAGGGCAGACAAACATGTCTACATATAAGCACACATATAATCATTTGAATGCAAATGATAACCTTACTGGCCTCCAAGAATGTCAACTTACTCACTAAAGGAGATTTATTTAACATTCCCTTCTGTATTTAGTAAATAGTGTAAAATATTTTAGTAAATATCTTTTCAAGAAAAGATGTTCATTATTATTAATTATTGTTGTTGTTGTGTGCTATGGAGTCAGAACCAACTGATAGCTGATACTACTACAGCCGACTTTTAGAGGTAGTTTAATCCCATGGATTAGAGGGCAGATTCAAATAGCTTAATTTAGGGATTACAGCAGGTTTCTTACCACAAGGTCACCAGAGATCCCTCATTAATTATTGTTGTTATTGTGTACCATCAAGTGGATATTGACCCATAGCTGACCTTCCAGCAGGTTTTCAGAGGTAGTTAATCAGATGGGAAGAGATTGGTTATCTTTCTCCTACAGAGTGACAAGGGCATTCCAACCATATGTCTTCAGGATTGCAGAGCAGCTTCTTGTCACAAGGCCACCAGAGCTCCCTAATAAAAAAGTACGTATCAAAAAAAAAAGTACGTATCAAAACCACAATACCATATCACTTTACACCCACTAAGCTGGTTATAGGTAGATCTGGTATTTTAAGGATAAGGAATTGTGCAGTCAACACAAAGGTACACAGTTTTAAACCACGAGCTGCTCCACAGGAGAAATATAAACAATCTCCCCCCATTTAATTTACTGAAAACCTACTGCAGTGGCACCTCTGGGTTGGTTCTTACTTGATGATACACTACTACAACAACAATAAAGTGGAAGTCCAATGATGATTAAGTATGGGGGAAATCTGCATACAAACAAACATTAAAAAATAACAAACAATAAAATGGAAAACAAGTATTGGTAAAGGTAGGAGAAAACAAGAACCATCATCCACTACTAGTGGTATGTTTCATTGTTGGTTCTTGACTTTTAAAAAGTTAAGCATAAAAGTAGTATATGATATAGAAACTGCAATCTGAGTAGGTTCTAGGTAGGTATTGATCCCCTAAGAACTGAAAGAAGCAACAGAATCAGATAGAAATATATCAATGGCTATTCATAATAGTCAAAAGGTGAAAACTACCTAATTGCCCATTATGCTGTTATAGTTGTTTTTGTTATGTGCCTTTAAGTCACCTGAGACTCAGAGAGATCATATGTACAATAGCCCTGAACCCTGCTCTATCCTTTGTCAATCTTATTGTCTCTGACACACTTATCCCCATTACCCCAGTGACTGTGTCAATCCATCTCATCAAAGGTCTTCCTCTCCCAAGCATTATGTTCCTCTTCAACAACTGGTCTTGCCTTGCAACATGTCCAAAGTATGTCAGACAAAGCTTCAAAATCCTTGCCTCCTAGGAGCAGCCTAGCTTCACCCCCTCCAGGACAAACTAGTTTGTTCTTCTAGCAGTCCATGTTCAATACTCTTCTCCAGCATCACAGCTCGAAGTCATCAACTCTTCTTCTATCATCCCTAGTCATTGTCCAGCTCTTTGATGCATAACAAGTAATTGCAAATACCATGGCCGGTATCAGGCACACCTTAGTCTCCAGACTGACATCGTTGCTCTTCAGTACTTTGGAAAGGTCTCTGACAGCATATTTTGCCAATGCAATTTGTCTTTTAATTTCCTGGCTGCTGGTACCAAGATTGTTGATTGTAGAGCCAAGCAAACTGAAGCTGTCAACAATCTCAATTACTTCATCATCTATCATGATGCTGTCAATCAACCCAGTGGTGAGAATCTTTGTTTTCTTGATGTTGAGCTTCATTTCATATTGAAGGCTGCAGTCCTTGACCTTCTGCAGTAAGTACTTCTGGTCCTCCTCAGTTTCAGCAAGCAGGGCTGTGTAATCTGCATAATACAGATTTTGATAAATCTACCTCTAATCCTGATGCCACACTTCCCCTCATAGTGTCCACCCTCCCAAATAATCCGTTCCACATATAGATTGAAAAGGTATGGAGATAGTACACATCCTTGACACACACCCTTCCGAATTTTAAAGCATGCAGCGTTTCCTTGCTCTGTTCTGATGACTGCTTCCTGGTCCAAGTATAGGCTTTGCATGAGTACAATCAATTGTTCTGGGATTCCCATTCTTCTCAGAGTTAGCCACAGTTTGTTGTGATCCACACAGTCAAAGGCCTTTGCATAGTCTTTGAAACACAGATAGACATTCCTCTGGTACTCTTTGCTTTCAACCAAGATCCATATGGCATTTGCTATAATATCCCTAGTGCCACGGCCTCTTCAAAACTCAGCCTGGACTTCAGGCTGTTCTCTGTTGATGTATTGTTCCAGTCATTTTTGGATGATCTTCAGCAGAATCTTGCTTGCATGTGATATTGATGATACTGTTCTCTAATTTCCACAGTGTCAGATCACCTTTTTTTGAAATGGAAAAAAAATATAGATCTCTTCCAGTCAATTGGCCAGGTGGTTGTCCCCCAGATTTCTTGGCACAACTTGGTGAGCACATCCAGGGCTGCATCTGTTTATTGAAATATGTCAATCGGTATGCCATCAATTCCTGGGGCCTTGGGTTCTTTTCTTTCTATTTTTTCAGAGCAACTTGAACTTCTTCTTTATCATCACAGACTTTTGCCCATCTGATGTTTCATGAAATTCGTCTGTATCCACCAATTCCTTTCATTTAATGCTTCCTGAATCATCTAATATTTTGCTCAAAGCATCCTTAAGTATTGCAACTTGAGGTTTTAATTTGTTCCTCAGTTCCTTCAGCTTAAGAAATGCTGAGCGAGTTTGGCCCTTTAGATTTTCTGACTCCAGCTCCTTGCACATTTCATTTAATACTTTACTTTGTCTTCCTGCACTGCCATCTGAACTCTTCTGCTCAACTCCTTAACTCCGTAAGCCACCCAGTGCTTGTTATACCCCACACCTGTGTCTCCATGTCAAGTCAACTAACTTGCCTTTAATCCAGAGCACCGTGATATGATTTAACTGAAACAAGAGGCTGATCTCACAGTCCCTGAAATGAATCACCTCTTGGGTCAGAAGTTCAGAGATAAACACAGGTAGGGTAGTTGTCCCACCCTCTCCTAAAGCAGTGACTTCAGATCCAGAACCTATCATCGCCTCATGCCTCAAAAACTCTAACACAGCAATGTCACAGAAAAAGCAGGCTACAATACACCCTACACAAGCACAAATCAAGATGTCATCCCCAAAATGTGACACAGTATCAATGGATTTACTGAACCAGAATGTCTGATGAAACTTTGTGACACAGAATTTAAAAGAATAATGATTCATTGTTTTTGTTCAGACATTCCTCTAGGTTGTACAGCCCTGGTATACAAATTGCCATACCACAGTCACTTGTGGTTGCTGTGAGGCTGAACACTGTGACACTGATGTGTCCACTATGTTAATGGTTGGCTACCCAATGCGGACAGAGAGTGAGGTGGAGCTCCCTGATTAAAAAAAAACATGAAAGGAGGAGTGGCATCCACTTCCATAATAGCTTGTCTCCAGAAACCCTATGAACCTGGAGAGAGGATGAGAGACACCCAAGTATTGAGGACTCTCCTTCATAGGATTGCTATGAGTCGCCTGAGACTTGATGGCACTTAACAACAACAACAACAATGATTAAATATTTTCAATGGGTGAATGTCAGATTTCAAGAATTACAGGACACTGCAAACAAAACCAAGGAGAAGCTTAAAAAAAATCCAAAACAATGCAGTTAAAACAAAGGAAGCATTAGAGGCTCTGGTCTGGGAAAACAAGAAACTATGATCTAAAATATGAGGTCCAATGTATCAGATGCTGTCAACGTGATGGAGAGACACATGAACAGAGTTGAAGAGATGAAACCCAGAACCAGTGAAACAGAAGATAGAATTTTTACCACTGATCTACTAGAACAAAAATCCAAATCAAAAAGAAAGGAAGAAGAAGAAAACCTGAGAATAATATGGGACACCATCAAGAGACATAACATGTGCATCTTTGGATTCCCAGAACAGGAAGAATCAAGTAAACACACTGAAAAAGTTGTGGAAGAATTACTAGAGGAAAACTTCCCAGGTGTAATGAAGAATGAGAGAAGATATATTCAAGAAGCTAAGTGAACACCATATAGATTGGACCCCAAAAGAAAAACACTAAGACATATCATAGTCAAATTTTCAAGAACCAAAGACAAGGAAAGAATTCTGAAAGCAGAGAGGGAGAAACAAAGAGTAACCTATAAGGAAGAGCAGAAAAAATTGTGTTAATTTCTCAGCAGAAACCATGCAAGCAAGAAGACAATAGAATGACATATATCTTATACTCAAAGAACACAACTGCCAACCAAGAATACCATACCCAGCAAAATTATCCATCAAATATGAAGGAGAAATCAAGATATTCCCAGAAAAAAATACCTAAGGGAGTTTGTAAAAAACAAGACCAGCATTCCAGGAAACACGGAGAGACATCCTTCTTACAGAGGTGCCACAGAAAGCAGCATGGACCAAAGTAACTAGCAACACTACCAAAAAGAACTCAACAAAATGATAGCAATGAAACCTTGCCCCATTACAAAAGAAAAAATTGAAAAGGTACTAAAACAACTTCCAGCCCAAAAAGTCCTGAACCAGATTGTTTCACAAGTGAATTTTATCAAACATTCAGAGAAGAATTGTCACCAAAAGAAAGAAAGAGGACCCAAATAAGCAAATCATCCCTTAAAAAAGAGAAACAATGTGGGAGGCATCTCCCTGATTTCAAATCCTACTACACTGACATGGTGGTCAAGGCAGTGTGGTACTTATACAATGATAGGCATAAAGATCAATGAAATAGAACTTATGGTCAACTGATTTTTTACAAGGAGATGAAATCAGTTAAGTGGGTAAATTACAGACTTTTTAACAAATGGTGTTGGCAAAATTGGAAAACTATCTGCAGAAAACTCAAGCAAGATCCACATTTCACTCCATACACAAAAACCAACTCAACGTGTCAAGGACCTAGGACTAAAACCAAGGACTATAAACTTCATCAGAGAAAAGCTTGGAAGAACTCTAGAGGCCCTAAATACATAACATGAACAGTCTTCCAAGCATCCGGAAAAACCTACAATCAGGAGAGGCTAAAATAGATGAATGAGACCTTCTAAGAATGAAATTGCTATGCATGTTCAAAAAACTTCTCCAACAGGGTAAAAAGGAAAGCCTCAGACTGGGGAAAAAATATTTGATAATAACATGTCTCATAAGGGATTTATATCTAGAATTTATAGAATACTTGAGCACCACAACAAGATAAAGGTAAACAACTCAATCACAAAATGGACACAGGAGATGAACAGACACTTAACCAAAGAAGACATTCAGATGGTGAACAAACACATGAAGAAATGTTCAAAACTCCTAGCTTGAAGAGGTATTTGCATACCAAAACAAATATGAAATATCATCTCACCCCCCCCCATTAATAATAGCAAAATTCAGCAGATCAGCAAACAACAAATACTGGTGAAGTTGTGGAGAAACTGGAACACTTATGCACTGTTGATGGGAGTGTAAAATGGTGCAACCACTCTGGAAGGCAGTATGACACTTTCTCAAAATGTTAGAAATATAAACACCATTTGACCCAGTCATTACACTACTGAAAAACTGCCACCCAAACAGATATATGCACACCCATGTTTATTGCATTATTTTCAACAGCAAAGAGATAGAAACAACCCAAGTGTAAATCATCAAACGA
>NW_006399801.1:1013156-1048987 GCF_000299155.1 Elephantulus edwardii | reverse complement strand
CCAGAATCCTTGCCTCCAAGGAGTAGCTTGGTTTAATCCTCTCCAAGATGGATCTGTTTGTTTTCCTGGCAGTCCAGGGTACATTCAGTACCCTGGCTAGAAGAGTGTATATAGATAGTGAACTACTAGAAGTTCAAGTAGGATTTAGAAGAGGCCATGGGACCAGAGATATCATTGCTGGTGCCAGATGGATCCTGGCTGAAAGTAATGAATAGTAGAAGAATATCTATTTGTGCTTTATTGACTATGCAAAAGTCAAAGGACTATGTGGATCATAACAAGTTGTGGCTTACATTGAGAAGAACCGAAGTCTGTGCATATACAAAACCTATACCTGAACTAGGAGGCAGTTGTGCAAACAGAGCAGGGGAATATTGCATGGTTTAAAATTAAGGAAGGTTTGTATTTTCTCTCCATACTTATTTAATCTGTGTGATGAGCAAACTATTCAAGAAGTGGGACTCTGTAAGAAGGAGTGTGGCATCAGGATTGGAGGGAGACTCATAATTAACCTGTGTTATGCAGATGACACAACCTTGATTGCTGAAAGTAAGGAGGACTGGAAGCACTTGTGGAAGGTCGAGGAATGTAGTATGGATTGCGTCTCAAGGTTAACAAAACAAAGATTCTTACCACTGGGCTGATAGGTAACATCATGATGGATGGAAAGACAATTGAAACTATTATAGCTTCTCCTTTCTTGGATCCACAATCAACAACTTTGGAAATAAGGGAAAAATTGGAAATAATGGAAAAAATTGCACTGGGAAAATCTGCAGTTAAGAGGCTCTCCAAATTATTGAGGAGTAATCATGTCAATTTGAGAACTAAGGGGTGCCTGATTCAGGCCATAGTCTTTCTAGTCACCTGCTATGCATCTGAGAGGTGGACAGTGAATAAAGATGACAGAAAAATTGACACCTTTGCATTGTGGTGTTGGGGAAGAGCACTGAATGTCCCATTGACTGCCAAAGCTCAAAGACATCAATTAAAAAGGCCATTTCTAGATCCACCTTGAAACAAAATGCTGTGAGTGACAGGAAAATATCCATATACATACAAGGAAGCCCATTGAATACCATTATCATTCAAATATATGCACCAACAACCAGAGCCAAAGGAGATGATTTCTACCAAATTTTGCAGTCAGATATCAAACATGCAAGGAAGATGCATAATAATAATAGGTGCCTGGAATGAAAAAGTAGGGAACAGAGAAGGATTGTTGTTGTTTGTTGTTTGTTGTCATGTGCCGTCGAGTCGCTTGCGACTCATAGTGACAGCCCTAAACATCCCTAAACTCTGCTCTGTCCTGTGCCAATCTCACTGTCTCTGACACTCCCATCCTGATTATCCCAGTCACTGAATCAATCGACCTCATAGAGGGCCTTCCCCTCCTGCACTGTCCCTCCACCCTCCCAAGCATGATGTCCTTCTCCAAGGATGAGTCTCTCCTCACAACATGTCCAAAGTATGTTAGACAGAGCCTCAGAATCCTTGCCTCCAAGGAGCCACCCGGTTTAAGCCTTTCCAGGATGAATCCATTTGTTTTCCTCGCAGTCCATGGTACTCTCAATACTCTTCTCCAGCACCACAGCTCAAAGGCATCAATTCTCCTTCTATCCTCCTTGGTCATTGTCCAACTCTCTGATGCATAACAAGTGACTGTGAAGACCATGACCTCTATCAGACACACTTTAGTCTCCAGAGAGACACTATTGCTCTTCAGTACTTTGGAGAGGTCCCTAATAGCAGACTTTCCCATGGCAATGCACCTTTTAATTTGCTGGCTACTGGTGCCAAGAGTGTTGACTGTGGAGTATTGGAAAACATGGACCTGGAGACAGAAAGGAAGATGGAGATAGAATGATAGAATTTTGCACAATCAAGGATTTATTTATTGCAAATACCTTTTATAAAAAACATAAATGCAGGCTACATAAATTTATTTTACCTTATGCTATGCACAGAAATCTTATCGATTAGATCTGTGGAAGGTATTGTTTGTTGGGAAAGTTCAATATGAACAGTGAAAACTAGGCCAGGTGCTGATTGTGGAACAGATCAAATATTCATATGTAAATTCAAATTCAACCTAAAGAAAGTAAAATAATATTCACAAGAATAAAAATTTTACCTTGAGTCTATTCCACCTGAATTTCAAAACCATCTCAGGAACTCAAACCTGTTCCTGAGACCATGAACACTAATGAACAAAGACCAGATGAGTTGTGGGAGGATATCAAGAATATATTCCACAAAGAATGCAAAAGGTGATTACAAAGACAGAGGAAGAAAAAAAGACCAAAATGAATGTCAGAAGAGATTGAATATTGCACTAGAGCACTGAGAAGCCAAAGCAAAGGGAAGAAATTAAGGACCTGAATAGAAGATTTCAAAGAGCAGCTTGGGAAGACAAAGTAAAGTATTATAATGAAATGTGCGAAGAGCTGCAGTAGAAAAATGAAACGCGCCAAACTTGCTCAGAATTTCTTAAGCTGAAGGAACAAAACAAATTCAAGCAGCACATTGCAATAATTAAGGAGCTGAGCGAGCTAAAATTGTTAACAACTTCCATCGCTTCTCCATTTATTATGGCCCAGTGGTAAGAATCTGTTTTCTGGAGCTTCAATCCACATTGAGGACTACAGCAAGCGCTTCAGGTCCTCTTCAGTTTCAGCAAGCAAGGTTGTGTTATCTGCAGAACACAGGTTATTGATGTGTCTTCCTTCAATCCTGATACTACATTCCTCCTCATAAAGACTAGCCCCTCAAATGATCTGTTCTGCATAGATTGAAAAGGTGTGGAGATTGGATGTATCTCTGATGCACTATTTTCCTGATTTTGAACCGTGCAGATTTTCCTTTCTCTGTTCTGACTACTGCTTCTTGGGCTGAGCTAAATTTCATATGAGCACAATTAAAAGTTCTGGGATTTCCATTCTCCTAAGGTTAGCCATAATTTGTTGTGATCCACACAGTCAAATGCCTTTGCATAGTCAATGAAACACAGATAGATATTCTTCTGGCATTTCTTTACTTTCAGACAAGATTCAGCTGACACTGTCTATGATGTCCCTAGTGACAAAGCCTCTTCTAAAACCAGTTTGTATTTCTAGTAGTTTTTTTTGTAAATAATCATCAACAAGATTTTGCTTGCATATGGTATTAGTGATATTGTTGAAAAATTTCCACACTCCGTTGGGTCTCTTTTTTTTTGGAATGGAAATAAATATGGATCTCTTCTAGTCACTTGGCCATGTAGTTCTCCATATTTCCTCACACAATATGGTGAGCACATCCAGGGTAGCACCTGTTTGTTGAAATATGTCAATAGTTACTCCATCGATTCCTGTTTCCGTGTTTTGCTAATTCCTTCAGAGCAATTTGAACTTCCTCCTCCATCACCTCTTGATCATATTTTGTTTCATGAAATTCTTTTCTGTCTGCCAGTTCTTTTTGGTACAGTGACTCTGTGAACTCATTACATCTTCTTTTCATGCTTCAATTTTCTTCCTGTAGCATCCTTAATTATTGTCACTGGAGGCTTGAATTTGTTCTTCAGTTCCTTCACTTTAAGAAATACAAATCCATCTAAAAACAAGCGCATGAAACATTCTCCAGAATGGATCATATGTTAGGTTATAAGGGAATCTTCAATAAATTTTAAAATAGAAAAGAAATGCTGTGCAAGTCTGTCCCTTTTGATTTTCTGACTCCAGCTATTTGCTCATTTCACTATAATATTTTACTTTGTCATCCCAAGCTGTCCTTTAAAACCTTCTGTTCTGCTCGTATGTTTCCTGATTTCTTTCCTTTGCTTTGGTTTCTTGGTGGTTAGTGGAAAAATCAGAGTCTTTTCTGATTTCCCTCTCTGTCTTTTCTTCCTTTGTCTTTATAGCGAACTTTGTTTACTATTTATGTTATTCTTTTCCCTAATTTAGCATACATACATATGGTATATAAACAAATTCTTTGTTAGAATACTATTCTCTTCTATGTTTTTTGTTTTCAGTTAGTAGTGTTGTTGTTTCTAGGGAGCTCTGGTGGCTTAGTGGTGAGGAGTTGCACTGTCAATCCAAAGAAACACAGTTCTAATCCACCAGACACTTTTCAGAGAGAGATGAGCAATCTCCTCTTGAGTGATTCACAACATCTGAAAACCTGCTGGAGTTAGTAATTTCTGATTCAACAGTAAATAATAACAACAGTGTTGTTGTTGGGTGCCATTTAGTCAACTACTGCTCATAGCAATTCAATGAAACATGGATCTGAACTTTGCTCTACCCGCCTCCATCCTCACAATCATGCATAAGCACATTGTTGAAGTCACTGTGTCAATTTATCTTGTTGAAGATTTTCCTCTTTTTCACTGACTTTTTTGCAGCATGATGTCTGTTTTCCAAGGACTAGCCTCAAAGTATGTGAGATGAAGTTTTAACATCCTTGCCTTTAAGGAGTATCAAGGTTGAAAGAAACTGAGGTACATACTATTGTTAATTATAACAATTACTTTGCAATGAACATCAATACTACTATCATGGTATATGTTAAAGAACTTTGAGGCATAGACTGTAGTGAGTTGCACAGCTAATACAAAGACTCTGTGTCTGTCAGTTCAAATCCCCCAGTGGATCCTCTGGAGAAAGATGACAAATCTCCTTCTGTGTGATTTACAACCTCAGAAACCCAACTCAGGTTCCAACTCAATGGCAGAGGTTTGGTTTGGTTTGATTAAGATGCTTGAGTTATTTCAAAGTGTTTCTTTAATGTTGCTGTGTTTTTTCCCAGTTGCATGGCAAAACAGATAAAGGTTTAATACTGTTGTTGGGCACATAACAATAACAACAATTATTGTTGGGTGCCATCAAGTTGAAACAGACTCATAGCTGTAAATGACATGGAAGGAGATTGCCTATCTTTCTCTGTGAAGCTGCTGGTGGACTTGTGTTTTTGGTTGACAGTGTAACTCTTTAGCAAAGACACTAGAGCTCCTGGAAGTTTCTTTACTGATTTTATGCATAGAAAGGGATACTATATATAGCAAGACAAACATTTGGTTGACATTATATATTAACCAAATCTAGATGTTTCAAATATTTACATATTTACCTTAACTTAAAGATGGATTTAGGGATGTAATTAATTCATAATTTGGTTAACTGCCTGTACAAACAATGCTGCAATGCATAAACTGATGCTTATGTGTCCTCAGGTTTTTGGAGATAGTATCTTCAGGGGAGGATCCTAGATTTGGGTTTGCTGATCATAGGAGATAGTGTAGATATCATAAAAGTTCCCTCTAGAAGGATTGTATTAATTTTATTCTCATATATAAGGTTACCTATATTTTCCACAGCCTCTCCTCACCAAGAGTTTATTGTCATTTCTCCCCCCCTTTTCTTTTTAAAGAGGTGAAAATGAGACCTTGTGGGTTTTTCAAATTCTCAATTCTGTCATTGAGTTTGATTATTATTTTTATGTTTGAAAACTATTTAGATCTTTCTGCAAACTTTATGCTAACTCATTTTTCTATTGGTTTTTTTATCCTTGGTTTCTTGGTTTGTAGGTGTTCTTTATAATCAATATTGGTATAATATGAACAGTAAGTCTACATATAACAGTTATTTTAATGTTTAAAAAGGTTCTCTGCAATTTCTATCTTTCAGTATTTTCGTAGACACTGCTTTTCTTTATGAATGCTAGCATCAATTACCTCATACTATAAAATAACTTGTTTGTATTTTTGTTATATTGAACTTTTTATTAACTTAACAAAAAAGTAACAGCTTTATAAGATTGTAGGATTTTCTGTCAAGTATTCGTTTAGATTGTATTGAAACAGTTGTTTGATTAAAGCAGTAAAGCAGAGAACTGCCCTTCGTGTGGATGGAACTAACAAAACTAGTTGAAAGCCTTCAGCGTAAAAGCAGAGGTTCCCTGGGGTGTATTCTGCTTCCAGAGTATGAATTTTCTTAGGATTCCTCGAATCCTGTCTTTCCACCTCCTGATACTCAGGATCTGCAGGGGTCTTTAGCCTGTTGCTTGATGTATGGATTTTGGATTTGTTGACCACCACAGTCATTAAAGCCAGTCCGTTAAACTATCTGTGTCTCTTTGTCTACCTATCTTTATCTGGCTCTACCATAACCATCCTGATTCTGTTTTCTAGAGAATCCCCGCTAAGATGGGTATGTTGTTGTTGTTGTGTACCACAGAGTCAGAACAGACTCACAACTGACCCTCAGTGGGTTTTCAAAGACTATGATCACACAGGAGATTGTCCATATACATATATATTGTCCATATATACATACATACACCTGGATGTGCACACATATATAGGTGCCTCAAACTCCCATTGTTCCTGCTCCATTATTCCTGGATAATATTTTGATATTTTCAAATTTAAGATGAGTTCAACTTCTCTAGGGATCATTCCACATCAATCTTAGGTCTGTTCAATATTCCTAGTGCTAGAGTTTTGGTTAGGATGGCAATGAATCTACAAGTATTTGGCAAAGTGACAGAAAGATTGTTCAAGGTAAGTAGTCCTCTGTTACCAGATTTATGGTTGATGCAAGCAGTTAACATGCTTGACATCAGAAGGATTGGTGGTTCTAGTCTACTATAGTTGTCTTGGGGGGGAAAAGACCTGCTGATATACTCCTCAGAATCGACTATCGAAAACACTTATGGTGCACAATTCTACGCAGATACACCAGGTGTTGTTAGGAGAAAACACTAAATAATGAGTCAACTGGTTTGCCTCTCTTGGCATGCAAATGCCTAGGAAACTAGACTAGAGTCTCCAGAGCATACATCCTTGGTTAGCATTTTACAAAACACACAGATCATCCTTCACGGCACAGTCTCAGCCACTAGCCGATGCTTATCACTATCATTGCTTCCCTTTCTGCACATTTTCATTTAACATTGCTGTTGTCTCATAGCAGTTTGCTTTGGAATCATTTGAAGCAGCTTTGTGACCATGTGTTCTCTGGTAGGTTTGATGGTTACTATCATTGCAGTCCTTCCTAGTGACCTTGGTTACAGATAGACTAAGAATTCTTGTTTGTAGACACTTCTTTGTTCTTGCTCTGATTAAAATATAGATCAGTAATTTATCCCAAATTTTCCCCCATGAATATTTCCCAAAACAAATTGTAGCATGGAAAATGGAGTGTTTCCTCAGTTCCAGATAAAGAAAGTGGTAAATAATTTAAAGTGCCTGCTGTGAAAAATTACCCAAACAGAACATACATTTTTATACTTGGCACTAAAGATGGCTAAACAAAAATTTTTGCTTCTTTGTAACACAAGCACTTGGAAATAAGTAATGTAATGACATTTCTTGCAAGACATGCCAGTATTAATTTGGGGCACTAGAAATAATGGCTCATGTTTATCTTTCTTTTAAGAAAACAGCCCCTCCCCAAACAAAAAAACACTGGTTGAATGACCATGGCTGGTGTCCCAGGGCTTATACACAGTGCACACCAATAGCATGTATATAATCACAGGTGATCCATATACATGCTCATTCCAGAGAAAGGTGTTCCAAGGAAATGAGAAAAAAAAATCAAATATCATCAATAGTATCTGCAAGTAAAACCATCCTAAAGGTTATTTAAAAATGATTGTAGAAGATTTATGGGTAAAATCAAGGTCTAGACAAAATTAAACTCAAATTCCAGAGATTAAAGCTAACACATTTGGATACTAATTCTAGAACCCTGAGTTCAAAAGGGAATATTAAGAAAGTAAATCAAACACCAGATGAAGGAAGAAATGGAATGAAAATATTGAATAAGGAAGGAGGCAGATGAAGCACAAAATTGTTGAGAGTGCAGCACAGTCATTTAAACACGTTTGGGCAGAGGAAACCCAGCACTGCAGTATTATCTACACCAGGATCTGACCTTCTAGGGGATCAGAAGGGTGACTTGCCCCGTCAACCACCAGCTGGATGGAAGTGTTCCCCACCTCATCTCAGCAACACTCAAGGCCAGATTCACAGCATCTTTTATCAGGAGCTCAGGACCTTACTCACAGCTCTACACTCAGACTTCCTCTGGCAGAGAGCAGATCGTGCCGTGGCTACCCCTCAGTGAGCCCCTGGACTGGTGGTGTCACCTGAGTGATGTTCTTACGTTTCACTGAGCATGCCTGTGGACATCTTGCCCCACACACTATACAGACATATCCAAAGCAGTGCTCTTGGCATAAAGTGTGCCATCCTTGGACATCTCAGGGATGGTAGTAACTGCCCCTTCATGATACTTCTCTCTGGCTGGTGACCCAGGCTGTACTTATCACCTAAACTAATAAGGTCACCTTTTCCAGGCAATTTGCAGTTTTATTTGGAAAAGTAAAAAGATCTTGAAAAGCAAAACTCTTCTGAAAAATAAAAATGAAGTGGGAGGCATCACACTTTCTGATCTCAAAACCTACTGCAGAAACCGAGCAACCTAAATATTGTATATGGGTATAAGGACAGTCACATGGACGAATGAAATAAAATTGACAACCCAGAAACTAACCTATCTATGCATGTTGTTGTTATGTGTCATTGAGTTGCCTGAAACTAATAGTGACCCTATGTACAATAGCTCTGAAGCCTGCCCCATACTGGGCCAATCTCAAGGACTCTGACACACCTACCTACATTACTCTAGTTACTGTGTCAATCTGTGTCATCTGGGGTCTTCTTCTGTGCTGTCCCTCCACCCTTCTAAGCATGAAGTTCTTCTCCAAGGAAAGGTCCCTCTTGGCCATGAGCCCAAATTATGTAATATGGAGTTCCAAAATCCTAGCCTCCAAAGAGAAACCTGGTTTCACCCTTTGCAAGAAACATCTGTTCATTCCCTTGGTGGTCCATAGTGTGTTCAAGACTCTTCTTCAACACTACAACTCAAAGGCATCAATTATTCTTCTGTCACCTTTAGTCATTGCCCAGCTGTTGGATGCATAGCAAATAAGTGTGAAGACTAGGGACTGGATCAGGTGCACCTTAGTCTCTAGACTGACATTGTTGCTCTTAAGTACTCTGGAGAGTTTCCTGACATCAGATTTTCCCAGTCCAATTCATCTTTTGATTCCTTGACTGCTAGTGCCAAGAATGTTGATTGTGGAGCCGAGCAAGCTGAAATTGTTAACAACTTCAGTCTCTTCTCCATCTATCACAGTGCTGTCAGTTGGCCCATTAGTGAAAATCTTTGTTTTCTTGGTTTTGTTTCAATTAATTTTGAAGACTACAGTCCTTGACTTTCTGCAGCAAGCATTTTAGGTCCTCTTCAGTTTTGACAAACAAGATTGTATCACCTGCATAACACAGGTTAATGATGAGTCTTCCTCCAATCCTGATCCCACATTCATACTCATAAATCCCAGCTCCCTGAATGATCTTGTTCATGTATAGACTGAAAAGGTATGGAGACCGGATGCCTCCCTGATATACTCCTTTTCTGATTTTGAACCATGCAGTGTTTCCTTGCTCTGTTCTGAGGACTGCTTCCTGATTTGAGTGTACTCTTGGCATAAGCACAATCATGTTCTGGAATTCCCATTCTCCTCAAGGTTAGCCACAATTTGCTTTGATCACATAGTTAAATGTCTTTGCATAGTCAATGAGACATAGATTGACATTCCTCTGATACTCTTTACTTTCAGTTAAGATCCATGTCATATTGGCAATAATACCTCTACTACCACAGACTCATCTAAATCCAGCTTATATTTCTGGTAATTCTCTGTTGATATACTGTTTCAGTCATTTTAGGATAATCTTCAGCAGGATTTTGTATACGTGTGATATTAGTGATGGGCAACCTCCTCCCATGCAATTAACTACCTCTGAAAGCCCAATTGAGAGTCAGCTATGG
This sequence comes from Elephantulus edwardii, assembly GCF_000299155.1. NCBI lineage: Eukaryota > Metazoa > Chordata > Mammalia > Macroscelidea > Macroscelididae > Elephantulus > Elephantulus edwardii. The sequence continues at coordinate 1,039,103 of NW_006399801.1, read as the reverse complement.
GTTGGTTCTGACTCAACAGTACACAACAACATAAGTAAGTAAGTAATCTACCTATGGTCAATTGATAAGAAATGTGACAAGGAAACAAAACCTGGTAAATGGGGAAATGACTGCTTCTTCAATAAATGGTGCTGGTGAAAAGAAAACCTACCGATTGGCAACAATTATTTGGTAATATCATCTCAGACATGAGTCTCTTAATGAAGGTTACATAATACTTCCAGGCCTCCAAAAGAAAAAAGACTGATAACCCAATTACAAAATGGGCAAAAGACATGGAAATAATTTTCACAGAGTAAGATACTTGAACTCATAGCGACCCTAAGTACAACAGCCCTAAACTCTGCTCTGTCCTGTGCCAATCGCACCATCTCCGACACTCCCATCCCTATTATCCCAGTCACTGAATCAATCCACTTCATAGAGGGCCTTCCCCTCCTGCGCTGTCCCTCCACCCTCCCAAGCATGATGTCCTTCTCTAAGGACTGGTCTCTCCTCACAACATGTCCAAAGTATGTTAGACGGAGCCTCAGAATCCTTGCCTCCAAGGAGCCACCCGGTTTAACCCTTTCCAGGACAAATCTGTTTGTTTTCCTAGCAGTCCATGGTATTCTCAATACTCTTCTCCAGCACCACAGATCAAAGGCATCAATTCTCCTTCTATCCTCCTTGGTCATTGTCCATCTCTCTGATGCATAACAAGTGATTGTGAAGACCACGGCCTGTACCAAATGCACCTTAGTCTCCAGAGAGACACACCATTGCTCTTCAGTACTTTGGAGAGGACCCTAACAGCAGACTTTCCCACGGCAATGTTCCTTTTAATTACCTGGCTGCTGGTGCCAAGAGTGTTGACTGTGGAGCCAAGCAAACTGTTTTTAAATAACCAGTATTTTTTTTTTAAAAAAGAAAGAGGAAAAAGTTAAAAATGCATAGAAACAATCTAAAAGACTGATGGGGGGGGGATTTAAAAAAAAAAAGACTGATGGATCTAACCCTCCTTAACCTCCAGGATCCTCAGACTGACCAAAAGCAGCACTCTATAAAGGGATCAGAGTAAGAAGAGGTCCTGCATACAGCGGTTGAAAGTGCGAAACAAAACTAAAAAATATAAAAATGGCCAATAGAGACTAGGAGTGCCCCTAAGACCGTAGCCTTCAGTCTCCCTTTACAAAGGAAATAAAACTCATCTCACTGGCTCAACTCTCAGCCAAACAACCGACTGGCCTATAAAATGGAAACACCAGAGAAGTACTCACTCCTTAGAACAATTAACCATACAAGACCAAAGAGAAGCATTTGCCCAAGGATAACACTTAGCAAGCAGGAGGGATAGGACAGAGAGATTAATGGAAAGAAGAACCACAAGGAGAAAATGTGAAGAGTTCTATTTCATTGTGAGTACTGCAAATTAACATTATAAAGCAACCTGTACATGAGTGATTGAATGGAAAACCAATCTGTGTGTAAATGTTCGCTTAAATCACAATAAAAGAGATAAAAAATGGTTCTGGCAAAACTGAACATCTACCTGTAGAAAATGGAAAAAAACCTATAGGTGCATCATCATATCAATAGAGAAGATGTGAAGCATACATATAACAGAATACTATTCAATTTGAAAGAGAAATAAAGTCTTATGCAGACTACATGGATAGAGTCTAATAATGTTGTGAAATAAGTGAAGGACTAAGTATGAAGAAATAAGTCAGGGAAAATATGTAAATCATACAAGGGGAAATACGATACGACCTCATTTGTATTAAAAGACAAAAAGAAGTAACTGTACATAACCAAAGCTTATTAGTAGTTATCAGATGTGAGAGAAAGGATGGAGCCCTGAGTTTGTATTTATGGAAAATTCACATTGATTAAGAGTAATGACTGATAAATCTATTATTACTGACAGGATCAATAAGCTGTGTTCCTTTAATAAGATGACTTGCCTAATTTCTTGTGATATACAGGAGACCTGGTGCCATCATTCTAATATACAGATGATTCCTTGGTATCAGGATGGCCAGTCTCTTCTTATTGCAGTTCAAAGCCTCAGAAACTCAATGTTAGGTTAGTGAGAGTTAGAAGTGACACAGACGCAATGATTATACAATATGTATTTTTACAGAGAGCTAGAGAGAGAGGAATAGAGAGAAACTGAGTATGTGTGACATGGATGTTGTTGTTAGGCACTGCTAAGTATGATGCATAGAGAACCGATGAACACAGATCCTATCCTGTGCCTGTCTCACAATACAGTTGAGATCAATGCTCAGTCACTGTGTCAGTCCATCGAGTTGAGGCTCTTCCTCTCTTTTGCCAGCCTTTTAAAGTATGATGTCTTTCTCCAAGGAATAGCCTCTCCTAGTGACATGCCCAAAGTATGTGAGACAAGCTTTATCATCTTTGTCTCCAGAGTGTGCTTTGATTTCTTGGGTTGGAGGTCTTAGAGTCAGGGTTTCATGGGGCATCCCTGTCAGTCAGCCTAATATTGTTTTTGTATTTCTGTTCTACCTCTTTGTATTCTGCTGCATGCCTGCAGTGCAAAAAATGATCCTCACTCACCTAGAATGACATAAGAAGAAGAAGAGTCAGGGATAAGAGGATGTGTAGTTAATTGCCCCCATGAATAGCTGTCTCCTTTGCCAAAAGACCTCAAGAATTGGATGGTGCGTGGCTACCACTACTGAATATTATGATAAACATTCTAGTGAAGAGTTCTGATCAAAAGTAGGTTGTGGGAAAATGATTAGGAAGCATTATTTATAATGATTGATCCTGATGTAGTCCCTAGGGAGTTGTGTAGGCAATCAAAAGATGACATTTCTCTGTTGATTTAAATTCATGTGCTTCTTGGGTGGACAATCTCCTCCTGTGTGATTTACAGCCTCAGAAAATTCACTTGAAAGGTCAACTATGAATTGATTCCACTTGATGACAATGAGTTTGAGTTTTTTAGTTTGATTTATACCAACAGGAAAAATTAGAAACAATATGACCGTCCATAACCAGAGGAAGCAGATGACTTATATAATCTTTAATATAATGACCACACAAAAAGTTGTGTTTATATATTTTATAGAAAGAAATAAGGAATAAAAATAAATATTCTTCTTGTTACTGCTGTTGCTATGTGTCATCAAGTTGCCTGTGGCTCATAGTGACCCTGTGTACAACAGTTCTGAAGCCTGCCCTGTCCTGAGACAGTCTCACTGACTCTGACCCACCTGCCCCCATTATCCCGGTTACTGTGTCAGTCCTTCTCATTCAGGGTCTTCCTTTCCTGCACTGTCCTGAGTAAATATAATAAAAATTCTGAGTTGAGGAGGGGAGATCCCAGGTGGTAGAGGTATGGAGTAAAATTTAAAATTCTTATTTGAAACAAGGTTTTTCTAAAACCATTGAGGCTGAATAGCCCCTGAAATTGTTGCTCTAGAATAATCTTTAAACTTTAAACCAAAAATCTCCAGAAATCTTCTTAAAACCAAACAAATAAGCTTTGTTGATAAAGAATGCCTACTTCAAGATTCATATTCTTTTAAATTACTATCTATATGGGATCAACTTGAAAATAACAAAATGAAAGATTTAATAAGAAGAGAATTGGGTAATTAATGCTGCTGGACAATACAAGCACACATTTTTAATAAATATATACTTGGCTGTGTGTACATTCAATAAAGTTTAAAAAAACCAAACTTGAACACCAAAAGCAAAACAAACCAACCTCAGCAGTTGCAGCCAGCTAGTGCCAAGGATTTCCCTGACTACATGAGTCAAATGAGCCAATTTTCAGCTGTTTTACCGCTCAAGATCCTTCGTTCTGCTGGGTGTGCTTCAGGGGCAGCACTGTCATTGCAAGCCATCTGCTTGTCATCTGTATCCCCATTTCAGGTTGCCACACTGGCAGTACTCCTTCAGGTGGTGTCTCTGTGAGACTTGAAGCTGGTGGGGTTTCCCTTGTGTGCTCATTACACTATGGTTGTTGCCATTTTTCAACTTCTTTCTTCTCTAATAAATTACAAACTGTGAGGAAAAGATCCTGTCATCTTATTTACTATGGCATCCCTTGCTCTACTTGGTCAGCATTCAATAACAATTGTTGAAATAATGAACTCGGGATTTCTCGTTAGAGGCTTTGTTTTCCCCCTCCCTGTTGTAAATATATAGATGTATTTGTTATTATGTGACATTGAATTGACTATGACTTGTAGCAACCCTATGCAGAATAGGTCTGAATCCTGCCCTATCCTGAGCCAACTTCACTGTCTCTGACACGCCTAACCCCACTGTCACATCTCTGTGTCAATCAGTCTCATTCAGGGTATTCTTATCTTATGCTGACACTCTACCCTTTCAAGCATGATGTCCTTCTCCAAGGACTGGTTCTTCCTGGTGACATGCTTAAAGTATGTGAGATGGAGTTTCAAAATCCTTCCCTCCTAGGAGGAAATAGGTTTCACTCTCTCCAGGACAGACCTATTTATTCTCTTAGCAGACCATGGTATGTTTGATACTTTTCTCCAGCAACATAACTCAAAGGCATGGTGTCTTATTAATTGTCCAGCTCTCCTTGTGATAGCAAGCAATTGAAAAGACCATGTGCCTTAGTCTGTTGAACTGATGTCATTGCTCTTTAGTACTTTGGAGAGATCCTTGACAGCAGATTTTCCCAATGCAACTCATCTTTTGATTTCCTGACTGCTGGTGCCAAGAATGTTGAAGTGTTGATTGTGGATCCAAGAAAGAGAAAATAATTAAGAACTTCAATCCTTTCTATCATGATATGGCCTGGTATCTGGTGGTGAGGAGCTTTGTTTTCTTTGTGTTGAGATGCATTTCATATTGAAGGCTGCAGTGTTTGACCTTCTGCATCAAATTCTTTAAATCCTCCTCAGTTTTAATGAGCAAGGTTGTGTCATAATGCAGGTAGTTGATGAGGCCTCTTCCATCCCTAATGTTATATTCTTCTTCATAAATACAGCCCTCTGAATGATTTATTCTACATATAGATTGAGAAGGTATGGAGAAAAGATACAACCCTGAAATACTCTTTTCTTGATTTTGAACCATGTAGTGTTCCCTCGCTCTGTTTGAACAACACTTTCTGGTATAGGTATAGGTTTCACAGGAACACAATTAATTGTTCTCGTTGTCCCATTATGCTCAGAGTTAGCTACAATTTGTTGTAATCCCCACAGTCAAATGCCTTTGTGTAGTTGATAAAACACAAGTAGACATCCTTCTGGTACTCTTTACTTTAACCATGATCCATCTGTCATCAGCAATGATATCCCTAGTGTCATGGCTTCTTCTAAATCCAGCTTGTATTTCTGGAAGGTCTGTCGATGTACTGTTCTAGGTGTTTTTATAATATTCAGCAAGATTTTGGTTGAACGTGATACTGTTTGATAGTTTCCACATTTTGTACGGTCACCATTTTTTGGGGAATGGGAATAAATATGGATCTCTGTCCTCCAGATATCTTGGCACAACCTGGTGAGCACATCCAGGGCTGCATCTATATGCTGAAAGATATTAATTGGTAGTCCATCAATTTCTCGGACCTTAATTTTTCCAGTTCCTGCAGAGCACCTTGAATTTTCTCCTTAATTATCATTGGTTCTTGATGATATGCTGTTTCCTGAAAAGGTTCTTTGTCAGCCAATTCTTTTTAGTACAGTGACTCTGTGTATTCCCACCATGTTTTTTTTTTAATGTTTTCTGGATTATTCGAGATTGTTCCCGTAGCAGCTTTAAGTATTGTAACTTTAGGCTTGAATTTGTTCTCCAGTTTCTTCAGCTTGAAAAATTCTGAACAAGATCATCCCTTTTGACTTTCCGACTCTGGCACTGCACATTTTGTTATAGTGCTTTACCTTGTCTTAGTGAGCCGCCCTTTGAAATCTTCTGTTCAACTCTTTACCTTCCTGATTTCTTCCCTTTATATTGGTTTCCCGACATTCTAACGCAACATTCAGTGTTTCCTCTGCCATTTATCTTGTCTTTTCTTCCTGTCTCTGTAATAACATCTTGCTGTCTTCATGGATGATATTCTTGATGCAATCCCACCACTTCTCAGATTTTCATTCATTAATATTCAACGCCTCAAAACCATTCTTGGGAAGGTTTTTAAATTTTGGTGGGAGAGATTGGCCATATTTTGGGTTTTGTGGGTCTCATTTTTTTCTTTAATTTGTATTTACCCGTGAGTTGTTGATGGTCTGTTTCATATTCAGCACCTTGCCTGGGTTTAACAGCTGATATTGCGTTTTCCAATGGTTCTTTCATTACCATTGGCTCCTGTTCATATGGTACTTCCTGAAATTTTTCACTGTCAATCAATTCTTTCTGGAACAGTGACTCTATTCATTCCCTCCATCTTCTTTTGATGCTTTTTGGGTCATTCAATATATTGTCAATAGCATCTGTCAATATTATGACACAAGACTTAAATTTGATTTTCACTTCTTTCAGCTTAAGAAACACAGAGTGAAAAAAAAATTTAAAAAAAATTAAAAAAAAGAAACACAGGGTGAGTTATTCCCATTTTATTCTCCAATTCCAGCTCTCTTCACATTCCATTATAATGAAATTATAACTTTACTTTGTCCTCCTGAGCTGCCCTTTGAAACGGTCTGTTCAGCTCTTTCACTTGAACATGTTTTCCTTTAGATTTGGCTTCTCAGCACTCCAGTACAATCTTTAGAGTCTCTTAAGGCATCCATTTCAATTTTTTCCTTCTCCTCTGTTTTTTTAATGACCTTTTGCTTTCTTCATGGGTGATATCCTTGATATCATCCCACAACTCATCTGGCATTTTGTGCAATGCCTCAAACTTATTCTTAAGATGATCATGAAATTCGGAAGTAATTAATTCAACATTGCATCCTGGTCCTTGCAGACTTATTTTCATTCTCTTTGGCCTCAATTTGAATTTGCTTATAAGTAAGTGGTGATCTGACCCACAGTCTGTCACTGGCCTAGTTTTAACTGCTGATGTGGAGCTTCTCCAACAATTTCTTCCACAAATGTCAATCTGATTTATATACAGCCCATCAGGTGAAATCCACATGTAAGGTCATCTTTTGTATCTTTTAGAAAATATTATTTGCAATGAATAAATCATTATAAATACAAAGTTCACCCATTCTATTTTCAGCTTCATTTCTATCACCAAGCCTATATTGTCCAACTACTGTTCCTTCTTCACTGTTTCCTACTGATGCATTTCAGTCACCAATTATCATTAACATATCATGATTGCGTGTTTGGTCAATCAATTTCAGACTGCAAAATTTGGTATGATATGTCTTGGAGATGGTGTGGCTGGAGTGCTCTTTCGAGGCAAGAATAATGAGGCTTTGCCTCACATACTTTGGATATGTTGCTAGGAGGTGCTATTCCTTGGAAAGGGACATGATGCTTGGAAGGGTGGAGGGTTGGTGAAGGAGAGGAAGACCCTCAACTAAATGGATTGACATGGTGACTGCTGCAATGATTCTTGTGTGTCAGGAAGTGTGAGGATGATGCAGGACAGGACTTGGTTCAGATCTTTTGTTCATAGGGTTGCTATAAGTTGTACTCAACTCAACAGCACTTAACAACAACAACAATAGTTCTTTCCACAGATATAATCAGTTCAATTCCTGCATCAGGTCCATCAGGTGAGTTACATGTGTATAATGGCCATTTGTGTTTTTTAGAAAAGGTGTTTGTACTTAATAAGTCATTGATTGTACACAATTCTATCGTTCTACCTCTAGCCTCATTTCTGTCACCAAGTCTGTATTTTCCAGCTACTGATCCTTTTGCCTTGTTCCAAATTTTTTATTCCCAACCACTAATTAGAATGAATGTATCTTGGTTACATGTTTGATTGATTTTAGACTGCAAAATTTGGTAGAAATCCTCTATTTCCTCCTCTTTGGTTTTAGATGTTCGTGTATATATCTGAATGATAGTGGTATTCACTGAACTTCCTTGTAAGTGTATGGATAGAATCCTGTCATTCAAAACATTGTACTTCAGAGTGGATCTAGAAATGGTCTTTTTTTGCTATTAATAAAACCTCATTTTTCCTCACTTTTTCATTCCCAACATAGGACACCATATATCTAATTTAAAGTAGCCCAAACTAATTCACCTCAGCTCGCCAATGCCTACTATGACGATATTTATGTGTTCCATTTCTTTTTTAACAATGTCCAATTTTCCTACTTTCACATTTTCTGCATTCTAATTATTAGTGGCCGTTTGCAACTATTATTAATTTTTTTGTACTTCCCAATATGAAGGTTCATCCCCTAGTACTACATCTAACAGTCTTAAGTGGCCTCTATTGGTCAGTCAATTTTTGAAGGCCTGCTATTCCAGAAGTGGGTGGCCAATCCCTTTTACTAGCTTGTCTTAAATTTGGGAACACTACTTTAGTACTGACCTGAATGTTTCTCCAAGATCGCTATGAGTCATCTATGACTTGACGACACTTAACAACAACAGCAACAACTTTGGTAAAGCATCAGGCAGACAAAAAGAGCAAATGATAGACAAGCAATATACATTTATCTAAGATGTGAAGAGCAGGAGCATGCACTTCCGAATATAAAAACTAACAGATAAATGTGGCAATTTTCTATGATCTGGCACACCACCGCCACTGTGCGGGTCATAACAAATTGTGGCTGACATCAAGAAGAATGGGAATCCCAGAGAACTTAATTGTGCTCATGCCGAACCTGTATCTGGACAAGGAGGCTGTTATCTGAACAAAGCAGGGGGGCTCTGCATGGTTTAACATTCAGAAGGGAGTGTGTCAGGATCATATTCTATCTTCATACCTATTCACTTTTTATGCTGAGAAAATTATCTGAGAAGCTCAACTCTATGACAAGGACTGTGGCATCAGGTTTGAAGGGAGACTCATCAACAACCTGAGTTATGCAGATGACACAATCTTGCTTGCTAAAAGTGAGGAGGACTTGAAGCACTTGTTGCAGAAGATCTAGGAATGCAGTCTTTGGTATGGATTGCATCTCAATGTCAAAATAGCAAAGAGTCTTACCACCGGACTAATGGGTAATGTCATGATGGTGGAGAGGAGATTAAAACTGCCAACAACTTTGTCTTCCTTGGATCCACAATAATATCCTTGGTACCAGCAGCCAGGAAATAGGGAGACATATTGCACTTGGAAAATCTGTGTTTAGGAGCCTCACCAATTATCAAGAAATAATGATGTCAGTTTGAGGACTAAGATGTGTCTGGTTCAGGTTATAGTCTTTCTGATCACTTGCTATGCATCTGAGTACTGGACAATGAATGAGGATGACAGAAAAAGAACTGATACCTTTGAGCTGTGGTGTTGGAGAAGAGCACTGAACATCTCATGGACGGCCAAGAGAACAAACAGGTATGTCTTGATGGGGTGCAGCTGGAGTGCTTTTTGAAGGTAAGAATGATAAGGCTTTGCCTCACATATTTTGTGCATGTTGCTAGGAGGACCTATTCCTTTGAGAAAGATATGGTGCTAGGAAAAGTAGAGGGTCAGTGAAGGAGAGCAAGACTCTCAACCAGGTGAATTGACATGTGAGTGCTACAACAGACTCTTGTCTGTCAGGAAGTGTGAGGATAGTGCAAGATAGAACAGGGTTTAGATCTTTTGTTCATAGAGTCACTATGAGTTGTACTCAACTCAACAGCACTTAACAACAACAAGAAGCTGTGTTCTTCCACGCTACCACCATGCTCAGGTGAGGTCTCTAACTAACCCCCAATTTGATGGTGCAGGCTCCAGTCACTCCTATCCATAATCTGAGTGCTTCCCAGAAAAGATCATGGTTTAGGCCTCTAAGATCCTCAGTAGCATGTGTTTGGATGCTGTGGCTACAATGGGCTCCAGGCTCACTTGGCCCTGCAACAACACATTTGACAAGTCAAAAAATTTTACATGCATATTTCACTGACATTGATAACAATCATCACGTTGTGCAACCATCACCATCACTATCTTCCTCTTTTGAATTATTCTACTATCATTAACAGTAACTTGATCCCTAAATTATAATTCCCCCTTTTCCCTTTCTTTCCACTCATGCTAATTACTAGAAAAACCAAAAAGCCATTGTTGTTGAGTTGCTTTGACTTATACTGACCCTCTGTTGGGTTTTCTAAGGCTTGTCTGTTTATGTTCCTGCTTTCTTATTAAAAACTTTAAAGCACATTTATATGTGAGTGACATAGGCTCTATATTCTCCTGAGACATAAAAATAAATGGCACTTGTTTTGAGATTCCTTGTAGTTGACTACACACTGCTCAATGACCTATTTGCTCTATGGGAGGACTTAGGAGAAGACCAATGGCCGGTCACAGTGGAGCTTTCTCAGCTCATTGCCCTGGCAGCCTCCTCAACCTCAGATTATAAGTATTTGACTTGAGTGGAACGAGAGCCTCTTGAAAATCATCTTCTTTAATCTTGACTTAAGACAGAGGCAACTCTATACCAGTTATTGACAAATGGAATATTTAGTCTTATATACTCTTCCAGAGAACATACTTGTCATGGATTGAATTGTGTCCCTCCAAAATATGTTTTGTAAATTCTAATTCACATATATATAATTATGATGTTGGCAATGAATTATGGTAATGAATATCTCAGGGACTGCCAAAAAGAACAAACATAATTGTCAACTGTCATGGAGGAAGTGCAACCAAGGTGTTCCTTAGAGGTAAGGATGATGAAACTTGTCTCATTTATATTGGGAGTGTTGTCAGGAGACACAAGTCTTTGAAATAAGACAGTATGGTTGGAAAAGTAGAGGGTCAGCCAAAGAGGAAGACTTTCAATGAAATGGATTGAATGACTATAGCAAAGGGCTTAAGCATAGTGGAGAGCGTGAAGATGGCACAAGATAGGGCAAGATTTCAATCTGTTGTCCATAAGGTTCTTAATGAGCATAATCATCCATCCAGGAACTAACAATACCTATGGATATGATTCCCTTGGGAATAAGATTTTCTTTGATATGTTAATGGGACTTATAAAGATAGGGCCTACTTTACACCAGTCAAGCCAATTAGGCTCAGAGAAGCAAACCAAATGAAGATTGACTAGAGACTGCCAAGGATCCAAGGAAGTGGAGCTGAAATAGACAAGGACCTTCCACTAGAGGTGTTTCCTGAATGTAGACTTCAGCCTTCTAAACTCTTAGAAGATAAATGGGTTTGTTAATGTGGTTTATGATATATCTCTACACAGTATTAGAACTTTGAAAGATGGCTTTCTATCCATTGCCTTAGACTTTGTAAGGACATGGTCTCCAGCTACCTCAAATGTGAACATGTGATTTATCAACATCTGTGAGACCAACATAAGAGAGAGAGCTACAGAGAGTGAAGTGAGGCATAGCCTGGCAGAACCAGGAGAGCTGGCTTGAGACTGCTATAAGATGAGGCTTGCTGGACAACTAGAGATTTATTTGTGTTGCTGGACTAAATATGGACTTTCACTGTGTAATATCTTTTGCCTTTCCCTGCTACTACCTAATACACTTAATAAATTTCACAACTTTTGCAAAGAATGTTGGACCCTGTACTTAGTAGAAATAGGTGCACTAGTGTAGGGAACTGTATCTTAACACTGGATCAGTTTTATATGCTAGATGTTGTCGATGGGGACAGTTCCCCACTATGGAGTGAACAGAAGTCAGACTTGGCTTTCCACATTTTATCACCACTCTTTTTACATTGAGAAATGAAGGCTACATCTTACCTTTCCATTAAAAGTTATGGAAATGTTTTGGTTAGTTGATAATCAATCCCAAGATCAGATACACGAATTTCTTTTGCCATGACTTTTGTGCATTTTTCCATTACACTGGGAATTCTAGGAGGCAATCTTTGGGTTGTCTTAACTACAGTGATAAAACAATTACAAGGTCAATAAATGACTTTGTATAATGATATCCCTGAACTTGCTAGGTAACTAGATGCACTTTTAAGACATCTACTTATGATTTAAAAAAAATAAAAATCCTAGATGAGTTTCCTGTCACATGGCACGTCACAGAATAGAGTACTTAATAGTTAATCTTTACAATCTATTGTCATTGCCTCTGTCATTCTCTGGAGAAAAGGGAGTCTGGCATTGCTGTAGAAATCTGACAGCCTGTTTGTCTGAAAGATGATCTTAGAGTGAACAGCCCCTCATACTTGAGTTTCTCAGTATGGATGGCATGATTTAAGCTAGACTTCTGGGTCCTTTGTCTTGAATTTCTTAAGGTGTGAGGAAAATATTTAATGTGAGTCATATTCAAGATTTATGTCATACATTATAAACACCTGCTTCTTAGGGTGTCTATTTAGTCTTTCATTATTATTATTATTTTAGCTTTTATTATTTACCACCACATACTCCCTCCTTGTGTATAATATAGAGCACATTAACCTCAAAACTCAGTAAAATTTAGAGGAATCCTAGAATGGCTTTCTCTACTTTTTTTTTTTCATGATTGTTAATAATTCTCAATTGTCAATTGTGGTATACAGCTGTCATGACCTGAATGAGGATAAAGCCTCTGTGAACTGTGGTGTGGAAACAGCAGGAAAAATCCTGTGCAGACAGATGTCCATTCTGTCCAGATTCTGGTCAGGGCTGACATGATGGGAACACAGATCTGTCAGTTACCCAGGCGCAAATGACAACTCCCAAAGGACCGTGATTTCAGGGAAGTTGATAAGCATACCCAGCACTGGTGAGCCTCGGGGCAAAGTTCTCACCCTGACATATTTGGGTAGATACATGAACTCTGCAGTGCTCTATCTAAACTATAAATATGCAGTAGATCAAGTTGTTGTTGATGTTAGTTGCCATCACATCGATTCTGACTCATAGTGACCCCATGTGCATAGAAGCCAGTGGTTCCAAAGGATTTTCAATGCTGTCCTCTTTTGGAAGCAGATCTCCAGACTTTACTTCCAAGGTGACATTGAGAACGTGAATCTTCAGTGTTATAGTTAGTATCCTAGCACTGAACCATTTAAGTCACCCAAGAATTCCTATTTTTCAAGAGAAATGCCTTAATTTATACCAAACCAACTGTAAAAATAAAACCTACCCCGCAAAACAAAACAAAACAAAACAAAAATAACCAAAAAAACACCAAACAAACCTCACTGCCATCAAGTTAATTTCAACTCATAGTAATCCTATAAATTATTAAGTGTCTCATAAGTTTTGTTAGGCGGTAAATCTTTACTGAAGAAATGCTACATTTTGAGAATAATTGGTAGGCTTAAATTGATGACCTTCTGATCAGCCAACATATTAACATATTATAGGGTATTATGCTACCAGAACTCATTTTTTTTAGAACTCCTCTAACCTTGATCAATACCCAATGCCATTGAATGGATTCTAACTCATGATGACATCTCATTGAGTTTCTGAGCCTGTAAATATTTACAAGAGTAAAACATTTCATCTTTCTCCCATTGAACAGCTGGTGGTTAAAAATTGATGACTTTCTGATTATCTGTCCAACACATAGCACAAGACTCTTTTAACTTTTATCAATAATGTAATTTATAGCCTCTGAAAACCCTCCAGAAGTTCAGCTAGAAGTTGGTTCCAAGACTATGGCACCAAAACAACAATAACTTTATTCAGTAGGAGGATTTGATGAAAAAAATGGTTAAGTGATCAGCTGATAACCTAAAGATTGTAAGTTCAAGTAAAACTAGAATCACCTAGAAGAAAGGATTGTTGAAGTAACTACAAAATTTAGCCATTGGAAAACAGCTGATACAAATGGGTGTTCTGGAGATGGACTGAATTGAAGACAACTGACAATATTGCTCGGCAGAATTTCCTGATCATATTTGAGGTTAGAATATGAACTAGGTGTGGCATAGGAATGCATTCTGCTTTACGGCCAAGTGACAGAGCTGGTCCTCTTTCAAATGGCCAGAGATCCAGCTGACATGAAGTAGTTATAGAAGGAAAAGAATAGTCAACATTGCTTAAATCACCTTTAATCCCTGGGATTAGAGTCCTTAGAAATTGTTGGATGAACAAAAACAATGAAGCAGCAACAGAAAATCTGAGTTGGGACATTATGAATCCATTAAAAAAAAAAATGACATCCTAGACTCAAGAACTTGTGGCCAATAGTAAAAAGATGCAATGCAATCTGAAAGGTACACACTTGAAATTCACTATCTGCTTCATAGGAGAAGAATGAGCAATCTCCTGTATAATTAACTGCCTCTGAAAACCTGCTGGAAGGTCAGCGATGGGTGAGTTGCAACTTGACAGTACTCAACAAACAACAAGCCCCAAAACAATTTGCTAAGTCCTAATACTTAACAAACAGGATCGTTTTAGAGAGGGTGAAACCAGGCTGCTTCTTGGAAGCAAGGATTCTGAAGCTTCATCTGACATATTTCGGACATGTTGCAAGGAGAAACTAGTCCTTAGAGAGGAATGTCCTGCTTGGGAGGGTGGAGGGACAGTACAGGAGAGGAAGACTTTCAATGAGATGGATTGGATCAGTGACCGGCGTAAAGGGGCAGATGTGTCAGACACAATAAGATTGGCCCAGGATAGAACAGGATTTAGGGCTGTTGTACAAAGTCACTATGAGTCACAGGTGACTCAATGGCATATAACAACAAGAAGTCCTAAAGAGCTATGAAATGTGATATTTGTAAAAGAGTATTAAATAGTCCATGGACTGACAAAAGAACAAAGAGATACATCTTGGAGAAAGTGCAGCTAGAGTGTTCCTTGGAGGCAAAGATAATAAGGTTTCATCTCATCTCCTTTGGGCATGTTGCTAGGATAGGCTATTCCTTGGAGTAGGACACCATGCTTAGAATGATAGAAGGTCAGCAAAAAAGAGGGAGACCCTCAATGACGTGGATTGACTGCAACAATGGGTTTAAGCATGCCAGGGATTGTGAAGATGACACAGGATAAGACAAGGTTCATATCTGTTGCTCATAGGGTAGCTTTGAGCATTACTCATCTTGATGACATCTAACAACAACAACAAAGAGCTTTATCCCACCCCAGAGGTATATGTTTACATTGCAAGAGACAAATATTCCTGAAACCTTGGTAACGTTGCTAGGGCATTAAAACTGGATATCCCAGGGCTCAACTGGCCCTTGGAGACATGTATTTATATCCAGAAGATCTTTATCTTGTATATAGCCAAGAATATTGTTTTCCATTCCTCAATTATATTACAATCGCTTTGTCTGATTACTTGACTTCAGAGACAAAAATCAGGATGCAGAGAAACATGTCTATTATATTTGATATTAGAATAAGTGATGATAATCTGCTTCTATTTTAGGCAAATCATGTGTACATCCAGAAATAAATGAATAAACATTTAAAACTCAACAGAAATTTAAGGAGAAAGATAACCTTTCTTTTCCCTTAAAACACAGTGAGGGCCATTTAAGGGGTATCAGAAAGTGGAGGAAGAAAGGTATTGTTGAAAGGGAATGAGTGGAGTGAGGATTATTCACTTCATCTACTTCTGTTACTGCTTTCCCCCCTATGGCATCTACATGATATTGCATTTAGTCTATTAATGTAAGATTCTCTACTCAGAATTATTAATAATCAAGGTTGGATAATTACTTGTGGTTGTGTGTCTTATGTGTTACAGGATATTTAGAATCTAGACATTCCTACTCAAAACTTACCCTGAAGAAGTTAAAGCTACATTGAAGGCATTCAAATTTGTATTAGAATTTTGTAAGTAAACTAATGAAAAGGGGGGGAAAGTCAATTTTGGGAGGGGTAAGGGAGGTAGAGGGGTAAAATGTGCAATAATGAATGAATGAAAATCTAACTTTTCTGTAAATTTTTGTTAAAATGAAAATTAATATAAAAAAATAAAAAAAATTTTTAAAAATGAGACCCCAGGAATCAATTAAATATCAATTGACCTCTTTCAATGAAGAGTTGCGGCCCTGGATGTGCTCACCAGTCTGTTCCAGGAAATTTGGAAGACAGCTACTTGGCCACTCATAGGAAGAAATCAATATTTGTTCCCTTTCCCTAAACAATATGCCTCTGGAAATTCTATGAACTTTGATAAGTGATGAAAGTTATAAAAAGGCCTCAGGCCTTTTGTTCATAGGGTCACTATGAGTCTTGCTTAATTCAACGACAATCAACAACAACCCAAGGAAGGTTACCCAACAGAATGTGGAAATTATAGAACAATGTCATTATACAAGTGTTCAGGTCTTTTGTTCATAGGGTTGCTATGAGTCATCTAAGACTTGATGGCACCTAACAATAACAACAACAACACAGAGAGAGCTCTGTGGCCCAGTGAATAGAAAGTGATGCTGCCAAGCCAAAGGTGGGTGATTTTAATCTGCAGCCCTCAGGCCTGGTTTTAACTGTTTTTGGTCAAACATTCTTCTAAGTGGTAAAACACTAATCTGTCCATTTGCTGTAAAAAAGGTGACTCATGGTTGCTCTGATGCTAAACACTGTGGCACTGATGTGTCAAATGTGATAATGGTTACCCATGGTGGACAGTGTTTGGTGGAGCTCCCTAATTAAAACAGTCTTGGAAGTAGGAGTGGCATTCACTTCCAAAATAGCTTGCCTCTGGAAACTCTATAAACTTGGATAAATGATGAAAGTTATACAAGTGTTCAGGTCTTTCATTCATAGAGTCGCTTGTTTTGTTGTTGTTGTTATGTGCCGTCGAGTTGTTTGCGACTCATAGCGACCCTATGTACAACAGCCCCAAACCCTGCTCTATCCTGTGCCAATCACATTGCCTGTCACACACCCATCCCGATTACCCCAGTCACTGGATCAACCCACCTCATAGAGGGCCTTCCCTCCTGCGCTGTCCCTCCACTCTACCCAGCATGACATAGAGTCTCTATAAGTCTACTACTCTATAGCACCTAACAACAACAAAAAACAAAAAAATAACAGGCAAACAAAATATTGCTAACGATCATCCAAAAATGGCTAAAATAGTACATTAAGTGAAAACTACTGCATGTTCAAGCTGAGTTTAGAAGAGGTAGTGGCACCCAGGATAACATTGTTGATGTCAAATGGATCTTGGTTTGAAAGCAGGGATTATCAAAAGAAGGTTTATTTGCTCTTTATTGACTATGCAAAATTATTTGACTGTTTGGATTGTGACAAACTATAACTAACATTGAGAAGAATGGAAATTCCAGAACTCTTAATTATACTTACACAAAATCTTTACCTAGGCCAAGAAACTGTGCTCTGAACAGAACAAGAGAACATTTCATGTTTTAAAATTGGGAAAAATGGGTACCAGAACTGTATCCATTCTCTATACCTATTCAATCTTTATGCTGACCAAATCATTCAAGAAGCTGGACTTTATGAAAAAGAGTGTGATATCATTGCTTTAATCAAATGACACCAACATTGCTTGCTGAAAAGGAGAAGGACCTGAGGCCTTTGCTGCACAGGATCAAAGACTGCAGTCTTCAATATTAATTACATCTCAACATCAAGAAAACAGAATCTCTCACCACTGTACCAATAGGCAATATCATGATAGATGGAGAAAAGAACTGAGATTGTCAATGATTTTATCTTACTTCTATCTACAATCAACAAACTTAGTACTGAAGTCAGGAGATCTGCAGATCTATAGGATTGGGAAAGCCTGCTCTCAGGGGTCTTTCCGAAGTCCTGAAGAGCAAAAGACATGGAAAAAATTTCACAGTAGAAAATATTGGAATGGCAAACAGACACATGAATAAATGTTCAAAATCACTGTCTGCAAGAGAGGTGTAAATCAAAACCACAATGAGGTACCCTCTCACTCCAGTAACAGTGGCAAAGTTTAACAGGGCGACAAGTAATAAATGTTGGAGAGGATGTGGTGAGAAAGGAACTCTTATACATTGTTGGTGGGATTGTAAAATGGTACAACCACTCTGAAAGGCAGTTTGGCGCTTCCTCAAAAAGCTGAACATAGAAATTCCGTATGACCCAGCTATTCCATTACTTGGAACTGAGAAAAAGAGATCTGAGGCACAAACATATTTGCACACCAATGTTCATAGCAGCATTATTCACCATCGCAAGAACATGGAAACAGCCCAACCTCAAACAAATGAATTGAGAAATTATGGTACATTCACACAATGGAATACTACACAGCATGCAGGAACAATGATTTTGTAAATTATTACTTAATTTTGGAGGTACTGGAGAGCATTATGGTGAGTGAACTAACTCAGACCCACAAGGACAAATATTGTATAAAACCATTATTGTAGAATGAGTATAAGAATCTAAGAGGGGTGGAGAGCTTGGAAGCAGAGGGATGAGGATGGGCAGGGGGAGGGGGAGATTAATCATGGAGTTGTACAATTTGACAGGTGGTGGGAGAGGGAAATTTGAAGAATCTGTTCTCAAAAACAATGTATTCGAATTTTCTAAATATACTAGTATAAAATTTAAAAAATAAAGACTAAAATGTGTCTGGTTCAATCCATGGTCTTTCCAAATACCTGCTATGCCTCTGGGTGCTGTACAATTAATAATGATGACAAGAGAAGAATTGAAGCTTTTGAATTGTGACATTGGAGAAGAGTGTTGAATATCTCACGGGCTGTCAAAAGAACACATATACCTTGAAGAAAGTGTTCCTTGGAGGCAAGGTTGGTGAATCTTTGTCTCACACACTTTCTGGGGAAAGAACATCACACTTAGAAAGAGGAAGACCCTCAATGATATGGATTCATACAGTGTCTGTGGAAACGAGCTCAAATGTGTTGGGAATGATAAAAATGGCTCAGTACAGGACAGAGATCAGATCTGTTGTTCATAGGACCTCTATAAATCATACTTACTCAACATCACTTAATAAATCGGAAGGATCATCCCTTGTGGTGTGTTGTATAGTATATCAGGGTTATAAGCACAGGGTTGGTGGTTTGAATCCAACAATTACTACAACAGACAAAGATGGCAGTCTCCTTCTAAAGACTTAGAGCCTCAGAAATCCAATGGAAGATTGCCATTAATTGATTTTAAACTGTGCAAAAATATATGTTTGTTTGCTGATATATGTCTGTGGTTTTTCTGTTATAGCAGCACAAGATAACTAAGACACCTAAGAAAGGTTTTGCAAAGCATGAGCACCAAAGTCTTTTGAAAACAGAATGCATAGCAGCTGAAAATGCTGTGAAAATCAACCAGTGCTGATAGAAGAAATGAAACCTATTCATGGCTCCACTCTGTAGCTCAGTAAAGACAAGGCAAGCTGATCTCTTGGCAATCAGTGCTTATGAGAAGGCAGAAAGTGGCATCATAATAGAGAAGTGAAGTCTCTGAGAGGAAGGAATATATTTCTTAGCTCACAATTATTCTTAGATTGTCTTTTTGTTACCTGGACTACAGGTGTGCCTCTACCTGTGGTCATTTATCTATCCCACTCTTCCCCTGGCCTAATGTTTCTGTTGAGGTTCCTACCTCAGGATCTGGTATTTATTAATACATAAATAAGTCAGTGCCAGGGGAAACCCAATGCTCACTAAGCTTTGTATGATTTCTTGATCGCTATTTGTGGCTTTTCCTCAACATTCAAATTACTTTGTGGAAGAATTATGTCTTAGTATTAATAGCTTCTCACACCTCAGCTTTTCCATTACTGGTGATGATAAGCAGCTCTATGGTCTCTGTTCTTATTTTGCCTTGCAAGAATGAGCTACTGGACTTGAAACTGTGCTTTGCATTGGGGCCTAAATTTTTAAAATTACTTGTTCATAATGTTTGTTAATTCGCATACATATTCTCACTGCAACTAATTTCAACCTGTTATTATTATTGTTTTGTGCCTTCAAAATCGCCTGTAACCCATAGTGACCCTGTGTACAACAGCTCTGAAGCCTGCCCTGCCTTGAGCCAGGCTCATTGAATCTGACACGCCTACACCCATTGCCCTAGTTACTGTATCAATCCATCTCGTCTGAGGTCTTCCTCTCCTGCACTGTCTCTCCATCCATCCAGGCATAATGTCCTTTTTCTGAGGATCAGTCCTTCCTGGCCACATGTGTAAAGTATGAAGGATGGAGCTTCAAAATCCTAGCCTCCAAGGAGAAACTTGGTTTCACCCTCTTCAAGACAGGCCTATTTATTTTCTTGGTGGTCCATAGAATGTTCAAGACTCTTCTCCAGCATTAAAACTCAAAGGCATCAACTCTTTTTCTGTCATCCTCAGTTCCATCTCTCTGATGCAAAACAAGTAATTTCAATGACCATGACCTAAATCAGGCACACCTTTATTTCTAGACTGACATCATTGTTTCTTAGTACTCTGGAAAGGTCCCTGACAGCCGCTTTTTCCCAGTGCGATACATGTTTTGATTTCCTGACTCTGGTGCCAAGAGTATTAATTGTATAGCCTAAAATTATTAACAACTACAATTCTTCTCCATCCATCATGGTGCTGACAATTGTCCAAGTGGTTGGGAATTTTTTGTCTTTTTGATGTAGACCTTCAGTCCATATTGAAGACTACAGTCCTTGACCTTCAGCAGCAAGTGCTTCAGGTCCTCCTCACAGACTTAAGCAGGATGATTAAGTGCGACTGCAAGAGATTTAGGGTTAACAGCTGCCCCCTCTCTAATTTAATCCTATAAAAGAATTGTCATTGTTGTTGTTGTGTGCCACCGAGTTGGAACCAATTCATAGCTGACCCTCCAGTGAGTTTTCAGAGTCTATAAATTTCATGGAAGATCATCCATCTTTCTTCTGTGGAACAGCTGTTAGATTAAAACCATACGTCTTTAGGGTGGCAACACAACTCCTTGCCACTACTAGGCCACCAGAGCTCTTTTAAATGAACGTTTTGCTCCCACTGAAATTTCTCCTTCCACTCTGTTCCTCAGCAGGACCACAGATAAAAATACATGTTGACTTGTGATCCACCAAGGACTTTGTGTTGTTTTCTTATTTGTAGAGTGATAATTTCAACTTGTTTTACTTTCTATTTTATATATATACAGACTTAAAAAAAAAAAAAGTCAGTTGTCTTAACTTGATAATGCTGCCATAAGAAAAAAACTCAAAACAAAAACTAGAGGGAGTGACTATAAAGAGCAGACATTTTCCCCCTCACAGTTCTGGAGGCTAAACATTGATCAGTGTCTCAGGCCATGTTGACTCCTTCTTGGGCTTCTTTGTTATTTTCTGGTTTCTACCAATCGTTTTTGACATTTCATTGCTTATGCCTGGGTTCCCACATGGCATCTGTCTTCCCGTTGTTGGTCTCTGTGTTCATTTTATTTTTATAAAACATCCCTTAGATGTGATTACAATTTTAATCTAATTCCTCTGCTATGGTTTGATTAACATCACAAAATAAAACTTCTATTCCCAAAACAGGGTCATATTCACAAGTTCAAGAACTAGGACAGCAACATATTTTATGAAGAGAAACAACCCAATTAATAATACCAGATGTTTCATTAATTTAGAAATCCTAGACTATCAGATTTTAAGGGAGTCTGGTGGTGTAGTGAATAATGGATCAGACAGCTAACCAAAAATTAGACTGTATGAATCCACAGGCTCCTCCGCAGGAGAAAAAATGAACACTCTACTCCCGTAAAGACTTTAAGCCTTGGAAAACAGATGGAGGAACACCTTGAGTTACACTCAATGACAATGAGTGCTACTTAGCTTTTTTTTTAATTATTAAATTTTATTAATTTTATTGAACATTTACAGAGATTTGGGGTTTTCATTCATTCATTGGTGCACTATTTTCTCTACCCTCCTCCCCAGTTTGTTCTTCTTTCTCCCCCCTTGAAAGTCTGTTTTAATTGTCCATTTGCCACAGTGCCTGTCAAAGCCAGTTCTGATTAATCTCCTTTGTCAGTGTGTCCTTTGCCATTCCCTATCACTCCTCCCTGAGAAAGACTTCACCCTGAGCTGGGCCACTTCAGTAGACAGTGTCACAGATGAGAGCCACAGATAGGTGAGGGAGTAGAGAGGAAGCTCCCACTCACTTGCTTTAAGTGTGGATCTAAAGGACACTTGGCCAAGGGTGGCCTACATCAGGTCCTTGTTACTTAGCATTTTAAGTGTCTTCAAAGAGTTCCAACCCCCTATTATGCTCAAAAATTACAGTAATTGGAGTCAATCAGTTTAGTGCCTGGCCAAGGGTCATAATGTAAAGTTTTTATGAGCGTATTTAAATTCAACATCAATCTTGTAGTTTATTAGACACTCAGTGTCTAATATATAAATTGACAACTTCATTATTTCCTGTTGTTGTTGTTAACTGCTGTTGAGTCATAGATGGACTCATAGTGACCTATGAAGGAAAGACCTGAATACTTGTATAAATTGCATTGTTTCTCCAAGATCATAGAGTTTGCAGAGGCAAGATATTTTGGAAGTGAATACCACCCCTTCTTCCAAGACTGTTTTAATGAGGGAGCTCCATCAAACACTGTCCGCCCTGGTTAATCATTATCACATTTGACACATCAGTGCCACAATGTTTAGCATCACAGCAACGACAAGTTATCTCTGTACAGAAAATGGATAGAACATTGGTATACCACTTAGAAGAATGTTTGACCAAAAACAATTAAAACCAGGCCTGAGGGCTGCAGATTAAAATCACCTATCTTTGACTTGGTACCATAACTTTATCCACTGGAGAGCTCTCAGTCCTATAGAGCTCTTTCCATGACTCACAGCAGTTCTATGAACAACAGATCTAACCCTTGCCCTATCCTACACCATTCCACAATCCGACACATGCTCGAGCCCATTGCTACAGTCACCATATCAATTAATTGTGTTGCCGATCTTCTTTTCTTCTTTCACCTTTCACTACTCTCAGCATGATGTCATTTCCCAAGAATTGGAACCTTAACTGTTGTTTGTTGTTGTTAAGTGCCATCAAGTCTTAGATGACTCATAACGACCCTGTGAACTGATGAAGATAAAATATTACAGCTTTCAGTATGGATTTCATCTTAACATAAAGAAGACAAATATTCTCAAAAATAGACCAAAAAAATAGACCAATAAGCAACCTCCTCATAAAGAGAGAAAAGATTGAAACTGTCAAAGATTTTATTTTACTTGAATCCAAATAGCACTCAAGAAACCAGATGGCATATTGCTGCAAGATCAAGAGCCAAATTGTGAATCTTTTCGCTGATTAGCAAGAATGACAGAGTGAGAGACCATTCTGTGACAGATTCGAACTTCCAGAAAAGAGACAACTTTGGGCCAAAAGCACAACTCTCTTGGATTATGAAGGAAGAAGTCCAGCCACACTGAAAGCATTGACAAAAGTTAAGGCCACAGGAAACAACAGAATACCAATTGAGGTGTTTCAGCAAACAGATGTTTGATGTGCTCATTTGTCTATGCTAAGTAAATTGGAAGCCCAACCAACTGGAAGAGATCCACTTTTGTCCCCACTTAAAAAAATAAACAAACAAATAACGAAACACAAAGTAATCCAACAGAATATAGAAATCATTGGAAAATACCATTTCTACCACATGCAAGTAAAATCTTGCCAAAGATTATTTTAAAACAGCTGGAACAGTGCATCCACAGGAAATGGCTAGCATAGTAAAGTAAAGTATAACTGGATTTAGAAGAGGCCATGGCGTTAAGGTTATCAATGCTGATATTAGATCATAGCTGAGAATACTAGAAATATTTTACTTAGGTTTTTTTTTTATTGTATAGTAGAAGTCTTTTGACTGTATTGATTGTAGTAAATTCTGGATAACATTTTTAAAAAGACAAATTCCAGAACACTTAATTGTGCTCATGCAAAATCTGTGTATAGATCAAGAAGCAGGGTTTCGGCCATGACAAGGAGATATTGCATAGTTAAAATCAGGAAAAGTGAGCATCAGGGTTCTACCTATCCAATCTGTATACTGAGAAAATCAGTCAAGAAGTTAGACTACACGAAGAAGAATGTGGTATCAAGATTTCAAGGAGAATCATCAATAACCTGTGTTATGCAGATGACACAACTTTGCTTTATAAAAATTGACAAGACTTGAAACACTGCAGAAAATCAAAAACTACAGCCTTAAATATGGATTACAGCTCAGCATGAAGCAAACAAAAATCTTCATCTCTAAACTAATTCGGTTGCCACTAGGCCACCAAAGTGCAAGTTTTCTTATTATGTGCTCTTATATTAGAGCCAACTCATATCTGACCCTGCAGAAAATTTTCAGACTGGAGCTCTGGTAGCCTAACCTTAACCCTAATCCCAAAGGCACACAGTCTGAATCCACAAGCTGCTCCGAGGGAGAACGGGTGCTCTCCTCCCACAAAATTAAGAGCCTCTGAAAGCCCACTGGAGCATCAGCTATGGGTCAGTTCTGACTTGACAGTACACAACTACAAAATAACATGGGAAGAGACTGTTCATCTTTTTTCCAGCAGAGCAACTGGTGGATTTAAACCATGTATGCTTGGATTGGCAGAGCAACTTCCTTACCCATTAGGTTTAAGTCTCTCTTCTCCCCCTACTTCCCATAAACATGCACACACAAATATATACACATTTGATTGTAACACTGTTCTATCCTGTACCACGCTCTCACCTGTAGCTGACCCTCCAGTGGGTTTTCAGAGGCAGTTAATTGCATGGAAGAAATTGCTCATCCTTCTGCAGAGCAGCCTGTGGCCTCGAACTGCATGCCTTTGGAATTGCAATGAAGCTTCTTGCCACTAAGCCACTAGATAGATAGATAGATAGATAGATAGATAGATAGATAGATAGTTTACATTTGGAAGAATTTGCAGTTAGATGATTCTTAAAAGTTAAAATCTTGAGTGTATTCAAGAGCTCTGTTGGCCTAGTGGATAGAAAGTGATGCTACCAAGTCAAAGGTGGGTAATTTTAATCTGCAGCCTTCAGGGCTGGTTTTAATTGTTTTTGGTCAAACATTCTTCTAAGTGGTATACCACTGGTCTGTCCATTTGCTGTACAGAGGTAACTCGTGGTTGTTGTGATGCTGAACACTGTGACACTGATGTGTCCAGTGTGATAATGATTACCTATGGTGGACAGTGTTTGGTGGAGCTCTTCAAATAAAAGTAGCTTGGAAGGAGGAGTGGCACCCACTTCCAAAATAGCTTGCCTCTGGAAACTCCATGAACTTGGAGAAATGATGAAAGTTATACAAGTGTTCAGGTCTTTCATTCATAAGGTCGTTGAGTCGTCTATGACTCAACGGCACTTAACAACAACAGTTAAAGAAGGACTAGTCCATAGAGAAAGATATTATGCTTTGAAAAGTTTGTTGTTGTTGTTATGTGCCGTCGAGTCGTTTCCGACTCATAGCGACCCTATGCACAACAGCTCTAAACCCTGCTCTATCCTGCGCCAACCGCACCGCCTCTGACACACCCATCCCGATTACCCCAGTCACCGAATCAATCCATCTCATAGAGGGTCTTCCCCTCCTGCGCTGTCCCTCCACCCTCCCAAGCATGATGTCCCTCTCCAAGGACCCGTCCCTCCTGGCAACATGAAAAGTTTAGGTTCAGCAAAAAAGAAGACCTTTGATGACATGGGTTTGATATAGTAACTACAACAATGGGCTCAAACATAGCAGCAACTGTGACAATGGTGCAGGAGCAATAACATTTCTTTCTGTTGTGTAGAAGGTGGCTATCAGTCAAAATGAACTTGATAGAACTTAATAATAGCAACACAATAGCTTAGAGTCCCTGAGTATAGCAGTTAATATACTTTGCTTCTAACCAAAAGATTAATTGTTCAAGTCTGCTGAGAAGCACCTTAGAAGAAAGGCCTGGTGATTTGATTCTGAAAAACTGATTCATTGAGAACACTATGGAGCACTATGGAGTTCTGCTCTGACACATATGGGTCTTCTTAAGT
>NW_006399801.1:1006542-1012596 GCF_000299155.1 Elephantulus edwardii | reverse complement strand
GCCCATCTGTCAGTTTGTTATAGTGTGGTGACTTGCATGTTTTTAGGATGCTGGAAATCATGCTATCCGAATTTAAAATACCAGTAAGTAACCCATAGTGAACAGTTTTCTATGGAGCTTCCAGAGTAGGAAGAAAAGTCTGGCTATCTACTTCTGAAAATCACCCAAAGAAAATTTATAAATCACACCAGAATATTCTCTAAGGTACTCATGGAAGATGAGACTCTTAGGCTCAAAGACAGTTAAAATACACAGTGGCTATAATGTTATACTTGAGCATATCAATGGGCATGAAGATAGTACAGGGCCAAGAAACAATTTGTAAACTTTTTTTAAAAAAATATTTTATTAATTTTAATGAACATTTACAGAGATTTTGGATTTCCATTCATTCATTGTTGCACTTTTCTCCTTGCCCACCCATCCCCACCCCAGTTCATTACTCTCTCTGAAAAGTAAAAGAAAAATTTTTTCATTGATATACAATCTCCCCACATCCTCCACCCCACCGCCCCAAGTAGACTCCACTACACAACCTTAATTCTGGACTCTTGTGATAACCATAATGTTGTACATAAAGTTATCATGAGTCAGAGAAACTAACAAGAGCAATGTGTAATATATCTCATATTTTGAACAGGCAGGTATTTTAACTCCAGAGGACCCCCAAAACAATAAAAGATCAGTTTGCAATCAAAGGCCCATACCCGCAGTTTCCCCATCTTCCTTATTCTCAATCCAAGGTGACGTTACAGACTGTTTCTATTTTCTCAAGGACTCAACAACTTGCAGGCACTTTGGTAGTATAATACATTACATATTGGACTGCTAACTGAAATATTGGTGGTTTGAATCCACCAGTATCCTCCAGGGGAAAAATATGAGAAGTCTCATAAAGACTTACAGCCACAAACACTTGACAGAAGGTCACTATTAGTCAAAATCACCTCAACGGCAGTAGATTGGATTTTGTAACAACTCATACACTTCCCAGGATGCTGAGAAAGCAAACAGATGGTTTTCCAGTTTCTCTGCAACACCCTCACATAATTGGCGTTATATAGAGTTGAAATATTTTGAGATTTATTTGACTCTAACTTCTTTTTTCCCTTTCATTTCTGAGTTTCTCTCCCCTGTTAACCATTTCCAGTGTAATTTTTTGTATACCTCTAAGTAGTCCTGTGTGAATCTACACTAGACATTTTGTGTTCTTTGTGTTGTTTCTGAAGAAATTGCAATTTTCTGGGCTCTAATTAAAACGCCCCATGGGATCTTATAGTTTTCTTGTGCTTCATGTAATATTGTGCAATTTGTCCTGCTATGTTTTCCACTTGTCTTTATAGATCCTGCATTCTTCTCTACTGTGGTCCCAGCAATGCCCATAAAAACTATAGATATATGTGTTTTTATTGTACCTTTCAAAGCTTTAAGCACAAATATTGGATTCTTACTCTGCTCAACAGTCCAATACAAAACATGTGGGGATGATTCAGCTAATTTGATGAACCAATAAGTAAGGATAAGACAATGTCTTACATTGGGTTCTCTAGAAGAGCAAACTATACATATAAAGAGACAGAGAAAAAGAAAGATAAAGAGATTTCAAGGGGAACCTAGTTTTGGAGCCCAGAAAGTTTCAAAGCCATGGATTAGTCATCAAGCAGAAATGTCTTCTGGCTCAGATGGTTGCAAGGACTGAGTGAAGAAACCAAGTTGGACAGGTCAGACAATAGGCTTCTGGCTCTCATGCTCTAACCAAAGGTCAGAGGATGACTAGCTGGACGCAGGATCAGGAAATTGAAAACTCTGCTAGAAGTTTACAACGCCCCTCTCAAAGGACATTGATGACTTTTCAATTGAATCGCTTTCAACTATTGGTTGCTCACATTAGGTCATAACATGAAAGATGTTAACTTTAAATTTTATTGCTGTTGGTTTTTTTTATTAATTTTAATGAAATTTTACAGAGACTTAGGGTTTCCAGTCATTCATTGTTGTACTTTTCTCCCTGCCTACACTCCACCCCCCACCCCAATTCACTCTTCTCCTTGAAAAGAAAAAGAAAAACTCTTTCATTGTTATGCAACGCCCCCCATGTCCACTCCACTATACAGCCTTCACTCTGGACTTCTGTAATGACAATACTTATTCATATATCCCTTTTAAACAGTTCTCTCCCTCATCTGTTTCAATGCAATATACATCCTTCCTCCCCTCCTTTTCTGTCTTCCCTCAATCTTGCTCTCAGTCCCATTTTACAACAGTTTGCATATGCAATATTTGCCCTTTTGTGAATGAGATATTTCATTCGGCATAATGTCCTCTAGGGTCATCCATCTTGCATAATATTTCATGAGTTCCTTGTTTTTCAATACTGCATAGCATTCCATTGTGTGAATATATCAGAGCTTCTCTATCCATTCGTTTGTTGATGGACACGTGGGTTGTTTCCAGCTCTTTGCTATTACAACCAAAGTCACAATAAACATGGGTGTGCATATATCTGTTGGGAGACAGTTATGTTTACTTTAGGGTAAATTCCCAGTAGTGGAATTGCTGGGTCAAATGATATTTCTATTTGCAACTTTTTGAGAAAGCGCCATACAGCCTTCCATAGTGGTTGCACTATTTTATACACCCACCAACAGTGAATAAGGCTTCTGATTTCTCCACAACCTTGCCAACATTTGATGTTTGCTGTTCTGTTAAAATTTGCTATTCTTACTAGGGTGAGATGATATCTCAAAATTGTTTTGATTTGCATCTCTCTGAGCGCTAGGGATTTTGAACATTTTTTCATATGTTTGTTTGCCATCTGAGTATCTTCTTTGGTGAAATGTCTGTTCATATCCTGTGCCCATTTTTCAATTGGGTTATTTACTTTTATCTTGTTGTGGTGCTCAAGTATTTTATAAATTCTAGATATAAGTCCCTTATCAGACTTGTCATTACCAAATATTTTTTCCCAATCTGTGGCTTCCCTTTTTACACTGTTGGAAAAGTTTTTGGATGTGCATAGGGATTTAATTCTTAGACATTCCCATTCATCTGTTTTATCCTCTCTTGGTTGTAGATTTTCCAGGATGCTTGGAAGACTGTTGATGTTGTGGATTAGGACTTTGATAGTTCTTCCAAGCTTTTCTTTAATGTAGCTTATAGTCCTTGGTTTTAGTCCTAGGTCCATAATCCACTTTGAATTGGTTTTTGTGTATGGAGTGAGGTGTGGATCTTGCGTGAGTTTTCTAAGGTAGTTTTCCAATTTTGCCAGCACCATTTGTTAAAAAGACTGTAATTTGCCCACTAAACTGATTTCATTTCCTTGTCAAAAATCAGTTGACCATAAGTAGATGGGCATATTTATGGATTCTCAATTCTATTCCATTGATCTATGTGTCTGTCATTGTGCCAGTACCACACTGTCTTAAACACAACAGCAGTATAAAAACCTAGAGGAAATGGACAAATACTTAGAAATTCACAACCTACCTAAACTGACACCAACTGAAATTGAACACCCAAATAGACCCATTATAAAAGAAGAAATTGAAAATGTAATAAAACAACTTCAGTCAAAAAGAGTCCTGGACCAGATGACTATATAAGTGAATTTTATCAGACTTTCAGAGAAGAACTGCCACCAATCCTACATAAACTATTTCAGAAAATATAAAAAGATTGAATTCTCCCAGACTCACTCATTCTATAAAGCAAACATATCCTTAACACCAAAACCAGGTAAGGATACCACCAAAATAGAAAACTATAGACCAATATCTCTCATGAACATAGATGAAAAAAAATCCTGAATAAAATCCTGGCCAATAGACTCCAATGATACATAAAAAAATAAGAAAATTCACCATGACCAAGTGGGATTCATAACAGGTATGCAAGGACAGTTCCACATAAGAAAAACAATCAATGTAATTCATCACATTGACAAAACAAAGAACAAGAACCACATGATCCTATCAATTGATGCAGAAAAAGCCTTTGACAAAATCTAACACCCTTTTAAAACACTCAACAAAATAAGATTAGAGGGGAGTTTCTTCCACATAATAAAAGTATATATGCAAACTCGAAAGCCAACATTGTTCTCAATGTAGAGAGATCAAAGGCATTCCCCTTAAGAACAGAAACTGGGCAAGAATGTCCACTACCACCTCTCCTATTCAATATTGTATTGAATGTCTTAGTGATAGCAACAAGGCAAGAGAACGAACTAAGTGGTATCCAAATTGTCAAAGAGGAGGTAAAATTATCTCTCTATGCTGATGATATGATAGTTTACTTAGAAAACCCCAAAAACTCAGCAAGAAAACTACTGGACATAGTGGACCAATTCAGCAAAGTGGCAGGATACAAGATCAACATACAAAAATCAATTTAATTTCTCTACAGTAACAAAGAAAATACCTAACTAGAGCTGAGAAAAACAATACCCTTCACAATAGCTTATCACAATATTAAATATTTAGGAGTAAACCTAACCAGAAGCATAAAGGATATGTTCAAAGAAAATTATAAAACATTGTTACAAGAAACAAAAAGATAACTGCAGAGGTGGGGAAATATCCCTTGCTCATGGATAGGAAGACTCAATATTGTGAAAACGACAATACTACCAAAGGAGATTTACACATTCAATGTAATCCCAATACAAATACCAATTCCATTCTTCAACGAGATGGAAAAGGCAATCTCCAATTCTATTTGGAATGGAAAAAGGACCAGAAGCACTCCTTAAAAAGAGAAACAAGATAGGAGGCATCTTACTCCCTTATTTCAAATCCTACTACACTGCAGTTGTCTTATGTGCAGTCGGGTCACCTGTGACTCATAGCTACTCAATATACAACAGCCCTAAACCCTGTTCTATCCTGTGCCAATCATATTGTCTCTCACACACCTTCTTCCACTACCCCAGCCACTGAATCAATCCATCTCATCCAAAGTCTTCCTCTCTTCCTCTGTCCCTCCTCTCTCCCAAGCATGACGT
Source organism: Elephantulus edwardii (assembly GCF_000299155.1). NCBI lineage: Eukaryota > Metazoa > Chordata > Mammalia > Macroscelidea > Macroscelididae > Elephantulus > Elephantulus edwardii. Next base: position 1,007,594 of record NW_006399801.1, on the reverse strand, counting down.
CACTCTCCAAGGACTGGTTCCCTTCTTGTAACATGTCCAAATTATGTCAGATGAAGCTTCAAAATCCTGACCTCCAAGGAGCAACCTGATTTTACCCTCTTCAGGACAAATAGTAACCAATGGAGACAGTTTAATCAACATCCCCAGTTAAATACTGGATATCTAGATAAATGTCAACTTGAAGATGTTCTAATATTCTTTATAAAAAATAACAATAACTATCTTCTAATTTCAGATGAATATGATAGAGCATCTTGATTGCATGTTTGATCGATCTCCAACTGTAAAAGTTGGTAAAAATCTTCTATTTCCTCTTCCTTGGCTCTGGTTGTTGGTGCATATATCTGAACAATAGTGGTATTCACTGCCCTTCCTTGTATGCGTATGGATATTATCCTGTCACTCACAATATAGTACTTCAAGATGGATCTAGCAATAGCTTTCTTAACTATGGAAACAACTCCATTTTTCCTCACCTTTTCGTCTCCAGAGTAATATATCATATGATCTTCTGACTCAAAGTGACCCATGCCAGTCCATCTCATCTCACCAATGCCTAATACGTCAATATTTATGAGTTCCATTTCTTCCTTAATATCTAATTTTCCTGCATTCATGGTTCTCACATTCTCACAGTTCCAATCATTAGTGTCTGCTTACAACTGTTCCTCTTCCTTTATATTTCCAGACCTGAAAACTCAACCTCAGTGGCCCTTTCTGTTATCTACATGTGTTCTGTTGTACATAGGGTTTTCGGAGGCCTGCTATTTCAGAAGTGGATGGCCAATCCTTCTTGCTAGTCTGTCTTTTTTGTTTTGTTTTGTTTTGGATCTTCTTTATTAAGCATTTCAGTTCTCCTTCAGTTTCACCAAGCAAGGTTGTACTATTTGTGTAATGAAGGTTTGGTGTTTTTTTGTTAAATTTTATTAATTTTAATGAACATTTACAGAGATTTGGAGTTTTCATTCATTCATTGTTGCACTATTTTCTCTACCCTCCTCCCCAGTTCGTTCTTCTTCCCCCCCCCTTTGAAAGTCTGTTTTAATTGTCCA
>NW_006399801.1:999812-1006286 GCF_000299155.1 Elephantulus edwardii | reverse complement strand
GGAATTTAGATGCATTGTTATCAATTGTGCTTAGCCGTGCATGTTCATATCCTTGAAGATATAACATGGAAGTGTTGCAGCCTAGAAGACACAACTTTAACAAGTTAAAAATACATGAGTCAAAAATGGAAAAGCAGTAATATTCTACGTAGAGGCTCTAATAGTGGCACCAATCACGTTACAGAGGGAAGGTAGTTCTTACAATAAAAGGCCTATTGACTAGCTAGTCTGTCTTAATCTAAATGTTCAGATTTAGAAAAGTATCAGACAGACCAGCGTTTTACAGAAAAGTGAAAGATATATCCCTTATTGTGGAGTTAACCATTCATATCAGTGTTGTCCCTGCCCTTGGCACACTTATTTCCCTGCTCCCCCCATCCGCCAGGATACCCATCCATTTCTATCCACTCACATCCATCTCCCGTTGTCCTGCCCTTGATCTGATATCTTGTATCTGAAGCGTCCTTGACTTCTGTGATTCCAAATACGTGGGCTTCTGACAGTTTCTTATGCTGTGACCGGTGTCTCTTAAGTTCAGTAGCAATGCTTTCTGAGCAAAGGTGATGTGTCCTATAGAACTGGTGTATAGACAATTTTTTCCTGGCCTGAGGGCCACAGGCCGGAGGACCTGAACGGATCTCGGGAGGCTTTGAGGGACTCCACGTTTACCTGAAGATGTGGGTGGATGGTTTCAAGGTCCCTTGGTGACCCTCTTCCCTGCCTGTCAGGATGGCTTTCTTCCTCCCTCTATGGGTGACTGGAATGCAAAAGTTGGGCACAGAGAAGAGGATTCAGTACTTGGAAAACAAGGACTCGGTGACAGAAATGGAGCTGGAGAGAATGATCGAATTATGCACAATCAATGACTTATTCATTGCAAATACGTTTTTTAAAAGACATAAACGCAGGTTGTACACATGGATTTCACCTGATGGTATGCATAGGAATCAGATTGATTACATCTGTGGAAAGAACGCTGGAGAAGCTCAATATCAGCTGTGAAAAATAGGCCAGGAGCTAACTGTGGAACAGACCACCAACTACTCATAGGCAAGCTCAAGCTGAAGCTGAGGAAAATTAAACCAAGTCCATGGGAACCAAAATATGACTTTGAGTCTATCCCCCCAGAATTTCAGAACCATCTCAGGAACAGGTTTAAGGCCTTGAACGGTAATGAGCAAAGACCAGACGAGTTGTGGGAGGATATCAAGGGTATCATCCAGGAAGAGTGCAAAAGGTCATTGAAAAGACAGAAGAGAAACAGAAGACCAAAATGGATGTCAGGAGAGACTCTGAAAATTGCACTGGAGCGCAGAGAAGCCAAAGCACAAGGAAGAACTCAAGATACCAAAGAGTTGATTAGAAGATTTCAAAAGGCAGCACGGGATGACAAAGTAAAATATTACAATGAAATGGGCAAGGAGCTGGAGTCAGAAAATCAAAAGGACCGAACTCGCACAACATTTCTTAAGCTCAAGGAACTGAAGAACAAATTCAAACCTCATGTTGCTATAATCAAGGATGCTTTAGGAAGAATAGTAAATAATCCAGGAAGTATTAAAAGAAGATGGAAAGAATATACTGAGTCACTGTATCGAAAGGAATTGGCAGACACAGAAGAATTTCATGAAACAGCATATTAGCAAGAGCCTATGGTGATGAAGGAAGAAATTCAATCTGCTTTGAAGGAAATAGCAAAAAATAAGGCCCCCAGAATAGATGGTATACCAATTGACATATTTCAGCTAACAGATGTTGCCCAGAATGTGTGTACCAAGTTGTGCCAAGAAATCTGGAGAATAACCACTTGGCCAACTAACTGGAAGAGATCTATATTTGTTCCCATCCCAAAGAACGGTGAACCAACAGAGTGTGAAAACTATAGAACAATCTCATTAATTTCACATGCAAGCAAGATTCTAGTGAAGATTATCCAAAAACGACTAGAACAACACATTAGCAGAGAACTGCCAGAAGTCCAGGCTGGGTTTAGAAGGGGTCATTGTACTAGGGATATTGTAGCTAATGTTAGATAGATCTTGCCTGAAAAAAGGGAATACCAGAGGAATGTATATCTGTGTTTCCTTGGCTATGCAAAGGCGTTTGACTGTGGATCATAGCAAACTGTGGCTGACTCTGAGAAGAAAGGGAATCCCAGAACACTTGAGCATGCTAATGAGAAACCTATACTTGGACCAAGAGGCAGTCATCAGAACAGAGCAAGGAAACACTGCATGGTTCAAAATTGGGAAGGGTATGTGCCAGGGATGTGTCCTGTCTCCATACCTTTTCAACCTGTATGCAGAACAGATTATCCAGGAGGCTGGGCTCTATGATAAGGAATGTGGGGTCAAGATTGGTGGAAGATCTATCAACAATCTGCAATATGCAGATGACACAAACCTGCTTGCGGAAAAGTGAGGAGGACCTGAGGTGCTTGCTTCAGTGCAGCCTCCAATATGGATTGAGGCTCAATGTCAAGAAGACAGAGTCTCACCACTGGGCCAATTGGAAGCATCAGGATGGATGGTGAAGAGATTGAGATTGTTCACAGCTTTCGTGTGCTTGACTCCACAGTCAACACTCTTGGCACCAGTAGCCAGGAAATTAAAAGACATATTGCGATGGGAAAGTCTGCTGTTAGGGACCTCTCCAGAGTACTGGGGAGCAATGGTGTCTCTCTGGAGACTAAGGTGCATCTGATACAGGCCATGGTCTTTGCAATCACTTGTTATGCATCAGAAAGTTGGACAATGACCAAGGAGAATAGAAGGAGAATTGATGTCTTGAGCTGTGGTGCTGGAGAATAGTATTGAGAATACAATGGACTGCTAGGAAAACAAATAAATTCATCCTGGAAAGGATCAAACAGGGTGGCTCTTTGGAGGCAAGGATTCTGAGGCTCCACCTAACATACTTTGGACATGTTGTAAGGAGGTACCGGTCCTTGGAGAGGGACATCATGCTTGGGAGGGTGGAGGGATAGCGCAGGAGGGGAAGGCCCTCTATGAGGTGGATTGAGTCAGCGACTGAGGCAATTAGGATGGGTGTTTTGGAGATGGTGCGATTGGCACAGGACAGAGCAGAGTTTAGGGCTGTTGTACATAGGGTCGCTATGAGTCACAAGCAACTCGATGGCACATAACAAACAACAAACAATGATAGAGCATGGCAAATCAATAATACTACTGTTACAATTCAATTAAAAAGAAAAAAATGTGGATAAATTATAAAGGCCATCTTTGTAAAGTTCAAAGTGCTATAAAAATAACAAAGATTAGACCAAAAACCTCATAGAAAGAAGGAAAGAAGAGTCTCTGTAAGAGAGGCTAACTATCCGTTTCTTTTCATACGTATGGTGCAATGAATTTTATGTACCCTTTCTGTACTGAAAAGAATTGCCTGGCACAGAAGAATTTTATGAAACTACATATGGTCAAGAGACAATGATGATGAATGGGGACATTTAGGCTGCTCTGAAGGAATTGGCAAAACAGAAGGCCCCAGGAATTGATGGAATATCAATTGAGGTATTTCAACAAATAGATGCTGTCCTGGATGTGCTCACCAGGTTTTACAACAAAATCTAGAGGAAATCTACCTGACCAATTGACTGGAAGAGATTCATATTTACTCTCATACCAAAAAAGAAAGGTGATCCAATAGAGTGTGGAAATTACAGAACAATATCACTAATACCATACACAAACAAAATTCTGCTGAAGGTATCCATACACTACTGAAACTACAGACAACTACCTCAAATACAACCTAAGTTTAGAAGAGGCCATGTCACTAGAGACATTACTGTCAATATCAGATGGATCTTGGTCGAAAGCAAAAAGTACCAGAGGAATGTCTATTTGTGTTTCATTGACTATGCAAAGGTGTTTGACTGTGTAGATCACAACAAATTGTGGCGACCTTGAAGAGAATAAGAATCCCAGAACACTTGATTGTATTTGTGTGAAACCTATACTTGAATCAGAAAGCAGTTGTCAGAACAGAGCACGAAAACACTGCATCAGGGATGCATCCTGCCCTCATGCCTTTTCAATCTATATGCAGAACAGATCATCCAGGAGGCTGTGCTTTATGAGGAAGAATATGATATCAAAACTGGAGAAAGACTTATTAACAACTTACAATATGCAGATGACACAAACTTGCTTGCTAAAACTGAGGAGAACCTGAAGTGCTTGCTGCGAAAAGTCAAGGACTATGGTCTTCAATATGGATTGAAGCTCAACAACAAGAATTCAAAGATTGTCACCAATGGGCCTATTGAAAGCATCCTGATAGATGGAGAAAAGCTTGAGGCTGTTAACAATTTCAAGTTGCTCAACTCCACAATCAACACTCTTGGTACCAGCAGTCAGGAAATCAAAAGGCAAATTACACTGGGAACGTTTGCTGACAGGGACCTCTCTAGAGTACTGAAGAGCAATGATGTCAGTCTAGAGACTAAGGTGCATCTGATACAAGCCATAATCTTCACAATTACTTGCTATGCATCAGAGAGCTACACAATGACTAAGGATAATATAGGAAGAATCAATGCCTCTGAGTTGTAGTGCTGGAGAAGAGTATTGAACATAGCATGGACTGCCAGGAGAACAAATGGGTCTGTCTTGGAGAGGGTGAAACCAACTTTCTCCTTAGAAGTAAGGATGTTGAAGTTTCATCTCACAAAATTGAGCATGTGGACAACATATACTAGTCCTTGGAGAAGGACATCATGTGTGGAAGGGTAAAAGGACAGCACAGGAGAGGAAGACCCAGGATGAGATGGATTAACACAGTAATTGAGTTAATAGGAGTAGGTGTGTTGGAGTCAGTAAGATTGCCTCAGGATAGGGCAAGCCTCAAAGCTTTTGTATAGAGAGTTTCTCTGAGTTGCAAGTAACTCAATGACACATAAAAACAATAGCTATTTCTAGCCATGGACTTGTGCTTCTCTTTTATTAGACACATTTATTCCAGGGTATTGGCTGAGTTGTTACGTAAATTATGATATGAATACCCACCCTACAGAACTGATCCCCTGTGACCTAGCAAGGCAGTTGGTCAGTTTAAAAATCCTGGTAGACTTGTTCAAGGGCCAATCATACAAATAGTTAGGATGGCCTCACAACTAACATTTCATTTGGATCCATATTTCATTTTATTTGGATTGATAAACAACATTCACAGTAGCAGCAGTCAAGAAATTAAAAGGCATATTACATTGAGGAAATCTGCTGTCAAGAACCTCTTTAAAAACATAAAAAGATTGTAAGTTTAAAGACTGAAATGTGTCTGATCCCAAGCCATGGCGTTTTTCAGCTGCTGCTTATGCGTTGGAAAATGAAACAGTGAGTACATAATCGAAGAAAAGTCTATGCCTTTGAATTGTAGTGCTGGTAGAGTGCTGAGTATTTCATGGACTGAAAAAGAACAAATAATCTGCCCTGGAAGAAGTGCAATCTGAATGTTCCTTAAAGATAAGTATAATAAATCTTTGTTTCATTAATTTAGTTTGCCAAGAGGGCTCAGTACTTGGAAGGAGACATGCTTAGAAAGATAAAAAGCTAACAAAGGAGAAGACTTTTAATACAATGAGCTGACCCAGTGATATCAACAATGGACTTGTTCATGGACAGGTTGTTGCTGGATAAGTTTTAATATGTTCTTCATAGGATATCTGTAAGTCAGAGTCAATTCCAAAGCACATAACAACAGCAAAATTAAAAACAAAACAAAAATTCCTTATGAAAGTAAAGAAGGAATAAAAGAAAGAATAAAAGAACAAAAAGAAGTAGTTAGGATAAATATAAACTTGGTAAAATTCAACTGTATCATTAATCATAATGTGTATAAAGGAATTAATATTACAATTAAGAGACAAAAATGAATTAAAAAGCAGAATCCGTTTACAGTAAAATCTATGAAAACTGAAATTCTATGATCCTACTTTGTTTTTTATGGCCTCAACAGTATTCTTTCCTCAACAGAGTGCAGTCTCACCACTTTTCTATTGCTCTTTGTAAGTGTGTGTGGGGGGAGAGTTTCATTTATCTAACACACAAATTCAAACTTCCACTATCTTTAATGTTTGAAAGAGAAGAAGTACAAACATGAACATTGTAAAAAAATAAGTAAAGAATGAAAATGGATATAAGACTCAAATGTAGTGACAAGAAAGCTGTGGTGGACGTATTAATATAAGATCAAATAGCCATTTAAACAAGAACTGTTATTAAAGACAAAAAGATTATCTACTATAACAATAAAAGGATTAAGTCAACCAGAATACAGAACAATCCTAAATTGTTGTTGTTGTTGTTGTTATGTGCCGCCGAGTCGTTTCCGACTCATAGCGACCCTATGCACAACAGCCCTAAACCCTGCTCTATCCTGCGCCAACTGCACCGCCTCTGACACACCCATCCCGATTACCCCAGTCACTGAATCAATCCATCTCATAGAGGGTCT
>NW_006399801.1:991586-997372 GCF_000299155.1 Elephantulus edwardii | reverse complement strand
TTCCATTTCTTTCTTAACAATCCTAAATTAGTATGCACTTAATAATATAGCTAAAGCACATATAAGGCAAATAGTCACAGAACAAAATTCCCTATTCTATTTGGAGATTTTACCAATGCTTTCTTAGCCACTTAAAGAAAGTAAAATGAACAAGAAAAATTGAACAAAGATAAAGAAAAATTAAATAATACAATTAAGAAAATAAAACAGCATTCTGAGAGCAATACTCTGGAACTGTTTGCTGGAGAAGGTCAGGGACTATAGTCTTCAATATGAATTGAGCTCACGATCATGAAGCCAAAGATTCTCACCACTGGGTCACTTGATAACACCACAACAGATGAAAAGATTGCGGTTGTTAACAATTTCAGCTTGCTCGGCTCCACAATCAGCCCTCTTGGCACCAGCAGTCAAGAAATGAAAAGACTACTTGCACTGGGGAATTCTGCTTTCAGAAATCTCTCCAAAGTCCTAATAACAATGATGTTAGTTTAAAGAGTAAGTTTCACCTGGTCCAGAGTATGATCTTCTCAATTACTTGCTAAGCATTAGTGATTTGGCAATAACTATCGAAGAAAAATTGATGCCTTTGAGCTCTAGTACTGGAGAAGAGAACTAAACATAACAAGGACAGCAAGGAGAACAAATAGGTCTGTTTTGGGGAAGGTGAATCCTTGGAAGCAAGGATTTTGAAGCTCTATCCCACATACTTTGGACACTAAGACTAATGGCTAAGATGGACTAGTCCTTGGAGGAGGACATCATATTTGGAAAGGAGGAGGGGCAGCACAGGCAAAGAAGACTCTGGATGAAATGGATTGACACATTAACTGGGGTAATGGTGGTATAGGTGTTTCACAGTCAGTGAGACTGGCTCAGGATAAGGCAGGGTTCAGAGCTATTGTACATAGGGTTGCAACGAGTTGCAATGGCACATAACAACAACATTTCAACACATAAAATGCATAGTTCTTTTTAAAATCGACACAGAACAAAATAGACAATATGGTTAACCATTAAACTATTATGTTACCCGCCATAATGTGGGCTCCATCTTTTGGAGGTCTTATGTACAATAGAAAGAAACGCTGCCTGGTCCTATATCCTTTTCAGAATCAGTGTTATGTTTGAACCCATTGTCACAACCACTGTGTCAATCCATCTTGTTGAGGTTCTTTTTTCATTGACCTGATGCTGCACAAGCATGATACCATTCTCCAGAGACTGGTTTGTCCTGACAATGTCCAAAGGACACATAATGGCAGTTTCACCATCCTCACTTCTAGGGAACATTCTGGCAGCACTTCTTCTCTGATAAAGTCGTGCATTCATCTGACAGTCCGCTGTATAATTCATATTCTTCTCTATTCCTTTATAAATTTTAAGGCTGAAAAGTATAAGTGATAAATGTGGTAGAATTGCTTTGGAAACACTTCTTATTTGATCCAACAACAGCACTTTAGAATTTATTATTTTTGTCTATATGGAGGAATTCAGAGGAGCTCCGGAGGCCTAGAGGTAGGAAGCAGCACTGCCAGCCCAAAGGCACATTGTTTGAACCCAGTACCTGCTCCATGGGGAAAAGATGGACAGTCAACTCCAGTATGATTTACTGCCTCTGAAAACCCACTGGAGAGCCAGCTATGAATCTGTTTCGACTTGATGGCACATAACAACAATTAGAAGAACCCTTCCTAGTGATATAGTAGCCAACACGTCAGGACAATAACCACAAAGATGGAGGTTCAAATCCACCAGGTACTTTGGTGGAGAGAAGGGATAGACGCTTCAAATATATACTTCTAACCTCTGAAACCTGTCAGCTAACCACTGTGAAGAAAATGTATTCAATAGCAGTAAGTATGGTGGAGAAAGATAGACAGCCCTTTCCTGCTTAGCTGTACATGAGAATATGCATCATTGTCACCATCTCTGCTGTGCTTAAGCCCGCTGTTACAGTCATCAAGTCAATCCATCATATTGCTGGTCTTCCTCTCCTTTGCTGATCTTCCACTTTCCCAAGAATAATAGCCTTTTCCAAGGACTAACCTGTTTTGGTTTTTTCTTTCTTCTCTGCCTTTGTCATGATCTTTGGCTGTCTTCATGAATATATCCTTGAAGTCATCATACAACTCGTCTTGTTTTCAATCATTGGTATTCAATGCCTAAAATCCATTTTTAAAATGTTTTTTTCAGTTCAGGTGGGGTAGAGTCATGGTCATATTTTTGTTCTTGTGGACTTGGTTTTCATTTTCTTCAGCCTCAACAAAGGGCCCAATGAATGGGATATCAATTAACATATTTCAACAAACAGATATAGCCCTAGATACTCATATCAGTTTGTGCCAAGAAATCTGCAGGACAATTGCTTGGTCAACTAACTGTAAAAGAACTATATTTATTCCCATTCCTTAAAAATAAGGTGATTCTACAGAGTGTAGAAATCATCAAACAATATCATTAATACCACATACCAGCAAAATCTTACTGAAGGTTATCTAAAAATGACTGTAACAGTACAGCAACAGAGAACTGCCAGAATTACAAGCAGGGTTTAGAAAAGACTGTGGCAGTAGGGAAATCGTTGCTGATGGCAGATGGATCTTGGCTGAAAGCAGAAAGCATCAGAAAGATGTTTATTTGAATGCTTATACTGAGATGCTCTAATGATTCCTTCCACACATATAGTCAAGCTGAATTCTGTACAATCCATCCATCAGGTGAGGTCCATGTGTAAAGTCAACCTTTATGTTTTGGTGGGGTTTTTTTGGTTTTTTTTAAAAGAAAGTTTTTTGAAAAAGGTATTTGTGATGAACAAGTCATTGAGTATACAAATTTCAGTCATTCCATTTCTAACCTTATTTATGTTAGCAAGTTCATATTTTGCAACTATACTTCCTTTTAGATTACTTCCAACTTTTGCATCCTAATCACCAATTATCAGTAACCCGTCTTTATTGCATGTTTGGTCTATTTCAGAAAATTTGGTAAAAATTCTCAATTTCCTCCTCTTTGGCTTTAGTACTTGGTGCAAATAGTTGAATTTTAGTTGTATTAATAGGTCTTCCTTGTACGCGTATGGATAGTATTCTATCACTCACAACGTTGTACTTTAGGATGGAGAAAGATATTCTGAAAATAGCACTAGAGTATTAAGAAGCCAAAAGAAAGGGAAGAGATACTGAAGTAAAAGAGCTGAAAGAGTATTTCAAAGGGAAGCTCGAGAAACAAATCATTAGAATGCACTGGAGAATGAAAAGGGAAGAACTTGCTCAGAACTTTCTTTTTTTTTTTTTTGGTTTCTTTTTTTGGTGGTAATTGCTTACTGAAATTTTAATGAAAGCTAATAGAGACCTTGGATTTCCATTCATTCATTGTTGCACATTTTCCTCCTTGCTCACCCCTCCCCCCAGGTGGTTTATCTTTGAAAAGTAAAAACAAACCAAAACAAAACAAAAAACCACACCACAACAAAGAAGCCAATTTTCATTATTAGACAATCTCCCTCTCCCCAGTTCACTCACCATGAAGCTCTCATTTTGGACTCTTATCATAAAAATAATATCTAATCATATATTCCTTTCAAACACTTCAGCACTTTTCAAGCTGAAAGAATTGAAAAGCAAATTAAAACTTTGAGTTGTAGTACTGAGAGACACCATGGGTAAAATCTTTAATGATCCAGGAAGCATCAGAATTAGATGGAAGGAATACAGAGTCACTGTATCAAAAGAAATTGGCTGACATAGAATCATTTCAGAAAGTAGCATATGATCAAGAACCAATGTGAAATGAAGGAAGAAGTTCAAGATGTACTGAATGTGTTGGCAAAAATCAAGGCCTCAAAAATCAATGACGTATCAATTGATATGTTTCAACTAACATATGCAGCCCTGGACATGCTCACCAGTCTGTGTCTGGAAATGTGGAAAACAGTTGTCTGGCTGACTGAGCCATTAAAAAAAAAAGTTCTCATTCACAAGAAAGATTATCCAACCCAATGTAGAAATTATCAAACAATATCATTAATATCACATGCAAGATAAATATTGTTGAAGATCATCCAAAACAGTTAGAACAGTATATTAACAAAAAACTGCTAGATGTTCAAGCTAGATTTAAAAGAGGTAAAGCACTTTCTGACCTCAAAACTATACAGAGGGAAAAAAAACAAACAAACCTACACAGGGGTAGTAATCAAAACAGCATGGTACTGGTACAATGTCAGGCACACAAATCAATGCAACAGAATTGAGAACCCAGAGATAGACTCAACTGATATTTGACAAGGAAATAAAAAATCTATCAAATGGGGAAATGACAGCCTCTTCCACAAATGATGCTGGCAAAATTGGGCTGCTACCTGCAGAAAATTGAAATAGGATCCACCTCTTACACCATACACAAAAATCAACTCAATTTGGATCAGAGACCTGGAAGTAAAGCCCCAAACCATACAGTTAATAAAAGAAAAACAAGAATCAAGTTTAGAAGGCTTACTCTATGGTATAAAGATCCTGCCAAATAGAGTCAGAAATGCACAATCTGGAGAGGATAAAATTGATGAGTGGGGCCTTCTAAAGATTAAATCTCTGTGTGGATTAAAAACATTTTCCAACAAAGTGAAAAGAAAACCTACTGACTAGAAAAAAAATTGGCAATACCATTTCAGACAAGGATCTCATAACAAAAGTTTACAGAATTCTACAAGGCCTTGACAAGAAAAAGACTGATGACATAATTACAAAACGGATAGAAGACATGGAATGAATTTTCACAGAGGAAGATAGTCAAATGGCCAACAGACACATGAAGAAATGCTCCAAAACACTGCCAATAAGAGAGATGCAAATCAGAACCACAATGAGATACCATCTCACTCCAGTAGCAGTGACAAAGTTTAACAGGACAAGAAATTATAAATATTGGAAAGGATGTGGTGAGATAGGAACTCTTACTCACTGTTGGTCGGATTATAAAACGTTACAACCACTCTGGAAGGCAGTTTGGCACTTCCTCAAAAAACGGAACATAGCACTTCCATATGACCCAGCTATTTTATTACTTGGAATATACACCAAGAGAAAGAGATCTGAGGCACAAACTGAGGCTTGTACACCAATATTCATTGCATTGTTACTCACCATTGCAAGAATATGGAAACAGCCCAAATATCCAACCACAAATGAATAGGTTGAAAAATTATGGTACATTTGCATGATGAAATACTACACAACAAACACAAGCAATGATTTTGTAAATTACTATCTAACTTGGGAGGGACTGAAGAGGATTACACTAAGTGAATTTTTCTTTAGCTTTCAGTTCTGTAAGGACAAATATTATATAAGACCACAACTGTAGAATGAGTTGAGGATCCATGGGGGTAGGGAGCAGAGGAATGAGAAAGGAGGGGGTGTAAATCATAGGGTCACACAATTTGATGGGGGGGAGAGATAAATGATAAAGATCCAGTGTGAAAATCAATGTTTACAAACTTTATAAACCAGTATAAAATAAAATTAAAAAAACAGCAGAAAAAAACCCTCACCATATTATTCCAAACAGATAAATAAATAAATATGACTACTGAGGAGGCGCGTGGCATTAGAATTGGTGGAAGATCTATCAACAATCTGCGTTATGCAGATGACACAACCTTGCTCGCTGAAACTGAGGAGGACCTCATGCACTTGCTGCAGAGGGTCAAGGACTGCAGCCTTCAGTATGGACTGAGGCTCAATGTCAAGAAGACAAAGATTCTCGCCACTGGACCAATCGGTAGC
>NW_006399801.1:981693-991081 GCF_000299155.1 Elephantulus edwardii | reverse complement strand
TGAGGTGGATTGATTCAGTGACCGGGGTAATTGGGATGGGTGTGTCAGAGGCAATGCGATTGGCACAGGATAGAGCAGGGTTTAGGGCTGTTGGACATAGGGTTGCTATGAGTCGCAAATGATTCGATGGCACATAACAACAACAACAACTGAAAATTTTGTCTATTACCTGTAGAAGGTATAATGATTTATTACATGTGTCAATTTGAATTTGAATTTGTTTGGGAAAATACTAGGCTTGTTGTCACAATAGTTATATGTGACCAGATCCATTAGCTTTGAATAGAGCAGTTTACCTTCAGTAATTAAGTCCAACACAAAGCACAGTCATCACTTTATAGCTAAGGAAAACACCAAGAATGAAGAAAAGGAGGGGTTATTTTTTAACTGTCTAATAAAAATGTTCCACCAGCATTCCCTTCTACTCCCACCTACTCCATCCAAAGTACTGAAGAGCAATATCAGTTTGTAGATTAAGCCGAGCCTTATTCAGACTATAATCTTTGCAATCACTTGTTATGCATCAGAAATCTGGACAATGACTAGGCCTTTGGGCCGTGGTGCTGGAGAAGAGTATTGAATATACTATGGACTGCTAGGAGAACAGATTCATTCTAGAGAGACTTAAACCATGCTGCTCCTTGGAGACAAGGATTCTGAAACTCTGTCTAACACACTTTGTACATGTTGCAAGAAGGGATCAGTTCTTGGAGAGGGACTTTATGCTTGGGAGGGTGGAGGTACAGCACAAGAGAGGAAGACCATTGATAAGATGGATTGATTCAGTGACTGGGGTAATGGGGATAGTTGTGTCTGAGATAATAAGATCGGCACAGGATAAAGCAGGGTTTAGGGCTGTTGTACATAGGGTCACTATGAGTCACAGGTGACTCGATAGAACATAACATCAACAACAATAAAAATGAAGCCACTGAACTCATGAAGGGAGGAGTTTTGTGCTTTCTTTTTGAGAAAGAGGCTCCATTTGACTACACAAAAAATAAGGTTGTCATTCTATAAATTTAACAAATGAGTAATTTGGAGATTTAACCTTTTTTTTGTAGAGCCCTGATGTGCAGAGTTTAAATGCTTAGTTGCAAAGCACAGAGATCATTAGGCCAAATTCACCAGAAGCTGTGAGGGAGAAAATGATGTGCAGTCTGATTCCATAAAGACTACATCCTTGTAAGCTCTATGTTATGATTGTTTGGTGCTAGACAGTTGCTTTTATCTTGCTCACCCAATCTTGCACCGTCTGCACAATCTTTACTGTATTGATGGCTATTGTTGAAACCACTATGTCAACCCATCTCATTGAGGGTCTTCCTGTCTTTCACTGATCCTCTAATATAAAAGCACGATATCTTTTTCTACAGACTGGTCCATCTTGGTAACACAGTCAAAACATATGAGACAAAGTCCCATCATCCTAGTTTCTAAAGTGTTCTATCTATACTTCTCACAAGACTTGTTCATTCTCTGGGCAGCTCGTGGCACGTTCAATACTACAATTCAAAACCATCAATTCTTCTGGAGTCTTCTCATTCTTTTTTGAACTTTCATATGCAGATAAGTCAACTGAAAATACTAGGGCGTGGACAATGCCCTTTTTAGTTTTAAAAATTTTTAGTATTTAAACAGAGCAAAGTGGTGGCAGGAAGTTTTGGAATGGCTAGTTTAGTTAGGCTTCAAGATTGAATCCATAAATGCTTTGTGCTTTTGACTATCACTAACTAAGGAGGTGGTAATAGCTCCTGTGGACTTTAAATGACAAAAGGAAGCTTCAGCTTGTCTTTCAGGAGGCTCAGCTTGCCAGGACACTTCAGCCCTGCATGGTCTGCACTCTGAGCAGACCCCAAAAAGGAATGCTTTGTGAAGATCACTAGGCAGTCAATGTATAAGTGTTTAAAGGTGCAACATCTGGGTGTGCCAGGCACTGTCTGTGGGCCTCACTAACCTATTTGAAGATTTTTTAAAACAATGATGGGGGTGGGGAAACAACTAAAAGACCACCTAAAATTAATTCTATAAAATGCAGCAGGATTTCTTGTATACTTTACAACCAGCTGTTGAAGAAGTCTGTCAGGTCAAGAATACAGGAAAGTAACTTTTGGAATATAATTTAAATGACTGTGATAAAATACTTGCCCTTTGATAATGAACTTGGTTGGCCCATCTTTAATTTGATGGTAAAGCCTGGTGCGGACAGCTGTGTGGGTGGTTTCCAAGGCCATGCTGCTCTCGGAATTGTTTTTGTGTTGCTTTCATTCATAAGATGGTCACAGTCATCATGTTACACTGATTTAAATAAGGGCATATACAAAACAATCCTTTTTAAAATATCAGTTTGCTTAGTTCATATTTCAAGATCAATTTCTACATGGACTAGGTATGTTTTTCTCAAGATCAGTATATGAATTAATTTTTCAATGTGGTTTGAAAAGTTTTCAGTAAAGAAGTTTATTTTGTTGTTTTAACCAAAAAGTGCCTCTTTTTTGTCACTGGATTCATGATTTGTTTTCATACAACGAATGAAAGTTAAAAACACAAAACACATATCCTTGCTTTCTGGCTGGATTTCAGGTGAGCTGTATGCCAGAGTTCTTCCTCAATAGTTTATTTTTTCCAGTATTTTATTTTTTCTAATACAGAAAGGTGCTGCATTTGTATCTGCTGGTTTAAATCCTGTCATATGTCACTTTGAACCTTTTAGTGTGGCAAATCATGTTTTACTTTCAGTTAAGCATTGGTAATTTGAAGTCTCTGGTAAGGGCTAGGAAGTCTGTAATGGAGTTTTGTACTCATGTCGTATGGATCATTCCTCATCTATAATGTGCCCCCAGTGCAGCTTCATTTTCCAGATACCTTTTGCAGAATAAATTTTTCATTATTAGAAAAAAAAATTTAGTATTTAAAAGAGTTTCTTGCTCTTTAGTACTAAAGTAATACAAGTAAAAACAAAACAAAATAAAAACCCACAACACACACACACAGTAGAGAGGTCATGAGCTGGGCAACAGATTTGCCCAGTGAAACATTTCTTTTAATTTCTTGACTGCTAAACCCATGGGTGTTTATTGTTAATCCAAATAAAATTAAATCATTGGCATTTTAGTCTTTCTCCATTTTTTATGATGCTGTTTATTATTAGTCCAGTGTTGAGGATTTTTGTTTAGTTTATGTTGGGCGATTCTATTCTGTCCTATTGGATTGCTGTGAGTCAGAACCAACTCCATGGCAACAGATTTGCTTTGAGTTTTTATTTTGGAACATTGATTTAAACATGCATGACCCTTTGGATTCTAGAATACTGATGAGGATGCAGCCGTTCCCAGGTCTGGAAGGGGCTGTGCAAATAAACCCAGACATGCCCTTCACATCCCAGTTGTAGACATGTGAAGTCCAGCTGGCTGGGGAGCTTGCTGTGACAGACAGGACTGCTGCAGTGGTGAAAACAGCAATGCATGGCAATAGGCAAGAACTGATTTTTTAAGCCTTTATTGCTTTTCAAAGAATAACTTAAGTTATTCCATCCCAGCCCTAACCAAGTCTCCAGGGGATCCTTTCCTAGGTGAAACCATCTCTCCTACTGGCTAGACACCATCCACTCAGGTGACACTTCCTAAATATTCATGTAGTACATTCCCCTGAGGCATTTTATGGGAAGAAAATGTGCTTACAAATAAATTACAAAAAAAAAAAATTCTGAATTATGGAAAACCACATAAGATGCATACACATAACAGAAGATTCCAGATGAGCTCTCCCACATATCCTTTAAAGAACAAATTTTCCTCTGAAGAGAGATAGAATGGTAAAATCTCACAGTTTTTATTTCCTATAGGAAACAAGCAAGGATATGATGAGGCCCAGACTTTTATTTTAGTTATTTTTTGCCGTCAGGTATCATCAGTGTAACAAAAATAGAGGCTTCCTATGAATATGATGTAGTCTTAAGGAAGTTGCCTTGCTAACCCAAGACCTACCCTTTCTGGCCATTCAATTCACTAGTGATTCCAAAGAGGAAAGATGGCTTTTTTGTGATTTACAGCCTGGGAAACGCACAGGAGTGTCAGTTATGAGTTAGTTCTGACTCCACCACACTGAGTTCATGGAACATATGAATAAAATAAAAGCAATTTCTATTTGTTTCTTGTTGGTGTTGTAATTCCCAGAAGTGAGTCAAATATAGCATTTTATAAAAGTTAACATTTATTAATGTATCTTGACTACATATTTGGTCAATTTCAAACTGAAAAAATGCAGTCTGACTCCAAAGGTGTACCTGATTCAAACCGCTATGTTTCCGATCACCTGCTTTACATCTGAGAGCTGGACAATGAATGAGGAGGACAGGAGAAGAATCACTGATTGAGTTGTGATGTTGGAGAAGAGTGCTGAATATCCATGGACTGCCAAAAGAACCAACGTATCTATCTTGGGGGAACTACAGTCAGAATCTTCCTTGGAGACAAAGATACTGAAACTTAAACTCACATTTTGAGTATTTTTTTAGGAGAGATTATTCCTTGGAAAGGGACATCATGCTTAGAAAGGTGGAGCATCAGAGGAGAGGAAGACCCTCAATGATATGGATTAATACAGTATCTGCAGTAATGGACTCAAATGTGTTGAGCATGGCAAGGATGGCAGGGAGAGGACAGAGTTCAGGTATATTGTTCATAGAGTCGTTATGAGTTGTATTTGACTCAATGGCACTTAACAAGAACAATGATAATGTTAACCTTATATTAGGTATTATTATTTGTTTTGGCTTGTTTACTAGCAGAAGAAATGACAAAGAGTGCTAAATACAAGGTTTCAGAGGTGGCCTGAACAAAGGAAAGTACTTTAATGCAATGTGCACAGAAGTGGAATTAGAAAACTAAAATGGAAGAATGCACTCTACATTTCTCAAGCTGAAATGGTCAAAGAAAATCTCAAGCCTTGTTTATAAAACTGAAGGATTCTATAGACAAGATGGAAGAAATATACAGAATCACCGTACGAAACATAATATTTCTGTGGCCAACTATTTCATGAGGTAATATATGACCAAGAAACAACGGTATTGGAGGTAGAGTCTAAACACTGAAGACATTAGCAAAAGAAATAATCTTTTAGGATTTACAGAATACCTGTTAAAATGTTTTAACAAATGAGTACAGCATTGAAGGTGCTTATTCATTTATTCCTATAGATGTGAAAGAAAATTGCTTGGCCAAAAACTAGAAGGGATCTATACTTATGCCCATTCCCAAAAAGGTGATCCATCAAAATGCATAAATCATAAAACAATATCATTAACAATACCATATGATATTATATGCAGGTAAAAGTTATTCTAATGATAATTTTTTAAATTGTTGGAAAAGTACATTTACAGAAACAGCTAAAATCCAAGCCAGATTCAGAAAAGGATATGGAATAGTGGACATCATTGCTGACACTAGATGGATCTTGGCTGAAAGCAGAGCATACCAGGAAGATGTTCAAATGTTTGCTTGATGAAGGAAATTTTTCAACAAAACTTGAGTAGCATTTACAAGAATCATAGTTCTAAACCACTGTTTGTGTTCATGTAGAACCTATAAGTAGACCAAGAAGCAGTCATTAGAACAGAACAATGTGATACTAAATGTGTGGCTAAAATCAGGGAAGGTGTGCATTCTATCCTTTCATTACACTTATTAAATCTGTAGTGTTGTACAAATAACTTGAGAAGCTAGACTACAGGAAGAAAAATGAGCTGTCAGGATTTGTGGAAAACTCATCAGCAATCTGCATTATGCAGAGAACACAAACTTGCTTGCTGAAAGCAAAGAGGACTTGCAGATAGACTAAAAGATTACATGGTTCCATAAAAATTACACTCCAGTATAAAGAAAACCAAAATTGTTACAACTAATCAATAAGCAATATCAAGATAAAAAGAGGAAAGAGCAAAGTTACCAGCAGTTTCATTTTACTAGGATCTACAATCAACAGTTTTTTAAAATTATTATTATTATTACTATTAAGTTTAATCCAAGTATACTTTTTTTTCCTGCTCCATCACACCACCCACCAAACTCTGTGATTTCTCCCCTCCCTAGCCTCTGCTCCCCTGCCCCTCCCCTTCCCTCTTTGGATATCCATACACACCTCACTGGTTATCCTTCTGTATTTACAATGATGGTCTTATACAGTATTTGTTCTTATGAATCTGAGTTAGTTGACTCAGCAGAATGCCCTCTAGTCTCGCCCACGTTATATACAGCTTTTTCAAAATTGTTGCTTCTGAGTGCTGCTACAATCAACACTATTGGAAGCAGCCATGGAGAAATCAAATGACATTAAATTAGACACATTTGCTGTAACCATCCTCTTTAAAAGTGTTAAAAAGAAAAGATGATGATGAAGGAGGAAGTGTAACTGCATTGAAGGCACTGGAAAAAAATAAACCCAGGAATTGATAGGATAGCTATTGACTTGTTTCCATTAACAGATGCGGCCTTGGATGTGCTTACCAGTCTGTGCCAGGAAATTTGGGAGACGGCTACTTTGTTTCACTAGTAGATTGGAGGAGGTCCATATTTGTTCCAGCTCCCAAGAAAGGTGACCAACTAAGTGTGGAAACTATCAAGCAATAACATTAATATTACATGCAAGCAAAGTACTGCTGAAGATCATTAAAAATGGCTAAAACAGCGCCTAGAAAGGAAACTGCCAGAAATTCAAGCAGGATTTTGAAGAGGCTGTGGCAATAGGGATATCATTGCTGATGTCAGATGGATCCTCGCTGAAAGTAAAGAATACCAGAAGAAAGTCTATTTGTGCTTTCTCGACTATACAAAGGCATTTGACTGTGTGGATCATAAGTTGTGGCTGACATTGAGAAGAATGAGAATCCCAGAGCACTTAATTTGTGCTCATGCAAAACATATACCTGGGCCAGGAGGCTGCTGTGCAAAGAGAGCAAGGGAACACTACATGGTTTAACATTAAGAAGGGAGTGTGTTCAAAAACATAGGATTAGAGGGGAATTTCTTCAACATGTTGTTGTTGTTGTTGTTGTTATGTGCCATCGAGTTGCTTGCGACTCATAGCGACCCTATGTACAACAGCCCTAAACTCTGCTCTGTCCTGTGCCAATCGCACTGTCTCCGACACTCCCATCCTGATTATCCCAGTCACTGAATCAATCCACCTCATAGAGGGCCTTCCCCTCCTGCGCTGTCCCTCCACCCTCCCATGCATGATGTCCCTCTCCAAGGATCTGTCCCTCCTTACAACATGTCCAAAGTATGTTAGACGGAGCCTCAGAATCCTTGCCTCCAAGGAGCCACCCGGTTTAACCCTTTCCAGGACGAATTTGTTTGTTTTCCTAGCAGTCCATGGTATTCTCAATACTCTTCTTCAGCACCACAGCTCAAGGCATCAATTCTCCTTCTATCCTCTTTGGTCATTGTCCAACTCTCTGATGCATAACAAGTGATTGCGAAGACCATGGCCTGTATCAGACACACCTTAGTCTCCAGAGAGACACCATTGCTCTTCAGTACTTTGGAGAGGTCCCTAACAGCAGACTTTCCCATGGCAATGCGCCTTTTAATTTCCTGGCTACTGGTGCCAAGAGTGTTGACTGTGGAGCCAAGCAAACTAAAGCTGTGTACAATCTCAATCTCTTCACCATCCATCCTGATGTTGCCAGTTGGTCCTGTGGTGAGAATCTTTGTACTGTTCTTCACCATAGTAAAAAGTATTTATGCAAACCCGAGAGCCAACATTGTTCTCAATGGAGAGAGGTTAAAGGCATTCCCTTTAAGAATAGGAACTAGACAAGAATGCCCACTATCACCTCTCTTATTTAATATTGTTTCGGAAGTCTTAGCGATAGCAATAAGACAAGAGAAGGGAATAAAAGGTATCCAAATTGACAAAGAGGAGGTAAAATTATCTCTCTATGCAGATGATATGATAGTATACTTAGAAAACCCTAAAGCCTCAGCAAGAAAACTGTTGGACACAGTGGATCAATTCAGCAAAGTAGTAGGATACAAGACCAACATATAATAATCAGTTGGATTTCTCTACAGTGACAAAGAGAATACAGAGCCGGAACTAAGAAAAACAATACCATTCATAATAGCTAATCACAAAATTATAAATACTTGGGAGTAAATTT
Organism: Elephantulus edwardii; assembly: GCF_000299155.1. Classification (NCBI taxonomy): domain Eukaryota; kingdom Metazoa; phylum Chordata; class Mammalia; order Macroscelidea; family Macroscelididae; genus Elephantulus; species Elephantulus edwardii. The sequence continues at coordinate 982,914 of NW_006399801.1, read as the reverse complement.
AACCACAAGCACAAAAGATCTATTCAAAGAATATTACAAAATATTACTACAAAGAAACAAAAAGAGACCTGGAGAAGTGAAAGAACATCCCTTGCTCATGGATAGGAAGACTCAATATTGTAAAAATGGCAATTTACACATTTAATGCAATCCCAACAAATATCAATCCCATTCTTCAAGGAGATCGAAAAGGCGATCTCCCGTTTTATTTGGAATGGAAAGAAGCCCCGAATAAGCAAAGCACTCCTTAAAAATAGAAGAAATGTAGGAGGTATCTCAGTCCCTGATTTCAAATCCTACTACACTGCCGTGGTGGTTAAGACAGTATGGTACTGTTACAATGACAGACACATAGATCAGTGGAATAGAATTGAGAACCTGGAGATCAGCCCATCTATCTATAGTCAACTGATTTTTGACAAGGAGATGAAATCAGTTAAGTGGGGAAATGACAGTCTTTTTAACAAATGGTGTTGGCAAAATTGTAAAAGTATCTGCAAAAGACTCAAGCAAGATCCACCCCTCACTCCATATACAAAAACCAACTCAAGGTGGATCATATACCTAGGACTAAAACCAAGGACTATAATCTTCATTAAAGAAAAGTGTAAACAGTCTTCCAAGTATCCTGAAAAACCTACAACCAGGAGAAGATAAAGTAGATGAATGGGATCCTAAGAATCAAATCTCTATGCACATCCAAAAACTTCTCCAAAAGGGTAAAAGGGAAGACACAGACTAGGAAAAAGTATTTGGTAATGACATATCAGATAAGGGACTTAGATCCAAAATTTATAAAATACTTGAGCACCATAACAAGATAAAGGTAAATAATCCAATAGAAAAATGGGCACAGGATATGAACAGACACTCGAACCGTTATTCACTGTTAGTAGGAGTGTAAAATGGTGCAACCTCTGTGGAAGGCAGTATGACGCTTTCTCAAAAAGTTGCAAATAGAGATACCATTTGACTGAACAATTCCACTACTGGGAATATACCCCAAAGAGACCATAACTGACATCCAAGAAGATATATGCACACCCATGTTTTTTGTGGCTTTGTTCACAATAGCAAGGAGTTGGAAACAACCTAAGTGCCCGTCAACAAAAGAAAGAATGGATAGAGAAGCTGTGATATATTCACACATTGGAATACTATGTTGCATTGAAAAACAAGGAACTCATGCAATATTATTCAAAATGGGTGACCCTGGAGGAC
>NW_006399801.1:979371-980343 GCF_000299155.1 Elephantulus edwardii | reverse complement strand
ATAATTTTGGTAATTTCCCACTCATGTATTTATTTGCTTTTTTACCTTTTTCTTTGATGAAGCTCTTGTCATCTCTTCTGCCCATTTTGCGATTGAGCTATTTGTTGTTTTCTTGTTGACATGCTTGCTGGTGGTTGTTGTTATGTGCCATAACTTTGACTCTGACTCATAGTAACTCTATGTACAGCAACTCTGAAGTCTGTTCTAGCCTTAGCCAACTTCATCCTCTCTGACACACCTACCAAATTACTCCAGTCAATCCATCTCATCCAGGATCTTCCTCTCTTGCAGTAACCCTCCACCCTGATGTCCCTCTCCAAGGACTGGTTCCTCCTTGCTAAATGCCCAAAATATGTCAGATGGAGCTTCATTGCTTCCAAGGAGCAGCTTGACTTCTCCTTCTCCAGGGTGGACCTGGTTTTCTTTTAGCAGTCCATAGTATAGTAAATACTCTTCTCCAGCACCACAACTCAAAGACATCTATTCTTCTTCTATGATCCCTAGACATTGTCCAGCTTTCTTTTTTTTAAATAGATATTTTAATGAACTTTGCAGAGACTTTGAATTTCCATTCATTCATTGTTGCACATTTTCTTCCCTGAACACTCCTCCCCCCAGTTAGCTTTTATCTTTAAAAAGAAAAAAAATTAATTGTTATAGAATCCCCCTCCCCCAGTCCACTTTACTTTGTAGTGCTTATTCTGGACTTTTGTCAAGAAAATAATACTTAAACATATATTTCTTTTAAACATTTCTCTCCCTTATCTGTTTCAAGGAGTGTACATTATCTCCTCTTTTCTTAGTTCTCACCCGACTCAGATGTCAGTCCCATTTTATGACAGTGGCATTATGCAGTATTTGCCCAAAACTGAGATATTTCACTTGCATAATGTCCTCCAGGGTCACCCATTTTGAATAATATTGAATGAGTTCCTTGTTTTTCAATGCAGCATAGTATTCCATTATGTGAAT
>NW_006399801.1:977432-979271 GCF_000299155.1 Elephantulus edwardii | reverse complement strand
TTAGCTGAAAGCAGGGAATACCAGGGGAATGTCTATCTGTGTTTCATTGACTATGCAAAGGTGTTTGACTGTGTGGATCATAACAAACTGTGGCTGAGTCTGAGAAGAATGGGAATCCCAGAACACTTGGTCATACTAATGAGAAACCTACACTTGAACCAAGAGGCAGTCGTCAGAACAGTGCAAGGAAACACTGAATGATTCAAAATTGGGAATGGCGTGCACCAGGGATGTGTCCTGTCTCCATACTTTATCAACCTGTATGCAGAACAGATTATCTGGGAGGCTGGGCTCTATGAGGAGAAATATGGCATCAGAATTGGTGGAAGATATATCAACAATCTGCGTTATGCAGATGACACAACCCTGCTCGCTGAAACTGAGGAGGACCTGAAGCACTTGCTGCAGAGGGTTGAGTACTGCAGCCTCCAATATGGATTGAGGGTCAATGTCAAGAAGACAAAGATTCTCACCAGTGGGCCAATTGGCAGCATCAGGATGGGTGGTGAAGAGATTGAGATTGTTCACAACTTTAGTTTGCTTGGCTCCACAGTCAACACTCTTGGCACTCACAGCCAGCAAATTAAAAGGTGCATTGCCATGGGAAAGCCTGCTGTTAGGGTCCTCTCCAAAGTACTGAAGAGCAATGGTGTCTCTCTGGAGACAAAGGTGCATCTGACACAGGCCATGGTCTGTGATCACTTGTTATGCATCAGATAGTTGGACAATGACTAAGGAGGATAGAAGGAGAATTGATGCCTTTGTGCTTTGGTGCTGGAGAAGAGTATTGAGGGTACCATAGACTGCCAAGAAAACAGATTCATCCTGGAAAGGGTTAAACTGGGCAGCTACTTGGAGGCAAGGATTCGGAGGCTTCATCCAACATACTTTGGACATGTTGTAAGGAGGGACCAATACTTAGAGAGGGACAGCTACTTGGAGAGGGACATCATGCTTGGTAGGGTGGAGGGACAGCGCAGGAAGGCCCTCTATGAGGTGGATTGATTCAGCGACTGGGGTAATCAGAATGGGTGTACTGGAGATGGTGCAATTGACACAGGACAGAGCAGAGTTTAGGCTGTTGTACATAGGGTCTCTATGAGCAGCAAGAGACTCGACGGCGTATAACAACAACAACAACCACAGATTAAGATACTTGGGAGTGACCTAACTAGAGATACAAAAGACCTATAAAGATAAAATTACAGAGCATTTCTGCAAGACACAATAAGAGACCTAAAGAAATGGAAAAATGTGCCCTGTTTATGGATAGGAAGACTCAATATCATGAAAATGACAATCCTACCAAAAGCAATCTACATGTTCAATTCAATCCCAATCTACGTACCAAATTCATTTTTCAAGGAGATTGAAAGGGAAATTATGAAATTTATCTGGAGAGGCAAGAGATCCTCAATGAACAAAACTCTTCTGAGAAACAAAAATGAGGTTGGAGGCATAGCCTCAAAACCTACCATACAGTAGTAGTAACCAAAACAGTATGGTACTGGTACAATGACAGACAGACACTTAGACCAGTAGAATAGAATTGAGAACCCAAGAATAGATCCAGCTATCTATGATCAACTGATATTTGACAAGGAAATAAAAGCTATCAAATGGGAAAACAACAACCTCTCCAACAAATGGTGCTGACAAAACAGGACTTCCACCTTCAGAAAGCTGAAACAGGATCCCCATCTCACACCAAACACAAAAATCACCTCAAGGTGGATCAGAGATCTGGGAGTAAAGCCCCAAACCATAAAGTTTAGAAGAGACAAACTTGGATCAAGCTTAGAAGAGCTAGTTGTCTAAGGTATAAAGAGACTTCCAAAT
>NW_006399801.1:969977-977332 GCF_000299155.1 Elephantulus edwardii | reverse complement strand
TGTGCGGTTCGAATCCACCAGATGCTCTGCTGAAGAAGGAGGAACAATCGCCTCCTGTACCAGTCAGATCCAATTTGACGGTACACACATAAAAAGAATAAATTAATAAATAAAAAAGAGGGAAAATTATAGGAGTTTTGTCATGACAGGAGTCCAGAGCGAAGGCTATATAGTGGAGTGGACCTGGGGGAGAGTTTGTAAAACAATGAAAGAATTTTTCTTTTACTTTTCCAAGAGGGTACTGTACTAGGAGGGAAGGTTGGCAGGGGAGAAAAGTGCTACAGTGAATGAATGGAACTCTAAAGTCTCTGTAAATTTTCATTGAAATTAATAATTTTTTAAAAAAATTTTAAAAAGAACAGAGTGTGTTAGGGTGTGTTCTCTCTCCATATCTCTTCCATTTGTATGCTTAGCAAATTATTTGAGAAGCTGGATTCTATGAAGAGGAATGAGGCATCAAGATCAGAGTGTGACTCATCAGTAACCTGTGTAACACAGATAACACAACCTTGCTTGCTGAAAGGGAGGAGGACTTGCAGTACTTGTTATGGAAAATCAAGGAATGCAGCCTTCAGTATGGATTAAATCTAAATCTCAAGAAAACAAAGATTCTTACCACTGGACAAATGGACCACATCATGATGGATAGAGAAGAGACTTAAACTATCAACAATTTCATCTTACTTAGATCAATAATTAACAAGCTTGGTACAAGCAGTCAGGAAGTTAGGAGACTTATTGCACTGGGTAAAACTATGGTTAGGGCCCTCTCCAAACTATTGAGGAGTGATTATTGTCATTTTGAGGAGTAAGGTGTGTCTAATTCATGCCATGGTCTTTCCAGTCATTTTCTATGATCTGAGAGCTGGATAATAAATAAGGATGACAAAAGAAGAATTGATGCTCTTGTGCTATGGTGTTGGAGAAGAGCACTGAACATCCTATGAGTGGCCAAAAGAATAAACAGATATGTCTTAGTGAGGGTGAAGTCCAAGTATTCTTTGGAGGCAAGGATGACAAGGCTTCGCCTCACATAGTTTGGGCATGTTACTAGGAGGGGTTTCTCTTTGCAGGATATAATGCCTGGAAGGGTGGAGGGTCGGTGAAGGAAAGACCCTCAACAAGGAGGACTGACATGATGACTGCCACAATGGGCTCTCGTGTGCCAGGAAATGTGAAGATGGCACAGAATAGGACAGGGTACAGATCCATTATTCATAGGGTCACTATGACTTGTACTCGACTCGATGGCACCTAACACAACAACATACAAATTTTATTTTCTCTTGTTATTTGCTGATGGAGAGTTAGCTGCTGACTCACTGAAGCCCCATGCACTATAGAACAGAGGGAAACACTGTTCAGTTCTGTATCATTCCCATAATTACTTGCCACTGGGATCCTTACTTTCTTGAGATTTTCATTGGCTGGTTTTTGGAAGAAGATTATTAGGCCTTTCTTCCTAGTTCATTGTAGCTAAAAGCTCCACGGAAAACTATTCAGAGTCTTAGCAGCCCACAAACTTCCATTGAGGGGTGAGTGGTGCACATGGATCAGGAAGCACACCTGAGTCATCCATGTGAAAGGTGAGAAGTCTGCCAATGAATGGCCATTGCTCTCTATCCCATAAGAAAACCAAAAAACCAAATGCCCTGTTGTACAGTAGATTTTTACTCACAGCAACCCTCTCAGAGTATAACTGCTATTAAAGTTTCAAAACCTGTAAATTTTATGGAAGCTGAGTAACGCATCTTTCTCCTTCAAGTGAATGACAGATTCAAACCACTGACTTTTGGCTAGCAGTCAAGCATTTAACCACTCTGCCACCATGTTATTTATATCTCTTGCTGTTGTTGTGTACCTTAGAGACAGAACTGACCCATAGTTTACCCTCTGACAGGTTTTCAGAGGCAGTTAATCACATGGGAGGAAATTGCCCGTCCTTCTCCTGCAGAGCAGCTGGTGGCCTCGAGTGCCTTTGGGATTGCAGTGCAGCTGTTATATAACAAATTATTTAATGACTATTAAGAAGTTATTTTCATAACTATTTTGGTTTTGTTGGAAACTAAGAACATTTGACTATTGTTATAGGTATTCAGTACAAATGGTTTGTCCTAACAGAGTTTATAGTGCATTCTGGTAGAGTATGGAGCACACTCTCTCTCTCTCTGTCTCCCTCCTTCCTCCTTCCCTCCTTCTCTTCCCCCCCCCACACACACAAGGAAAAGCAATGCTTAACTAATGGAAGATAATATCAATAATATTTCTTATGTGCAATGCTTTCAATATAATAATCAATGATGTAAAATGTAAGAAAAATAAGGGAAATATTTTTAAAAGACAGTTAAACTAAAGATATTCTTAAAAGACTCATTTTTAAAACAGGGAATATACATTTTAGAAGAAATAGAACTAGACTTGCAGAAGGTCCAGATATTGAACTTAGCATATAAAAGCTTGGGAAAAAAATCTAATATATGATAAAAAAAAATTTAATAAAGGAGATAAGAGTTTCACAAAGAATGGAAACTGTATGGACACACAAATGCTTATGCCAGGGTGGTTCAAGCACGTTAGAGAAAAATAAAGTGAAATGGGAAACTGGAAAGTGATGTGTTTTTACATTGATGTGTGTGACATGTGAGATGGAGGTAATGCTAGATAAAGTCCTCATGAAAGGACTTTCTGAATGCATGATATCTAAGCAGAAACCTCAGTGCAGTGACGCAGATAAATAAGTGAAAGCCTGGAGAAAAAGCAAGTGATCCTGGTTCATTGATGTGGACTTTTATGAGGGGAGATCAGAGAAGACTAGAATGACACCGTGTTCAAGGTACAAGAAGGAAGGGCAACGGGAGGTGGGGGGGTGTATGAGCTAGAGTCCAGGTCAGCTGGGGACATAGAGACCCAGGAAAGGATCATGAATTCTCAGCACTTTAGTGTATTGGAAGTGTTTGATCTGCTTACTTTCAAAATCAAACTTCCAGATATATTATGGAGAATGGAACTGGAGTAACAGGAGAGAAAGCAGGGAGCCCAATTAGAGGTGCAGGTGCTGGCTTTGGTGAACAGTAACAAAAGCTTGAATGAAGATGATTGTTGTAGTTAGATGTAATCAAGTTGAGTATGACTCAGAAAGACCCTATCTGAACCCTGTTATAGCCTGTGTCACCCTCACACTTACTGACACACAGAGCCCATTGCAGCAGTCACCATGTCAAGCCTTTTGGTTGAGGGTCTTCTGATTGAAATGCTAAAAGTGAGAGAAGTAGAAATATTCTGGATCATTTCTTTACTAAATTTTATTCTTAAGACTATTTTCTCCTTTTTTAATTGTGATTTATCAAAAGTTTAAGGAAAGGGTGGAGTTTCATTAATTTATTAATAAATATATTCCTCTCTTTCTCTCTCCCTTCCTTAACTCTGTAATACATATCTTGTTCCAGATTGCTAATTGTCATACACCTAATGTCTAATCATTCATTCCCCTCAGATACTCCTTCCCTTCTATTCCTGTGCAGTGTTCATCATCTGTTCATTAGTTCCCTGCTCTCCTCTTCTCTTTACCCATCCTACTTTCATAACAGTGGTCTTACTATGTGCCTTTTGTGATTGAGATATTTCACTCAGCACAATGATTTCCTCCATGTTGTGTCATTTTTCACAAGTTCATTGTTTCTCAGTGCTGCATAATAACCATTGTATGAATGTACTACAGTTTTTATATCCATTCCTCTGTTGACAGACACTTAGGCTGTTTCCATCTCCCTGCTATTATAAATAATGCTGCAATAAACATGGGTGTGCATATATCTGTTTGCATCAGGGTCCTTGTTTCTTGAAGGTATATTCCCATTGGTATGATAGCTAGATCAAATTGTATTTCTAACTTTTTGAGAAAGTGCCAGACTGTCTTCTATAGTGATTGTATCATTTTACATACCTACCAGCAATGAATGAGAGTTCTTATAATCATTTAGACTTAGAGAAATATTATAAAGACAGCACTCATGTACACTCCACTCAATTTCTTCTATTAAATCTTAAATCAATCGGAGGTGGCACAGTACATAAGTGCAATCCTATTAACCCTAAGGCAGCACCTCTCTGGCAATTACAACTCACCAGTGCCTCTGAGGGAGAAAGATAGATAATCTCCTGCTGTGTGATTCACAGCCACCAAAAACATACTGGAGGGTCAGCTAGGAGTAGTTTTTAACTCAATGACAGAGTTTTTTAGTTACTTGTCACAATCAATGAACCCTACTGATACATTATTAACTCATAGCCATGCTTTATTCTGATTTCTTTATTGTTACGGAACGTCTTTATTCCATCTTGTAATCCTACCTAAAACACCACTTTGCATTTAGTCCCTGTTATCTCCCAGGCTATTGTTGGCTGTGATGGTTTTTCAGACTTTGTCTTTTTGATATCATGACTGTTGAGTTGTACTGCTTTTGCATTTTGTAGTTGTTTTTTGTTGTCAGATTCCTCCAACTCAGAGGGACTCATGTTGAACAAACGTAAACACTGTCATCGGATTCCTTATCCTCACAATCCCTGCTGTGTTCAAGCCCATTGCTACACCTTGTCAATACAACTTCTCCAGAATCTTCCCTTCCTTCTCTGCCCTTCCCCCTTTCCAAGCATGGTATCTTATTCTAGAGGCTGACTCCTTCTCATTCTAGATACAACATGCTCGAAGTATGTGAGATGAAGTCTCACTCCCCATGCCTCTCAGGAGCACTCTGGCTGCATTTTTTCCAATACAGATTTGTTCTTTTGGCAGTCTACGCTCTATTTAATACTATTTACCAACACTTGTTGTTAACTATCAAGTCAGAACTGACACATTGCTGACCTTCCAGCAGGTTTTCAGAGGAAGTTAATCACATGGGAGAATGTTGCACCTCCTTCTCCCTCAGAGCATTTTGTAGATTTGAACTGTGGGCCTTTGGGATTGCAGTGCAGGTGCTTATCAGTTGGCCACCATTGGCCAACATTATATAATTCAAAGGCATCAATTCTTCAGTGTTCTTTATTCATTGTGCAAACTTCACAAGCATATGAAGCTATTGAAAATACTGTCTTAGATCAAGTTTGCTTCAGTCATTAAACCATTAAACTGACATCCTTGCTCTTTAAGACTTTTAACAGGCTCTTGACAGTAGACTGCTAGGACATTTCTACTACATCCTTCCATTGGAATTTCCTTGTGTTCTTGTAATCAGACAGGTGGAAGATGAGACAAAGGTAACATTACATATTATTAGTATGACTTTTTTACAGGCATTATCTCACTTATTTCTAAGATGACCTCATAAGTTGATATCATTATTATTCTCAATTAATAAGTAAATCCAGACAAAAATAGAGCAATGTTATATTGATTTTTTTTTAACATAATGCTTACCTTGACCTCCTGCCTTAAGTAGTTTTTGGTCAGGTTTCGTCACAGCAAAGTTTAAGGGTTTCTTTCTTTCAATACTGTATTATTTATTCACTAACCATAGCCCACATTCAAGGAGTGTCGTGTTATTGGTCTACATCATTAGAGGTTGATAACTGACAAAAAATAATTTATCTGAAATCATTCTGCACGGGAAATTTGTCTCTTCTCTCTCATTTATGTATGTATTTGGTAATTAATTTACACAGAATTAATTCATGAGATTTCTTTGTGTTTTAGATTATAAGCCAATACTAGTTTGTTTTGACGCTCAGATTGTTCCAGCCTGGAGCATTTCAGTTGGTTTTTATGTCCTATTATTCACTCCCATTAATATAATGCTGTCACCTGGTGTGTATGAGAGAGAGAGAGAGAGAGAGTGTGAGTGTGTGTGTGTGTGTGTGTGTGTGTGTGTGTGAAGAATTTGCTCACATTCTTATTCTACAAAATGCCCTAAACTTGTTATTTAAATTTCTTGTTCAAATAGCAACATATTATATTGGGGGTGGTTTTTTAAATTTATATCTCTTGTTTAAAGTGGACATGACCTCGGGGACGGGTTTTGTATTTAAAAGTCAGTTGTTATTTTATTTTGGAGGAACATTCCTTTAGGCAATATAGCACTGTTTTGTCAATTTGCTGTACTGAGGTAACCTGGGGTTGCTGTGATGCTGAACCTTGTGCTATTGGTTTGTCAAGTGCTGTAACAGTTACCCATGGTGGATGGTGTTTGGTGGAGTTTCTAATTTAAGACAGGTTTGGAAGCAGGAGTAGCATCCACTTCCTAAACAACATACCTCTGGAAACTCTGTGAACTTGGAGAAATAGTGATAGTCATAGAAAGGCTTCAATTATTTTGTTCCTAAGGTCACTATGAGTTGCATACAGGACTCAGCAATAATCAGCAATGATAATCCTAGAATAAGTCATTTCTCTAATTGCTACAGATATAATTGTATTCCCCAAAATAAATGCTGTAAATTCTAACCTCTAGCTCTGGTGTCTTCATAGATAATGAGTTGGCAACCCAAAGGCAGATAATTGGAAGCTATGACTGCTCTAAGAGGAGAAAAGGCAAGCTTCTTTTGCACAATGGACAGGTTCTGAAAGTCTGAGGCCAGGTTACATACAAGTCATTTTGGACTCCAGGGCAATGAAGCGAGCTTTTAAATAAATACTTGTGGCTTTCATCTAGTTTGAGATTGGGTCGCCTTTGTTATTATGTTAATGAGACAGGATGAGTGTAAGGGATGTCTCAAGATGATCTCCTTTTTTACTTGGTATCTCTCTGGAGACTAAGGTGCACCTGATACAGGCCATGGTCTTTGTAATCATTTGTAATGCATCAGAGAGTTGGACAATGACTAGGGAGGATAGAAGGAAAATTGATGCCTGTGAGCTGTGGTGCTGGAGAAGAGTATTGAATGTACCATGGACTGCTAGGAAAACAAACAGATTCATCCTGGAGAGGGTTAAACTGGAAAACTCCTTGGAGGCAAGGATTCTAGGGCTTCGTCTAACGTACTTTGGACATGTTGTAAGGAGGTACCGGTCCTTGGATAGGAACATCATATCATACTTGGTAGGGTGGAGGGACAGCGCAGGAGGGGAAGGCCTTCTATGAGGTGGATTGATTCAGTGACTGGGGTAATCAGGATAGGTGTATCACAGACAGTGCAACTGGCACAAGACAGAGCAGAGTTTAGGGCTGTTGTACATAGGGTCGTTATGAGTTGCAAGCAACTCGACGGCACATAACAACAACATGCAATAATATATTTACATTGCATTTCATTCATGTATATTGTGGTTTTAACATAAAAATGATGATTTGATTTGAGGATGACTGGGCTTCATACAATCATATATATATATATGTATATATGCATATATGTATGTATGT
>NW_006399801.1:957639-964707 GCF_000299155.1 Elephantulus edwardii | reverse complement strand
TTTTTCAATGCAGCATAGTATTCCATTATGTGAATATACCACAGCTTCTCTATCCATTTGTTTGTTGATGGGCTCTTGGGTTGTTTAAAACTCTTTGCTATTGTGAACAAAGCCACAATAAACATGGGTGTGCATATATCTGCGTGGGTGGCAGTTAATGGTTTCCTTAGGGCATATTCCAAGTAGTGGAATTGCTGGGTCAAATGGTATTTTTATTTCCAACTTTTTGAGAAAGCCCCATACTACCTTCCACAGTGGTTGCACCATTTTACACTGCCATCAACAGTCAATAAATGTTCCAATTTTTCCACAACCTCACCAGTACTTGGTTTTTGCTGTTCTGTTTAATTTGGTCATTCTTACTGGAGTGAGATTATATCTCATAGTTGTTTTGATTTTCAACTCTCTTAGAGCTAGGGATTTTGAACATTTCTTCATGTGCTTGTTCACCATCTCTATATCTTCTTTGGTGAAAAACCTATGAGGAGAAGACAAAATAGATGAATGGGACCTTCTAAGAATCCCTATGGGTTCAAAAACTTCTCCAACAGGGTAAAAAAGGTAGCCATAGACTGGAAAATAATATTTGGTAATGACATGTCTGATCAGGGACTGATATCTAGAATTTATAGAATACTTGAGCACCACAACAAGATAAAGGTAAACAACCCAATTTAAAAATGGGCACAGGATATGAATAGACACTTCACTAAAGAAGACATTCAGAAATTTTTCTTCAGTTCCTTCAGCTTAATGAATACTGAGTGAATTTGGTCCTTTTCATTTTTCCAAATCCTGCTCTTGGCACATTTCATTATAATACATGGCTTTGTCTTCCCATGCTATCCTTTGAACTCTTCTGTTCAGTCACTTCACATCTTAATTTCTTCCTTTTACTTTTGCTTCTTTAGTGCAATATTCAGAGTTTCTTCTGACATCTGTTTTGGTCTTTTCTTCTTCCTCTGTTTTTATAATGACTTTTCGCATTCTTCTTAATATTCTCCCACAGCTTATTTGGTCTTTGCTCCCTAGTATTCAAGGCCTCAATCCTCTTCTTGAGATGGTTTTTAAAATCAAAAGGTCAAAGTTTGGTTCTTGTAAATTTGATTTGATTTTCTTTAGCTTCAGTTTGAACTTGCATATGAGTAGTTGATGATCTGATAGATAATCAGCACCTGGCTTAGTTTTCACAGCTTATATTGAGCTTCTCCAACAATTTTTCCCATATATGTAATCAATCTAATTTTTTTATGAGTCCTATAACTGACATGTCATTGCCAAAATTTTTCCCCAGTATGTGGGCTTGTGTTTTACTCAATTGGAGAAGTTGTGTTGTTTTTTTGTTTGTTTGTTTTTTGTGGGGTTTTTTTTTGAGAAGTATTTTTATGCACATAAGGAATGACTTGATTTCAATGCTGGTGAAGTGTAGAAAGATCGGAATTCTCATACACTGCTGGTGGGATTGTAAATTGGTATAACCATTATGGAAGTTGATCTAGTGTTTATTCAAAAAGTTAGAAATAGAAATACCAATTGATCCAGCTATCCCACTCATGGGAATAAACCTCAAAGAAATCAGAGTTGTGATATAAAAAAGATGTATGCACACCCTTGTTTACTAAAACTTAATTCACAATAGCAAAGAGATGGACACAGCCCAACTTGCCATCAACAACTGAATGAATAGACAAATTATGACAAATTCACAAAATGGAATATTGCATGGCATTGATAAACAATGAACTCATTAAACTCTACACAACATGGATGAGGCGGGAAGACATTATCTCTGTCACAAAAGGATAAATACTGCATAAGCCCACTGTTATAAGATCAATGGGAGTCTAGAGGGGAAGGGGAAGAGCAGTAAAACAATAAATAGATAATGAACACTTTACTGGAATGGGTGAAAGGAAGGACAATCTGAAAGGAACAGATGATTAGAAATTATGTCTATGACAATAGTGTGGAATGGGACAAACATTGCAAAGGGAATTGGGGAAGGAGAAGGGAGGGGAAACGTGTACTGTATGAATGAATAAAAAACAATCTCTGTACATTGTCACAAAAAAAAATACACAGTTGCCCCAATAATTTATTCAAGCATGCCAGCAATCACAAGATGGTACAGGACTGGGCAGTGTTTTATTGTGTTGCACTTGGGGCCATATGATTTTAAACCAACTTGAAAATACCAGAAACTAGTGTATTGTTTCAGTGACTTCTGTTTCAGATAAGCCAATTTTGACTACTGTATGTCTTTGAATAGATTTTGGCATGTCTATATTTATCTTCAACATCAGTTTTATGACTGAAGTAAAAGTACTTGTTCATTTTTTTGTTTGTTCAGCTTTGTGTAAGGTCATTGTATAGATGAAAGTGACTTCTAAGCTCTTTACAGACAAGCTAAATCTGAAAGTTCTGGGTGTAGCTTTTTGGGTTGTGGTGTGGTGGGTTTTTTGTGTTCTTTTTGTTTTTTGTTTTCTTTTAAAAAAAAAGTAAAAACAACAACAGAAAAAGTCCTGATATGAATGTAATTCTTTGTTGGGCTTGACATGGAGGTAGGGGGGAAAAGTATTGATCAGAAGTTGTTTTGTTTCTGGTGATAAAAGCCACTTTCACTGTACACATCTGGGGATTGTACAGAAAAGCCCCATATTACACATTATCCCTTACCTTGCCTTTGGATTTAGAAGCCCCCCTAAGAGAAGCTGACACTGTTCCATTACCTAATAGGCCAGCAGAACTGTAAGCTTGTGGGCTGAAAATTACTTTGTCCTTCAGAATTCTCAAGGAGAATCTGCAAAACAATGCATTCTAAAGGCATAATATGGACAATATTCTGCTCTAAGCATTCCAAAATTCTGTAGTCTTAATGAATCTCAGGTGTTCTCTCTGCTGCTCTTTAGGGCTCTCTTTCTGTAGTGCATTATGAAGCCCAGGAAGTGGTCTTAGAATTGGCATGTAGTGAAGGAAATGTACACGCAGCTCTAGTCTGTTTATGGGAGCTGTTCTAGTATACATATGGCCACCACGAGTTGGTGTCAACTAACAAGCCCTCGCTTCAGTTAATCCTGGTCGAAATATGGATTAAAATTTTGTCCTTCTCTAGAGAGTATAATGTTCTGTAGAGGAGATACATGTCTATTTATTCACCATTATATCAGTAGGGGAGCTCTGGTGGCCCAGTGGCAAGATGATGCGCTGCAATTCCTAAGGCATGCAGGTTGAGGCCACCAACCACTCTGTGGGAGGATGGGCAATCTCCTCCTGTGCTATTAAGTGCCTCTGAAAACCCTCCAGGGTTAGCTATGGGTCGATTCTGACTCTATGGTACACAACAACAATGACGTATCAGGAGTAATTGAATAAATTCTTGAGTTTTCTAAAGTCATTTTTGTACCAAAAAAAGAACAACTTTGTGCACAAAAGAAGAAATTTCTGAGAACTCAGATAAACAGAATCTAACCTCTGCAACATTAACTGGCATGATCACAGGGAGGAAAAACAAAACAAAAACCCAAACAACCCAAAAATGACCAACAATTGTTGTTGTTAGGTGCTATCATGTTGCGTATCACTCCTAGTCTATGAAGAGCCAATCTGAAACTTGCCCTATCCTTTGCCATCTTCTCCATCTCTGAGACATTAGAACCCGTTGCTGAAGTCATCATGTTAATCCATCTGGTGGGAGGTATTCTGCTCCTTTGCTGACCATCTGTCTTTCTAAGCATCATATCCTTTTCCAAGAAATATCCTTGCGTAGACAGAGGTACAAAGTGTGAAAGACGAAGCTTTGTCATCTTTACCTCCAAGGAACACCCTGGCCACACCCTTACCAGGACATATCTGGTGGGGTTTTTTTTCTTTTGGAGTCGAAAACGACTCGACGGCACATAACAACAACAAAACAACAAGCCATGGAATATTCAAAACTCTTCTTAACAGCACCACAACTCAAAGGCAACAATTCTTCTGTCATCCTTTTCATTGTCCATCTCTCTGATGTATAACATGTGATTGAGAAGATCATGGCCTGAACCAAGCAGCCCTCTAACTAGTATCATTGCTCTTCAGTATTTTGGAGAGGCCCCTCACTCCAGACTTGCCTAATGCATTATGTCTCCTGATTCCCTGACTGCTAGTACCATGGGTGTTGATTGTTGATCCAAGCCAGATTAGATCACTAATAGCTTTAATCCTTTCTCCATCTATTATAATGTTGACTGTTGGGCCTGTGGCGAGGATCTTTGTCTATTTAACGTTGAGATGTAATCCATATTAAAGGTCTTTGGTCTTCTGCAGCAGCCATTTCATATTCTCCTCATTCTCAGCAAGCAAAGTTGTGTCATCCTCCAGTCCTGGTACCACACTCTTCTTCATATAGTCAAGCTTCATGAATTATTTGCTCAGCATACAGATTGAACAAGTATGGATAAACGATACAATCCTGATGCACACCCTTCCTGATCTTAAACCATGCAGTCTTCCCTTACTCTTATTGGACAACAGCCTCTTAGTCTAGATATAGATTCAATATGACCTCAATTAAGTGTTCTGGGATTTCCATTCTTCTCAATGTGAGCCATAATTTGTCATGATCTAGGCAGTCAAATTCCTTTGCATAGTGAATAAAACACTAATACACATACTTCTACTATTCTCTGCTTTCAGCCAGGATCCGTCTGATATCAGTAATTATATCTCTGATGTTGTGAGCTCTTCTAAAATAATTTTGTGCATCTACGAGTCCCATGTAATTGTACTATTCTATCTGCTTTTGAATGATCTTCAACAATATTTTGTTTGCATAAGATATTAGTGATGCTGTTTGGTAATATCCAAATTACATTGGAAGAACTTTCTTGGGAATAAGGACAAATATGGATCTTTTTCAGTGAATAGGCCAGGTAGCTGTCCTCCAAATTTTCTGGAATAAACTGATGAACACATCCAGGGCTTCATCTATTAGTTTAAACATGCCAAATTATATCACATCAATTTCCAGGGCCTTATTTTTTGCCAATGCATTATGCTGCTTGAACTTCATCTTTCATCTTTACTCTTGCTCATATGATATTTCTTGAAATTTTTACTTGTCAACCAATTTCTTTAGGTCCAGTGATTCTGTACATTTATTCCACCTTCTTTTGATGTTTCCTGGATCATTCAACACTGTGCCCATAGCATCGTTCAGTATTACAACTCTGCTTGAATTTGTTGTTCAGTTGTTTCAGATTGAGAAATATTGAGCAATTTGTTCCCTTTTTATTCTCTGACATTCCAGTTCTTTGCACATTTCATTGTATTATTGTCCTTTATCTTCTGAAGCTGCCCTTTGAAATATTCTGTTCAGCTCTTACTTTGGCATCTCTTCCTTTTGTTTTGGCTTTTCAACACTCTAATGCAATTTTCATAGTCTCTTCTGACATTCATTTTGTGATTTTTTTTTCCCTTCTTGCTCCTTCTTTCTAGTGATCTTTTGTTCCCTTCATGGATTATATCTTTGTCTTCGATCATTGGTGTTCAATGCCTCAAACCTGTTCTTGAGGCGATTCTTAAATTCAGCTGGGATAGACTCAAGGTCATATCTTGGCTCCTGTGGAGGAGTTTTCATTTTATGTAGCCTCAATTTAAACTTACATATGAGTAACTGATGATTTGTTTCACAATTGGCACCAGGTCTGGTTTTGACTGAAGATGTTGCACTTCTCCAACGATTCTGTCTGCAAATATACTGTCAGATTGCCCTGCAGTCCATCTGAAGAGGTCCTTGTATAAAGTAGCCATTTGTATCTTTTTAAAAAGGCATTTGTTATGAATAAATCATCAAGTGCACAAAACTTGATCACTGGGTCTCTGACCAACAGTTGTCTACCAAGAGATCTCTCTGAGATTGCTAAAACAGAAATATCTCACAGATTGCTATTAATTGTAGTTGACTCAAAAGTCTATAAAGACAAATGTCTGAGACACAGCTAAGGCAGTACTCAGGGGGCAGTTCATAGCAATCGGCATACACATTAATAAAGAAGAAAGAAAAGAATCAATTAACTAACAACACTTTCAGCAACTATAAAGAGATCAACAATCTAATCCTACCACCTCTAGAAGAAAAACAATCACAAAACAAGAGCTGAAATCAATGAGGTAGAAAACAGAAAAATAATTGAAACCATCAATAAGACTAGGAGCTGGGGTTGGTTTTTATTAAGGGTCAATAACATTGACAAACCAATGGCAAATTTAACAAGAGAAAAAAGACAGATAACTCAATTAAGAAAGATGGGATAAATTATGTATACTGCATTGAAACAGAAGAGAGAGAGAGAACTGTTTAAAAGGTATACATGATTAGGTATTATTATCATGACAGGAGTACAGAACAAAGGCTGCATAGTGGAGTGGACTTGGAGTGAGGGATTGTATAACAATGACAGAATTTTTCTTTTACTTTTCAAAGAGAAGAATGAACTAGAGGAGAGGGGTGGCCAGGGAGAAAAGTGCAGGAATGAATTAATGGCAATCCAAAATCTCTGTAAATTTTCATTAAAATTAATAATGTTGTTATGTGCCGTCAAGTCTCTTCAGACTCACAGCGATCCTATGTACAACAGCCCTAAACTCTGCTCTGTCCTGTGCCACTTGCACCGCCTCCGACACATCCGGCCCGATTACCCCAGTCACTGAATCAATCCACCTCATAGAGGGCCTTCCCCTCCTGTGCTGTCCCTCCATCCTACCAAGCATGGCGTCCCTCTCCAAGGACCGGTCCCTCCTTACAACATGTCCAAAGTATGTTAGGCAGAGCCTCATAATCCTTGCCTCCAGGGAGCCGCCTGGTTTGACCCTTTCCAGGATGAATCTGTTTGTTTTCTTGGCAGTCCATGGTACCCTCAACACTCTTCTCCAGCACCAAAGCTCAAAGGCATCAATTCTCCTTCTATCTTCCTTAGTCATTTTCTAATTCTCTCATGCATAACAAGTGATAGCAAAGACCATAGCCTATATCAGACACA
Source organism: Elephantulus edwardii (assembly GCF_000299155.1). Classification (NCBI taxonomy): domain Eukaryota; kingdom Metazoa; phylum Chordata; class Mammalia; order Macroscelidea; family Macroscelididae; genus Elephantulus; species Elephantulus edwardii. The sequence goes on along the minus strand of NW_006399801.1, from coordinate 957,688 downwards.
CCTTAGTCTCCAGAGAGACACCATTGCTCTTCAGTACTTTGGAGAGGTC
>NW_006399801.1:955553-957539 GCF_000299155.1 Elephantulus edwardii | reverse complement strand
ATGTATGTATATAATGTTTTATATCATTAATTACAATTGATGTATACCTATTCTAATCCATATTTTCAAATTCCTGTTGAATCTATCCACTCTCTAAACTCTGCTACCCTAATGTTTCCAACCCTACCCCCTGCCATGTTCTTCCCTCCACTTCCCCTTTTTGACATTGATATACATCTAACTAGCTAGTCTCTTCTTTCTTCAATAATAGTCCCTTGCAGTGTTTGTCCTTATGAGGATGAGTTAGTTTATTCAGAATAATGATCTCTAGCTAAAAGACCCTCAAAATAAACTGGGGCTAGGAGGTGGGCAGTGAGAAAAGTGCAACAATGAATGAATGGAAATCCAAAATCTCTGTAAATGCTCATTTAAATTATTAATAATAATAATAAACCCTCAAAATACTCAATTACTATCCTGTTGAACTTTGTTATGGTTGCTGGGATAAGATGATATCCCATTGTTATTTCTATTTGAATCTCTCTAATAGTTAAGGAAAAGGTATGGAGACAGGATGCATCCTTGATATACTCCTTTCCTGATTTTGAACTATGCAGTTTCCTTGCTCTATCTTGGCAAATGCTTTCTGGTCCAGGTATATAGGTTTTGCATGACTATAATCAGTATTCAGAAATTCCCATTCTCTTCAAGGTTAGCTGGAATTTGTTGTGATCCGCACAAAAGTCTTTGCATAGTCAATGAAACACAGATACACACTCCTCTGGTACCCTTTGCCTTCTTCCAAGATCCATCTAACACTGACGATAATACCTCTACTGCCACAACCTCTTCTAAATCCAGCTTGTATTTCTGGACGATGTACCGTTTCAGTCTTTTTTAATAATCTTCAGCAGGATTTTGCTTGTGTGTGATATTATTCTATAATTTCAACATTCGATCAGGTCACCTTTTTAAAGAATGGGAATAAATATGAAATCTCTTCCAGTCTGTTGGTCAAGGGCTTGTTCTCCAGATTTTTTGGCATGACCTGGTGACCATGTCCAGGACAGCATTTTTTTGTTGAAATATGTCAATTGGTATCCATCATTTCCAGGGGCTTTATTTTTGCCAAGTCTTACAGAGTAGCCTGAACTTCCTCAGTCATCCCCATTGTCTCTTGATTATATGTAGTTACAGGATATTCTTCTGTCAACCAATTCTTTTTTGTAAAGGGAATCCTTATGTTCCTTCCATCTTCTTTTACTGCTTCCTGGATAATTCGATATTCTGCCCATAGTGTCCTTAATTATTACAAGTCAAGGTTTGAATTTCTCCTGTCTCCATAGTTTTGCAATCTATATATGGAACAGATCATGCAGGAGACTGGGCTTTATGAGGTGGCATAAAATTGAAGGAAGACTAAACAACCTAGATCATGCAGATAACACAATCATGCTTGCTGAAACTGAGGAGGATCTGAAGCGCTTGCTGCAGAGTCAAAGTCTGTATGTAGTCTTCAATATGAATTGAAGCTTAACATCAAGAAGACAAAGATTCTCACTTCCAGGGCCAATTGGCAGCACCATAATAGATAGAAATTGAGGTTGTTAACAAAGTTAGCTTGCTTGACTTCATGCTCAACACTCTTGGTACCAGAAGTCAGGAAATCAAAAGATGAAATGTATTGTTAAAATATGCTGCCAGAGACCTCTCCAGAGTACTGAGAAGCAAAGATGTCAGTCTGGAGACTAAGGTGCACCTGATCCCGGCCATGGTCTTTGAAATTACTTGCTAGATATTAGAGAGCTGAACAATGACTAAGGAAGACAGAAGAATAAATGCCTTTGAATTGTGGTGCTGGAGAAGAGTATTGAACATACACTGAACTGCCAAGAGATCAAACAGATATGTGTTAGAGAAAGTGAAAACAAATTTCTACTGAAAAGATTGAAATTAAAATAGTCCCTATAGTTCTCAGCTGAATTAAACTTAAGTTCTATAGTTCTCAGCTAAGTTAATTTTTAAAGCCCCACACCCAGGTATCCA
>NW_006399801.1:948735-955453 GCF_000299155.1 Elephantulus edwardii | reverse complement strand
AAAAAGAGTGATAACCCAATTACAAAATGGGCAAAAGACATGGAAATAATTTTCACAGAGGAAGATAATCAAATGGCAAACAGACACATGAAGAAATGTTTAAAACCACTGGCAGTAAGAGAGATGCAAATCAAAACCACAATTAGGTACCATCTTACTCCAGTAACAGTGGCTAAGTTTAACAGGACAGCAAGTAATAAAAGTTGTAGAGGATGTGGCAAGAAAGGAACTCTTATACATTGTTGATGGGATTGTAAAATGGTACAACCACTCTGAAAGGCAGTTTGACACTTCCTCAAAAAGCTGAACATAGATATTCCATATAATCCAGCTATTCCACTACTTGGGATATACCCTGAGGGAAAGAGAACTGAGGCACAAATGGAGATTTGTACACCAATGTTCATAGACACATGATTCACCATCGCAAGAACATGGAAACAGCCCAAATGTCCAACCACAATGGAATGGATTGAGAAATTATGGTCCATTTACACAATGGAATACTATGCGTCATGCAGGAGCAATGATTTTGTAAATTATTACCTAACTTGGGAGGGACTGGAGAGCGTTATGCTGAGTGAACTAACTCAGTCCCTCAAGGACAAATATTTTATAAAACCATTATTGTAAAACTAGAATAAAGATCCAAAGAGGTGGGGGAGGGTGGACTCAGAGGGATAAGGATTTGCAAGGGGAGGGAGGATTAATCATGCAATTATACAATTTGATGCATGAGGAAGGTGAGAGAAATTGGAAGAATCTGTTCTTGAAAAAAAAATGTATTGAAATTTTATAAATAAGCAAGAATTTTTAAAAAAAACATACACAAAGTCTATAAAAACAAGAAGAAACAATGTTTTCACCATTTGGTAAACATTTTACCAAACCATGAATCTGACAATCAGCAGCCAACTCAAGTGACAATAAGTCCATATTTTGCATGTGTCCAGAATCTAGATTAACATTTATTTACCCATTGCCTCGTAAGCAGGAAGTTCTGGTGGTGTGGTCCATAGGGAGCTGTGATGGTATCCTATGGGTGGTACCTCTCTGACAGTTCAAATCCACCAGCATCTCTGATGGAGAAAGATGAGCAAGCTCTTCCTATGTGATTAACAGCTGCCAAAAATCCACAGGAGGGTCAGCTATGAGTTGGTTTCAATTTATCAGCAATGAATTTTTAATGTCTACTTAAAGGGCAATTGATCAAGCCTATTTTAATTGAGGCTTTAGATAAGGGTGTAATTCCTTTCTAACTGTGTTTTTCAATCTATAAAATGGGCCTAGAAAGAAATAATTGCCTTATAATATGGTAAAATTTAGCCATATGTGGAGACTGTGTATCCCAATTACTTTGAACTTATTGTCAGTATCCTCATTTTGACTGGCTGTTGAATGTCAAAACCTGGTTTGGTAAAATGTTTAGCAAATCATAAAAGAATTTACTTATGCTGCTTCTAATTAGCATTTTTAGGAGATTTCTTGGTAGATGGTAGATTTATTAGTTTATGGCTACAACTTGTCCTCTTTTATAGGAAGGTGTGCTGTGATTATGAACAGTTGCTGGTTCAAAGGATAAATTCTGTTAATCTGAGTTCCCAGAGTTTTATTCTCATGTGCATGAGTTATTATCCTCTTTTGTATGAAATGGAATCTGGAAACTCAGTAATTTATTCAACCAATTGCCATGTTGTCTTGACTAGTACCGATACAAAGGTGGTGTGTGATAAACAGACATGTATCTCCTATCAAGATGTTCATAATACCTAGAGCAGAATCTCAGCAGAATTAACTGAAGCAAGGGCTTTTTGTTGTTGTTAATTGCTTGTCAGTTGGCTTCAACTCATGATGACCATATGTATAATAGAACAACTCCCATAAATACACAAGGGTTGGGTACAGGATGGTGCCTGGTCTTCATGATTGACAAGTATGAGTCTGATGTTGCATCTCAACCAATTTCACTAAGAATTTCCATTCTTTTCACTGATCCTCTACTCGGCTAAATATGATGACCTTTTTAGTGATGATGTTTCTTGACCATTTGTTCGATGTAAGCAAGGTGAGGTGTACCACATTCAGCGATAAGTAATAAGAAGCATTCTGAGTGCATTTCTGCTAAAACAGATTTTCTTATTCTTCTGGAAATACATGGCATATTCAATGTTCTTTATCAACACCACTTAAGGATAACAGCAGAGCATTATCTCACATACTATGGCTGAAAAATAGGGTTGGGGTAAGTAAGAGTGTGTAAGCATAAGAACTGGAAACTTGGACCAATCTGGTGATCAAGAAGGCTTCCAAGAAGTTAATTTGGTCCTAAGTTTCTAAAGCATTCTGGAAGATGCTCAGCTGAGAGGAAGGAAAGACAAAGTACTTGGAAATGATATCATCATTCAAGTAAAGAGTTGGCAAACTTTTTCTGACAACAATTATTTTCAGCTTTGCCAGACCAAGGGTCCCCATAGAAACTATACAACTCTACTGTAATAGCATGAGCCAAGAAAACAGCAAAAAATAGACGAGATTATGCTCAAATAAACTTTATCTATGGAAACTGCAATTTTAATTTTATAACATTTTCACATATTATGACATTTCATCCTTCTTTTAATCTTATTTTTCAAACATGTAAAAATTTGAAACCATTCTTATTTTCTTATTTCCCAGGTCACATGAAAACAGGTGGTGAATTTTAAGATTTGTTAAATGGTCTATAGTTTGAGGTCATGATGAACAGTGTTGAGCATGGCCAAGGGCCCTCAATTAGAAGTCTGAATCTCTGTAGCAAAATGCATATGATAATCTCTTCTTCCCCAGAAAATATGCTTCCATTTGAAACTGCTATTTCATAGCCTATTAAATGCTAAACAAACATAAGGCACTCTATTACAGTTGTTTCTGATTTTACCAAATGTTAGTTTAGGGGTCAGGAAAAGGAAAAGTGAATGATACCTCATTTACATATAAGAAAAATTCAAAATTGCTCTAGGTCATGAAAGCTGTCTAAGACCAAATTGATCCTAGGAAGCCTCATTTAAGGCTAACGAAGGAGTAATTTCCTCTCCTCTAGTGAGGAATATGCCTTGCAGTTCAAACTAGTTAAAAATTCATTCTCCGCTACTAATGAACATCAGTTAGCAAAATATGGAGCATCTCAAAATAGTGTTTTTTCTTCTTCTTACTAGTGAATAAAAACTTGGGAAATGTATGTACACTTTAATTAAAATAACAATGAGACTTGGAAAGATGGGATAACAGTAGGCATAGATGGATGGTAATTAATTTTGGGGGGTTATTTTTAAATAGAATTTTTATTTTATGTTGGTTTACTTACAAAGTTCATATATATTGTTTTTCAAACCAGATAACTGTCATGTCCTTTACCCACCCTTTACTCTACCCATCAAATTGTGTGACCATATGATCACTCCTCTGAACATCCTCTCCCTTCTGTCCTACCTCCCTCCTGCCCGCCCTTAGATATTTACTAGTTGACCTTCTATTTCTACGATAATGGTCTTATACAATAATTGTACTTAATAAGACTGAGCTCATTCACTTAGTATAATGGTCTCCAGTCCCTCCCAAGTTACTTAGTGATTTTCAAAATCATTGTTCCTGCATGCTGTGTAGTATTCCATCGTGTGACTGTACCATAATTTCTCAATCAATTTGATTGTGGTTGGACATCTGGGCTGTTTCTATGTTCTTGCAATGGTGAATAATGCTGCTAGGAACATCGGTGTGTGTACAAGTCTCCGCTTGTGACTCAGTTCTCATTCTCTTGGGATATATTTTAAGCAGTAGAATAGCTGGGTCACGTGACATTTCTACGTTGAGCTCTTTAAGGAAGCACTAAACTGGCTTTCTTCATGGCTGTACCAGTTTTCAATCCCATGAACAGTGTATAAGAATTCTTATCTCTCCACATCCTCTCCAACAGGTATTACTTGCTGTCCTGTTAAACTTTGCCACTGCTATTGAGGTGAGACCGTATCTCCTTGTGGTTTTGATTTGCGTCTCTCATCATGCCAGTGATTTTGACCATTTCTTCATGTGACTAATTTTATAAAACAGAATGTATGTAAATACTTGTATGAAACACAATGTGAATGAAGGAACGTGTGAAATAGAATGTATATTAATTTTATGTGCAAACCAATATTTAAAGAATTCTCACCACTGGGGGGGGGGGCAGTAATAACAATGAGATGTCAGGTATTACTGCATCTTATTAATTCCACATGTTTAACAACTAAAGGGAGACAATAATGACATTAGTTTAGAAAAAAAGCATGGAGAATAAAATAGATACAACTTTTCCTTCATGGAAACTGTAATGTGTATCACTCTGCCATGAACACATTTTTTAAAAAAAAATATACTGTTTTTAGTGAATATTTAGATAGCATTGAGTTCCAATTCAACAATTGCTGTAAACTTAGTGACGTTGGCTACATTTTCCAAAATACATGAGTATTTACATTATTTCTGTCTGGTTGATCTGTTTTCATTAATCTTGTTTCTCTACCCCCTTAAAATTTCATCTTTGTTTTAAAGTAATTGTTGAATATGTGGCCTCAATAAGTGGTTGCTTTTTTAAATTGGGATTTGAATGAAATTTGATAAATTAATAGAATATAAGAAGAAGAAACTGAGATTCATCTGAAATGAATCTGGGTGTATAAGGACAATGATGGTTTCATCATTTGTATAAAAGAAGTTTAAACAAGCAGTTTCCTTGTGTTAGTCTCACATTTTGACATATAAAGGATAATGAAAAAATGAGCAACATTCTATATTCCCTCTATTTTGCACATCATCCAAAATGAGCATATATGCTGATGATTCAGGCAGTTATATACTTGATGCGAGGAAGCTCTGATGACCTAGTGGTGAGAAGCTGTGAGGTAATCCCAAAAGTGCCCAGATCAAATCTACTAGCTTCCCTGTAAAAAAAGGATAAGTTATCTCCTCCCATGGAATTTATTGCCTCTGAAAACCCAATGGAAGGTCAGCTATAAGTTAGTTCACACTCGACAGCACACCACCACCACAACATACTTTGTGTAAGGAGGGAGAAAAGAGATGGATGCTGTCCTCTTGCTCAATTCATCACATAGAATATTTTAGGAACAGTGCCACATGGTGGTGGTGGTTGTTGTTGTTGTTATGTGCCGTCGAGTCGCTTGCGACTCATAGCGACCCTATGTACAATAGCCCTAAACTCCGCTCTGTCCTGTGCCAATCGCACTGTCTCTGCCACTCCCATCCCAATTATCCCAGTCACTGAATCAATCCACCTCATAGAGGGCCTTCCTCTCCTGTGCCGTACCTCCACCCTCCCAAGCATGATGTCCCTCTCCAAGGACCTGTCTCCACATGTTAATGTGTGGAAAATATGTACAGCTTAGAGACACAACAGTTAATGTTTCAAGACCCAGTAAGGTGTTTGATCAAGAGTTATTTTTTATCTCTGATCAAAAAAGATATTAACACAATATAGCATGGCTCCTTTAAAAAACTTGTGACTATAAAACGTTCCTTCTTATCCCAATTATTTTCTATGCATATCTTTCCTCTGCTGAATTCATTGTCAAAAGAAAGGATATAAAGATAAAAGGGCATCAATAAATGTCCAAGGAATTCTATGAAGACATTTCATTTAATGCCAGGACTCTGAAAAGGATGAGGAATGCCTGATCATAAGTACAGAAAATACTGTTTTTCTTATTAAGATCTGCTTGCCATTTAAGTGTGATTATAGTTATTTACTTTGGAGTGATTGCAAAACTACTCCCAAAATTTGTGCCATTCAAAATTTACACTAAAGAGGGATTTCAAAACCAAAGCCCCTTTCAGTGGAATTTTTGCCATTCATAGCAACCCTATAGGAATAGCCCAGTAGGATATCCAAGGCTGTTGAGTTGACAGAAGCAGACTACCAAATCCAAAAATATGGCTGATGGGTCAAATTGCCATCCACCAGCTGAGCACATAACCACTGTGTCCCTAGAGCTCCTTGAAGGAATAGTACGCAATGTAGAAATATTATGAGTCAATGCTCTCTATCTTTTGCCACTTGGACCAAGTTCCTCCCTAAAGTGTGCATCTCACCCAATAAGCAAGCAGGGGAAATGCACACTGGCAGTGTTCTGCATCTGTTAGCTTGCTCAAAGTGCTGGGACTCAAAGCTCTCTGAGTGTCTTAATAACACCGAGTCATGTTGTCCTGGCAACAAAAGGTGAACAGGAAGGATCAATGCTCCTGTGAGCCCAAGCTAAGGAAAAGCAAGAGAAATGACTTATCTTTGACTCACATCCCCTAAAAGCAGACACCCTACATGAATCCTAAGGTAGGGTGAGGTGTGAGAGGAACAAGAGCTGTGATTGGAGAGGTGTCTCATATCCCTGGGAGATGCAAAAGGCTAAGGCAGGGCTACTAAGGGAAGGATTAATGGTTATCATCCACCTAGAGGTACCTCAGAAGAAATGCCTGGTTATCTTTGTCCTCAAAACACTAGCTATTTAAAACTGTATGGAGCACATAATTTAACACATATGACTCACAATTGACTCAGAGGCAACTGGGGTGATTTTTTGGGAGGATCTGCATAGTTGTTTGTTTTTAGTAGAGGTTTAAACAAAAAGGGAACAATGAAGCTCTGTTGTAGATGCTGAATGCAAGTTCCAGGAATGTGTTTTGTTTT
>NW_006399801.1:936135-942643 GCF_000299155.1 Elephantulus edwardii | reverse complement strand
GCGCAGGAGGGGAAGACCCTCTATGAGATGGATTGATTCGGTGACTGGGGTAATCGGGATGGGTGTGTCAGAGGCAGTGTGGTTGGCGCAGGATAGAGCAGGGTTTAGGGCTGTTGTGCATAGTGTCGCTATGAGTCGCAATCGACTCGACAGCACATAACAACAACAATAATTTTAGAACGCGTCTTAAACCTATGTGGTCTCATTAACATAACACCCTATTTCTGAACAAGTTCATACTCACATATACAGTGGTGTTACCAGGTGCTATTGAGTCTATTCCAACTCACAGAGAGTCAATGTATAACAAGTTGAAAACTTGCCCCGTCCTGCACAATCTCGTACAATCCTTACCACCCAGTCCTTACAATCTCTGCTTTTTTCAATGCTGTCATTGTGTAGTCTTATCTCACTGCGAGTCTAATTCTGCTTTGCTGATTTTCCACCTTTCCAAGTACTTACAGCTACAGGATTGATATTACAGCATATATTTGAGGACACATAGTTCCAATTCATGGAAAACATGGACTTGGTGACAGAAATGAGGCTGGAGATAAAATTATGGAATTTTTTACAATCAATGATTTATTCATTGCAAATACCTTTTATAAGAAACACAACCAGCAGCTATACACATGTATTTTACCTGATTCACTCACAAATCAGATTTATTACATCTGTTGAAAGAATTGCTCATTATCAGTTGTGAAAACTAGGTCAACTGCTGATTGTGGAACCAGCAACTATAAATATGCAAGTTCAAAGTGAAGTTAAAAAAATTTAAACTAAGCCCACAGAACCAAATCTGAACCTGAATGCCCCTTGAATTTAAAAACCACCCCAGGAACAGGTTTGAAGCGTTGAACACTAATGAGTGAAGCCCAAATAGGTTGTGGGAGGATATCAGGAATATCATCCATAAAGAATGCAAAAGGCTCGAGAAGACAAAGCAAAATATTGTAATAAAATGTGGAAAGAGATGGAATCAGAAAATCAAAGGGACAAACTCACTTAGTATTTTTTGAGCTGAAGAACAAATTCAAGCAATACTTAAGGAAGCTACAGGCAGAATATTGAATGATCCAGGAAGCATCAGAAGAATATGGAAGGAGTACATAGAGACAATGTACCAAAATAATTGACTGACACAGAAGAATTTAACGGAAAACCTATGACCAAGAGGCAATGGTGATGAAGGAGGAAGTTTAAACTGCTCTGAAGAAACTGGCAAAAAAAGGCTTTATGAATTGATGGCATACCAGATGAAATATTTCAGCAAACACATGCAGCCATGGGCACTCATCAGGTTGTTCCAAGACATTTGGAAAACAACTGCCTGGCCAACTGACTGAAATGGTAATACTTATTCCCATTCTTGGAGGTGGGGGAAGGGAAGTGATCTGACAGAGTGTAGAAATTTTCACACAATATCACTAACATCAGCAGATTTTTCCCAGTGGAATTCATCTTTTGGTTCCCTGACTGCGGGTGCCAAGAGTGTTGACTGTGGAACTGAGTAAGCTGAAAATGTTAATAATTTCTATTTCTTCCCATCTATCATTGTGCTGCTAATTGGCCCAGTGGTGAGAATCTTTGTTTTTTTGATGTTGAGATGCAGTCCATATTGAAGAATACAGTCCTTGACTGTCTGCAGCAAATGCTTCAGGCTCTCCTCAGTTGTAGCAAGCAAGGTTGTACCATCTCCACAATGCAGGTTGTTGATGAGTCTTCCTCCTATCTGGTTTTGAGCTGAGTATAAAGAGATATGAGAGCATGGGGGACATATTTGACCCCATGGGAGTTGGTTTGTGTTACTCATGTCATTGACAGGACAGTTCCTCTTTGTAAAGTTGGAAAAGGTCAGATAAAGCTGTCCCTACATGGTCCTTGCTCTCTTTACATATGACCACTGTCACTCCGTCTTTCAAGTTCGCTATAAGATCTATTCCCACTCCTTCAGGCCTTCCCTGTGCCCATACAATTCTGCAACTTCATGGTGATTTCCCTCCCTTCCCACTTCCAATCGTCCCCCATCCCCTTTCCTACTTTTTGTCCCTTTTTTAAAATTGGGATTTTAATGAAAGTTTATAGAGATCTTGGATTTCCATTCATTCATTGTTGCACAATTTTCTTTCTTTCCATCCTCCTCTGTCAGTTCACTTTTCTCTTTGAAAAAAAAAATTCATTATTGTACAATCCCCTTCCCCCAACTCCAGTCCACTTTACTATGCAGCTCTTATTCTGGACTGTTGTTATGCAAAAAATACTCAACAATATATTCCTTTTAAGCAGTTCTATTTCTCATCTGCTTCAATGCAATGCTTATTATGTATGTTCTCTTTTCTTAGTACTCCCCAACCCCTATGTCAGTCCTGTTTTATAACAGTGGCATTATGCATTATTTGTCCTTTTGTGACTGAGATATTTCACTCAGCATAATGCCCTCTAGGGTCATCCATTTTGTATATTATTTCATGAGCTCCTTGTTTTTCAGACCTGCATTGTGGAGAAACTTGAACCCTTATTCACTGTTGGTGGGAGTGTAAAATTGTACAACCACTATGGAAGGTAGTATGGCACTTAATCAAAAAGTTGCAAATAGGAATACCATTTGACACAATTCCAGTTTCCACTGGGAAAGTTGTTGTTGTTGATTGCCATCTATTTGAGCATGACTCATAGTGACGCTATGAACAAAAGGCCTGAAGCCTTTCTATAACTATCAAAGTTATAGTTATCAAAGTTCATAGAGTTTCCAGAGGCATGCTGTTTAGGAAGTGGATGCCACTTCTGCTTCAAAACTGGGAATATACCCTAAAGAAACCAGAACTGCCACCTAAACAGATATATGTGTACCCATATATTTTTGTTGTGTTGTTCACAGTCACAAAGAGATGGAAACAACCCAAGTGCCCATCAACACACAAATGGATGGAGAAGCTGTGGTATAGTCTCTTCCCTCTTTTTATCCACATTTTGGTTATTACATTTTATATAATTAATTACCATTACTCTATGCCTATTGTCAGCCCATCTTTTCAAGTTCCCATTGAATCCGTCCCATTACGTTACCTCAAAAAACCACTTACCTCTAACCTCCGCTATCCCAATGTTTTTCCCCCATTCTCCTTTTTATGCCCTCCTTCACCTTCCTCTTCGGAAGATTTATACATATCCTGCTCAGTTATCCTCCTGTAGTCCCAAGAGTGATCTAATATAATATTTGTCCTTATAAGACTGAGTTATTTCACACAGTGTAATGCTCTCTAGACTCTTCCATGTTACGTAGTATTTTAAAAAATTGTTGCTTCTTAATGTTGCATAGTTGTCTATTGTGTGAATGTGTCACAATTTCTCAATCCATTAGTGTGTTGATGGACATTTGGACTGTTTCCATTTTCTTGCTATTGTGACTAATGCTGTTATGATCATAAATACACAAATGTCCATTGGTGTCTCAGTTCAGATTTCCTTGGGATATATTCCTAGCAGTGGAATAGCTGGGTCATATAGTATTTCTATGCTCAGTTTAGTTCTACATCATGGTGATCCCATGTGCAACTGAACAAAATGGTTGTTGCTGTTGTGTATTTTGAGTGCCTTCCACTCTAGATTATAATCTTTCAGCAGTGTGTCACAGGGTCACAGCAACATGTTAGCCATAGAATGAAAAATGTGCACAAAAGGAGTAGTCAGTACTGCTTACATCAGCCCTTGGGAAAAAGCACATATTCAGCCCCATTCTATAGAAATGGCAACTTGGATATGAAGCAAGCCCCAAGTCATCCAGTTAGTATGTGACCCTGAGTGGGAGCTCCAAACCACTGTGCTATGTTTGTAATTGTTATGTACCATTAAGTTGGAACTATCTCATGAGTAGCACTCCAGCAGATTTTCAGAGGCTGTAAATCATACTGGAGCCTGGCTTATGAGTCAGACAGGCCAGACTCCAACACAGCCTGCCATAAGTGATTCATCTACATTCTCAGACTCTCAGTTTGTTCATCTGTCAAAAAAGGCAGCATCTACTTAGTAAGACTGTGTGAGAACACACAGGAATGTAGGGAGCCAATCTGACACTAATAAGTGATTAATCAATGGTAGCTCTTCTTGCTTGGAGGTGCTTCAGGATGATGCAAAAAACCCTATATTGCTAACTGAAAAGTTGAAGGTTTGGGCCCACCCAGAAGTCCCTTGAAAGGAAGGAAATCTACTTCCAAAAAACAGCCACTGAAGCCCTACGGTTCTACGCAAGCACAGGTGGATGGACCCACTGAGAGTCAGAATCAACCACAAAGCAACTGGTTCTGGGTTTGTTTCTTAATTTTCTTCTTGTTTGAAGGTCAGAATCTGAGGTAGAAATTAAAAAGAGCTGTCTTGGCACCTTCATGGTAGCAGTTGTTCAAATGTGATCAGAATTCAAATGTACACAGAAGCCTAATAAAAAGAAACAAGAGGAATAAAGAAAGTAAAGCAGCACCACTCTTGCTGGAGTGGGTCAAGACCCCACTGTCCTCATCAGAAGAAGATGCCTTTCAACACCACTGCCAGCTTTCACAAAGCTCATTTTATATTCACATGTGTCTGTAAATAAACCATCCTCAGCTCTTCACCAGAGACCTGCCAGTGAGGCCAGCATCACTAGGGGATTCTTCAGGAGAGAGGAAAATCAAATCACTAAATGTGGCTGAAAGTCACACAACTGTCGAGGACTTTCATTCCTAGGGTGGCTATGAGTCTCCTACAACTCAACGGCACTTAGCAACAACTACAAAAACAACAAATGTAGCTACTGCCAGGGGATTGTTCAAGACACCATCACCACAAGTGTTTTTAAAAGAGCAAATTGTGAAGTGTAACTACCATTTTCACACCAGGTTTGTAAATTATATCAAGAGATGCTTCATGGCGCTGACAGCAGAATCTCAAAAGACTAAGGAATAAGGCTGTCATGCTGGTTAAAAATACAGAGAATGGTCTCATTACTCTTCTCTCTTGAGAGACAATGATCAGGAATTAATAAGCCAACTGAAGGTGTCTTGCAGATGAGGCCAAACAAGAGTTAGTAATGAAAGATACAGGGCTGCAAAAACATCTTGGAGAGATTCTCATGAACTTATGCAAGAAGTTCCTTCCATTCTCAGATTATTTCTGATGACAGTCAAGCCCAGTGTGACGAGCCATATATATCTTGATGACAGATTCAAATGCTTCATTTTTTAGAACAAGTTTTTAATTGACAAGTAAATCTATCCATGTGCTTTAAATGATTCAACTTGGAATATTTGGGTTGTTATATTTCTGTCAAGAAGATATTGAACACAGCTTGTGTAGCCTTTTGTCAAAGGGAAATGAGAGCTTGCTTCTACCCACACACACTCTGTATCATATGAGACAAGTTCCTGGAGGATCCAGGAACACAAGTGTCCAGCAGCACGGCTCGCCAGACTCTTTTCTGTTTTGGATCCCCAGAGGGTCCTCTAGGGCCCATCTCAGGTAGCAAGTGGAGGTGAACCGATTCCCCAAACAAGCAGCAGGGTCACTCATGATGGACAGATTTCCCATATACTGGGTGGCTATCTGGTCATATGCTAACCGAGTCTTAACTTCTGGAAGGAAAATACCCGAAAAGCAGTATTTGTAAGTAACACATATGTGCATCTATAGATGGACAGTCTCTTCCTGTAAGATTTACTGCTTCTGAAAACCTACCAGAGGGTCAGATGGATCAGTTCTTCCTTTTTATACAATATTGGTACTTTAATGAAAGCTTACAGAAAATTTGGATTTCCATTCATTCGTGTTGCACCGTTTACTCCATACTCCTACCTCAGTTCACTTTTCTCTTTAAAAAGATTCTTTCACTGTTGCACGATTTCCTCCCTACCCTGCCCCAATACACTTTGCTATGCACCTCTTATTCTGGACTATTGTCATGCAAATAATACCTAATCATATATCTCTTTTTAGACAGTTCTTTCCCACATCTATTTCAATGCAGTGTTCATTATTTATCCCCTCTTTTCTTCCCTATGTCAGTTCTGTTTTATAACAGTGGCATTATGCAGTATTTTTCCCTTTGTGACTGAGATATTCCACTCAGCATAACATCCTCCAGGTCACCTATTTTGTATAATATTTTATTAGTTCCTTGTTTTCAATGCTGTGTAGTATTCTATTATGTGAATACACCACAGGTTTTTCTATACATTCATTTGTTGATGGGTATTTGGGTTGTTTCCATCTCTTTGCTATTATGAACAACGCAGCAATGGGTGTGTATATGTTTGGATGGCATTTCTGGTTTCTTTCGGGTATATTCCCAGTAGTGGAACTGCTGGGTCAGATGGCATTTCTATTTCCAACTTTTTGAGAAAGCGCTATATGGCCTTCCAGATTGATTGCACCATTTTACATTCTATGAATCAGTTCTGACACGATGGTACACAACAACTAAATAACTACCTCTACCTTTATCTCTATCTATCTATCATTTATTTAAAAGTAA
>NW_006399801.1:934997-936035 GCF_000299155.1 Elephantulus edwardii | reverse complement strand
GATACAATGACTCAGTATATTCTTTCCATTTTCTTTTAAGACTTCCAGGATCATTTAATATTCTGCCTAACTCTGGATTCTTCCTTCTGTTCTTATCAACTGATTTTCAGGTGGCAGTAGAAACCAACAGCCCGTTATCCAATTCATGTCTTGGAACTTGCCATATTCTACAATCAGAGAAGAGACAACTGGAGGGGGGAGGGATTGTCAGGGAGAAAAATGCAACAATGAATGAATGGAAATCCAAAATCTCTATAAACGTTCATCAAAATTAATAAAATAAAAGTTTTAAAGCTCTAATATTCTGCCTAAAGCATCCTTGATTATAGCAACTTGAGATTTGAATTTGTTCTCCAGTTCCTTGAGCTTAAGAAATGGTGAGCGAGTTCGGCCCTTTTGATTTTCTGACTCCAACTGCTTGCACATTTCATTGTAATATTTTACTTTGTCATCCTGTGCTGCCTTTTGAAATCTCCTATTCAACTCTTTATGATCTTGAATTCTTCCTTTTGGCTTCTCTGCACTCCAGCACAATTTTCAGAGTCTCTTCTGACATCCATTTTGGAACAGGTTGGAGGCCTTGAACACTAATGAGGAAAGACTAGATGAGTTGTGGGAGGATGTCAAGGGTATCCAGGAAGAGTGCAAACAGTCATTAAAGGATGGAAGAGGAAGAGAAAATTAATAATAAGAATAAAAAATTTTTTAAAAAGAAATGACAGAGGAGACAGAAGAAATCAAATGGATAACAATAGAATACTGTGAAAACTATACTCTGATAAATTTGAAAACCTAGAGGAAATGGACAAATTCCTTGAAACATATCCTCTGCCCAAATTGACAAGGACCGATATAGAACACTTTAACAGACCCATCACAAGAAAAAAAATTGAAAAGGCCATTGAAAGACTTCCTCAAGAACTTTAGTAGCCCTAATCCACAACATAAACAGTCTTCCAAGTATTCTGAAAAATTTACAACCAGGAGAAGATAAAATAGATGAATGGGACCTTCTAAGAATCAAATCTCTATGTGCAT
>NW_006399801.1:933402-934373 GCF_000299155.1 Elephantulus edwardii | reverse complement strand
TGTACTTATAACTTGTTAGGAATGTGTTTTTGAAGTGCTTGTGGGGAAAGAAAGGAGCTCTGGTGATGTGTTGTACACAGTATGCACATAGCTTGCCATGCTGCAAGCTGAGAGGTTTGAAACCACCAGTGGCTCTGTGGGAGAATGAGTTCTCTGTCCATTAATGTTCATAGACTCAGAAACCCAATACAGGGTCAATATGAATTGGAATCAACTTGAGAGTAGTGAGTGACTATAAGAAGGGAAGAGCAGAAGAAGATGTAAATATTGTTTTCTTTGTAACTTGGAAAAACTCTTCTTTGCTCACTAAAAATATGGGTTGTTTGTTAAAGCTCTACCTACTGTTGTTTTTCTTGAGTGTATCAAGATGATTCTGATTTGTGGTAATACCATCTATGCAAGGAGAGCTGCCATACAGGGTTTTCTAAACCACTATTTTTATGGGAGATGATCAGCATTTTCCCCCCTATAGAGCCACTAGGGGATCTTGGAATAACAGCAAGCACTTAACCATTGCATCACTAGATTCACCTCTAAAGCTCAGTTTCCCCAGAATGTAATGTAAGTCTCAGGTCAGTCACAGACTTCTATTTTTAAGCATGTACAACTGAATGAGCTCACATAATATTTGTCTTAGTTTCCTAATGCTGCTGTAAGAGAAATAAAGCAAGTAAGTGGCTTTAAGAATAAGAATTTCTTTTCTCCCAGGTCTGGAGGCTAAGATTACAAATTCAGTTCCCTGCCTGAAGAATCCTCCCGTGTGGCAATCCCAGGCGTTCCCTGGTCTATAGGTAATCCTCAAAAGGCTTCTGTCTCCCCTCACTCTCCCTGTGCTAGTATCTGTGTTCAATCTCTTCTTTTTAAAATTTATAATAGTCTAAGTTTAGAACAACTATCAAGTATGGAAATACAAAGGAGAAGGAACAGTTGTAAGCAGACCCTAGTGATTGGAACATGGAATGTGAGAGCCA
>NW_006399801.1:931590-933302 GCF_000299155.1 Elephantulus edwardii | reverse complement strand
ACTCATAGCAACCCTATGTACAACAGTCCTAAACCCTGATCTCTCCTGTGCCAATCTCACTCTCTGACACACCTACCCCTATTGCCCAGTCACTGACTCAATCCACCTCATAGGGTGTCTTCCCCTCCAGTGCTGTCCCTCCATCCTCCCAAACATGATGTCCCTCTCTAAGGACTGGTCCCTCCTTCCAAATGGGGTTTCAGAGGTGTAAATTACAAGAGAGGAGATTGTTGATCTTTCCCCCATGGAACAGCTGATAGATTCACCTTTGAGGTGACAGGGTAATATCCTACCCACTAAACCAATTTCCTACCTACTAAGGGAGCTCTGGTGGCCTAGTTGTCAGAATCTGTGCTGCAATTCTGGAGGTAAATGGTTCAAAACCACCAGCTGCTTCTTGGAAAAGAGATAAACAATCTCCTCCTGTGTTATTAACTGCCTCTGAAAACCATCTGAAGGGTCAAGTGTAGGTCAGATCTGACTCATCAGTACAACACAACAAGAAGCCACCAGAGTTCTCTAAAATCATTACAGCCCTGTGAAAACAAATGTTCTCTGAATGGACCAAATTGGATGAAGAGAAGATGCTCCATGCTGTGCACTAAGGTTGATTGCTGCAACCTGGTGGCTTATTATGGACCAGACAACGCTATGGGTGGAGATGCTCAAAATTTCCAAGTTGAGCAGAGGATCCTTCAGCAAAAGGAATGTGCTTGTTTTCTCAGATGCTAGTTTAGTAAGGATGGGCAAACCAGCAACTGACTATCTAAAAGGGGGATAATGGGCCATGAGGCATGAAGTAACTGGCTTACACACCTTCATGAAAGCAGTTGTTAGTGGAATAGTTATAAGAAAAGTAAAAAAAAAAAATCCACAATCTAAAAGGACAGAATATAGTGCAAATGAAGGACTGTGTGGATAAAAATGTACATATATGATAGATATTGTGTATGAACAGTAAAAATACTAACATAAAAAAAATTCTCCTAGTAAACATTGCCCACAAGCTCTTTACATCTAAACTTCATTGGCTTCACTATAAAAGGAGCTTTCTTCAAGGGGTAGTAGGAGAGACGGGGCTTTGAGCCCTTTTGGGAGGTAGCAGAGAAGGATATCTACGGGAACACAGAACTGGAAATGAAAGCTTCAGTCTGTCCAGGAAAGTTGGTTCATCTCATCACTGGCCTACCTCTATCTTGCTCCTTGGATACGTTCCTAATTTATCATAGTAGTTTTCTTTTTAGAACAAGAGATGACAAGTGCTTTTTTAACAGATGAGGTAGTTAATATTTTACGTGGCTTTAAGGTCAAGAGGTAATAATGGAGGGTTTTATATACAAAGCCATGTAACCATTACAATTGCTAACTTCTTAAAAATTTAAAAACTAATCTAGTTCATGCACCTCAAAGTAACAGGGCAGCTGGCCAGATTTGGCTCCAGGGCTGTATTTTGTTGATACTTGCTCTAGGAAAGTTCTTACAGACTTTGTCCATGGAATTCCAGACCCAATGGTATTGTTCTTCTGAAGTGTTTCTGGGTTAATTATTATTGTTGTTGTTGATTGCTTTCAAGTTGAGCATGACTCCTAGTGACCCTATGAACAAAAGGTCTGAAGCCCCTCTACAACTATCAACATTTATCAAGGTTTATAGAGTTTCTGGAGGCAAGTTGTTTAGGAAGTGGATGCCACTCCGCTTCAAAACCTGTCATA
>NW_006399801.1:929624-930905 GCF_000299155.1 Elephantulus edwardii | reverse complement strand
ACCTCAATCTCTTCTCCATCTATTAAGGTGCTGCCAACTGGCCCACGGGTAAATAATCTTTGTCTTCTTGATGTTGAGCTTCAATTCTTATTGCCGACTACAGTCTTTGACCTTTTGAAGCAAGTGCTTCAGGTCCTCCTCAGTTTCAGCAAGCAAGGTGGTGCCATCTGCTAGTGTAGGTTGTTAATAAGTCTTCCTCCAATCCTGATGTCACACTCCTCCTCATAAAACCCTGCTTCCTGAATGATCTGTTCTGCATACAGACTGAAAAGGTACAGGGACAGAATGCATCTCTGATGCATTCCTTTCTTGATTTTGAACCATTCATTGTTTTCTTGCTCTGTTCTGAGGACTGCTTTTTGGTCCACGTATAGGTTTCATATAAGCTTTATCAAGTGTTGTGAGATTCTCATTTTCCTCAAGGTTAGCCACAATTTATTATAATCCACATAGTCAAATACCTTTGCATAGTCAATGAAACACAGATAGATATTCTTCTGGAATTCTCTGCTTTCTGCCAAGATCCATCTGACATTGACAATAATGTCCCTTCTAAATCCAGCCTGTATTTCTGGTAGTTCCTCGTCACTGTACTGTTCAAGTCTTTTCTGGATAATCTTCTGCAGGATTTTGCTAGTGTGTGATATTGTTTGATAATTTCCACACACTTTGTTGGGTCACTTGTTTTAGGAATGGGAATAAATATGGATCTCTTCCAATCAGTTGGCCAAGTAGTTGTCCTCCAGATTTCTTGGCACAATTTGATGAGCACATGCAAGGCAGCATCTGTTTACTGAAATATGTCAATTGGTATTCCACCAGTCCCTGGGGCTTTAGTTTTGGTCAAGTGCTTCAGCGCAGCCTGCATTTTCTTCTTCATCACCATTGTCTCTTGATCATATGTTGTTTCTTGAAACTCTTCTTTGTCAGCCAATTCTTTTTGGTACAATGACTCTGTATACTCCTTCCATCTGCTTTTTTTTTTAAGAATAAACATCTTTAATACATGTGCTAAAATAGGAGCGAGATTTATTTGCCTTTCTGTGCCTTGATTTTCCTCAGATGGAATTACATCTCCTTGCCCTCCAGCACATAACCATCTGCATGTCCAAACTGGCCTAGCCTAGAGGAAGTACATGCAAGAAGTTTGTCCTGTTGGAACTGGTCCTCTAGAAGACTGCTGATCTTTGCAATCTTTTTTCTTTCATCGTTTCTTTTCTGAATTTTCTTTGATTGTTTTTTGTTTAAAATCTCTTCCTCCTCAGGAGTCAGCTTAGCCCC
>NW_006399801.1:928170-929134 GCF_000299155.1 Elephantulus edwardii | reverse complement strand
TCTTTCAGCTTAAGAAATGCTGAGCAAATTCAGCCCTTTTGATTTTCCGACTCCAGCTCCTTATACATTTCATTGTAATATTTTGCCTTGTGTCCCTGAGCAGCCCTTTGAAATCTTCTATTCAGCTCCTTCTTGATTTCTTCCCTTTGTTTGGCCTCTTGGCGCTCCATTGGAATATTCAGAGTCTGACATCCATTTTGGTCTTTTTCTTCTTTTTTCTTCTTAGTAATGACTTTTTGCATTCTTCATGAATGATTTTCTTGATATCTTCCCACAACTTATCTGGACTTCATTCATTAGTATTCTAGGCCTCAAATCTACTTCTGAGTAGGTTTTTAAATTCATGGGAGATAGACTAAAGGTCAAATTTTTATTCTTGTGGGTACAAATTAACCTTCTTTAGTTTTAATTTGAACTTACAAATGAGCAGTTGATGATCTGTTCCACAATTAGCACCTGGCCTAGTTTATACTGCTGACATATAACTTCTCCAATAGTTCCTTGAACAGATGTAATCAATCTGATTCCAGTGCATCCGATGAGGTGAAATAGCCCGTGTTTATGTTTGTTATAAAAGGAATTTGATACTAATAAATCATTGACTGTATAGAATTCTATCATTTTATCCCCAGCCTCATTTCTGTCACCAAGTCCATATTTTCTGACAACTGATCCTTCTTCCTGATTCCCAACTTTTGCATTCCAGTCACCCGTTATCATAAAAGCATCTTGGTTACATGTTCAATCAACATCTGACCACAACAGTTGCTAGAAATCATCTAGTTCCTCCTCTTTGGCTCTGGTTGTAGGTACATGAATTTGAATGATAGTGGTATTAACAGGTCTTCCTTGTATGCACATGGATATTATCCTGTCAGTCACAATATTATATTTCAAGCTAGATCTAGCCTTTTTAGCTATGAAAGCAACCCTGGTGTTTTTTCCCACCTAATAGAATTCAAGA
>NW_006399801.1:925554-926640 GCF_000299155.1 Elephantulus edwardii | reverse complement strand
CTCCTTGGAGGCAAGGATTCTGGGGCTTCGTCTGACATACTTTGGACATGTTGTAAGGTGAAACAGGTCCTTGGAGAGGCACATCATGCTTGGGAGGGTGGAGGGACAGCGCAGGAGGGGAAGACCCTCTATGAGGTGGATTGATTCAGTGACTGGGGTAATCAGGATGGGTGTGTCAGAGGCAATGCAATTGCCACAGGATAGAGCAGGGTTTAGGGCTGTTGTACATAGGGTCGCTATGAGTCGCAAAGGACTCGACGGCACATAACAACAACAACAAACAACAATAGATCATATGATCTTGAGATTCAAAATGTCCCATATCAATCCATCTCATTTCACTAATACCCAATATGTCAATATTCAAGCATTCCACTTCTTTCTTTACAATGTCCAGTTTTCCTACTTTCATGAGCCTCATATTCCACTTACCAATTGTTAATTTCTTCTCACCACTCTTTCTGCTCCTTTTTGTTTCCAAATTTGAGGATTCAATTTCAGTCGTCATATCTGTTAGTCTACTCTAAGCATGCTCTGTTGTACATAGAGCTTTCAAAAGCCAGTTATATTTCAGAAGTGGTTGGCCAATCCTTCTTCCTAGTCTGTCTTAATTTGGATGTTCACTGTTAGAAGAATATCTGACAGACATGTATTTTACCTAGCAGGTAAAAGACACTTCCCTTACAGAAATTACAAACTTACTTCAGTGAAGACTATGGACAATTCTTCTCTGTCACATGTCCATGTTGTGAATAAAAATCTACACTAACATATATTTTTAAAAATGCCATGGCATGAACCAGGCACACCTTAGTCTTTAAACTGATATCCTTGCTCTTTAGTATTTAAAGAGGTCTTTAACAGTATATTTCCCCCTTTTTTGGTTGGTGTGCATTTAAATTTTCATATACATTTGTATAATTCATATACATTGTGTTTTATTCAATCTTTCATTTACATTATATTTCATATTCATTCATACACATTGCATTATATAGAATTAATTATCTATGGCTCTTGTGGTGATGGTGGTGGTGGTTGTTATGTACCATTGAGGTGCTTGCAACTCATAGCAACCCTGGCTGT
>NW_006399801.1:907310-924974 GCF_000299155.1 Elephantulus edwardii | reverse complement strand
CATTCCTCTGTATTGTAATGAAATGTGCAAAGAGCTGAAGATGGAGTACCCAGAGTTATTATACCAAAAGGAATTGCCAGACACAGAAGAATTTCATGAAACAATGTATAAGCAAGAGCCTGTGGCGATGAAGGAAGATGTTCAATCTGCTCTGAAAGAATTGTCAAAAAAACAAGGCCCCAGTAATTGATGGGCATACAAATTGACATATTTCAACAAACAGATGCTACCTTGGATGCACTAACCAAGTTGTGCCAAGAAATCTGGAGGACATCCACCTGGCCAACTGGCTGGAAGAATTCCATACTTGTTCCCATTCCAAAGAACGGTGACCTGACAGTGTGCAGAAATTATCAATCAATATCATATAAAAGCAAGATTCTGAAAAAAAAGCAAGATTCTGCTGAAAATTATCCAAAATGACTGGAATAGTACATCAACAGAAAACTGCCAGAAGTGCAGGCTGAGTTTAGAAGAAGCCATGATACTAAGGATATTATAGCTAATGTCAGATAGATCTTGGCTGAAAATAGAGACCAGAGGAATGTCTATATGTCTCATTGACTATACAAAGGCATTTGATTAAGCCTATTATTTTTTAATAAAATTTTTATTTTATACTTGTTTACTTACAAAGTTCATATACATTGTTTTTCACACTGGAATCTAGCTGTACTGCTTTTAAGATCTATTCATTCATTCTAGAAATTTCTAGTATATTTAACATCTTATGTTAACACAATAATTCAGCAATATCCATCTTCATTGTTAATTTCCTAGCCTTCTAATTCATATGAGGCAAAATGCATGACTTGAATCAGTTATACCTTAGTCCTCAAAGAGGCATTTTGGTTTTAATACTTTAAAGATGTCTTCTACAGCAGATTTATTCAATGTAATGTCTGATTTCTTGACTGTTGCTTCTATGGACATTGATTGAAATGTAAAATTAAATCCTTGACAACTTTAGTCTTTTCTTTATTGACAGTCACGTGAGAATTTTTGTTTTGCTTATGTTTTATTGTAAACTATACTGAAAGTTGTAGTCTTTGGTCTTCATCAATAAGTGCTTCAAGTCTTAGTCATTTTCAGAAAGCAAAATTTCATCTTGTGCACAGCAATTTCTTCATGAGTCTCCCTCTAATTCTGATACTACTGTCTTCTTCATATAGCAATTGCTCAGAATACACATTGGATATCCAAGGCCATCAAGTCTATTTTTATTCATGTCAATCCCCTCTGATATTTCCAAGGATGCAAATCTTAAAGAGAGAAGATTACATTATCTTTCTTCTTCAGAGAGGCTGGTAGATTCAAACTGTCCACTTTTTGATCAGCAGCTAATACATTACCCATTACACCACAATGACACCTTTCACATATTGAACTGTGTATGGTGAAAGTGTGCAATACTGATGCACATTTTCCTATTTTAGCCATGCAGCTCTGTTTGAACAATATCTCTTGACTTATGTGCATGTTCCACATGAACACAAGTGTTTTGTAATTGTCATTCTTCACAATGTTTTCCATCATTTGTTAAGATCCACACAGTTGAATGCCTCTGCATAGTCAATGAAACATAAGTAAACCTCACTCTGGTAGTACTGCTTTTAGCCGAGATGCATCTTACATCAACAATGATATCTTTTGTATCATATCCTTATTTCAATCAAGCTAGAATTTCTGGAAGTTTCCTGCTGATAAACTGCTGCAGCCATTTTTAAATTCTTTTCAGCAAAATTTCACTTGTATGTGATATTGTTTGATAATTTCTGTATTCTGAGGGACTATCTAAGAGGTATGGGAACAAATATTGATCTCTTTCAGTTGGTTGGTCAGGTAGCAGTCTTTCAAATTTCATCCCATTGTTAAGTGAATGCTTTCAGTAGCATTGATCGAAACATTTCAGTTGGTATTCTCTCAATTTCTGGAGTCTTGTGTTTCATCAATGCCTTGAATATAGATAGCTTGAATTTTTTCTTTCAATACCATTATTTCTTTATCATACACTACCTCCTGAATGGTTGAATGTCAATGAATTCATTTTAAAAATATGTATGTACTGTACTGCAATCCCAGAGGTGCACGGTTCAAATCCACCAGATGCTCGGCTGGTGAAGGAGGAACAATTTCCTCCTGTACCAGTCAGATCTGATTTGACGGTACACACACACACACAAAATAATAAAATAAAAAAATATATAGTGATTTATTTACAAAGTTTGCAAACATATGTTTTTCACAAAAAATCCTTCCTATTTCCTTCACCCTCACCCACCCATCGAATTGTGCTACCCTTTGATTAATACCTCATATCCCCGCCCATCCTCACCTCTCTGCTTTCCCCCGTTTGTATCCTCATACTCAAATTACTGTAATGATTTTATACAGTATTTGTCTTTGTGAGACTGAGTTACTTCACTCAGCATAATGCTCTCTGGTCCCTCCCAATTTAGGTAGTAATTTTTTTTTAAAAATCATTGCTCCTGTGTGCTGCATAGTATTCCATTGTATGAATGTACCACAACTTCTCAGTCCATTCATTTGTAGTTGGACATCTGGACTGTTTCCATGTTCGTGCAATGGTGAATAATGCTGCTGTGAACATTGGTGTTTAACTTTCTGTTTAGCCTCAGTTTTCATTTTCTTGGGGTATATTCCAAGCAATGTAACAGCTGGGTCATATGTAATTACAATGTTCAGCTTTTTGAGAAAGAGTCAAACTGCCTTCCAGAGTGGTTGTATCATTTTACAGTCCCACCGACAATGTATAAGCGTTCCTATCTCACTACAGCCTCTCCAGCATTTATTAATTTCTGTCCTGTTAAACTTTGCCACTGCTAACGGAGTGAAATAGTATCTCATTGTGGTTTTTATTTGCATCTCTCTTATTGCCAATGATTTGGAATATTTCTTCTTATGTCTGTTGCCTATTTTAATATCGTCCTCTGTGAAAATACTTTCCCTGTCTTTTGCTCATTTTGTGATTAGGTTATCAGTCTTTTTCTTGCGGAGGCCCAGGAGTATTCTATAAACTTTCATTATGAGACTCTTGTCTGAAATGATACTGCAAAATGTTTGTTTCCAGTCAGTAGGTTTTCTATTCATCCTGTTGGCAAAATGCTTTTGTTCACACCAGGATTTAATCTTTAGAAGGTCGCATTTATCAGTTTTATCCTCCTCATATTGATCATTTCTAGATGTATTTGGCAGTCTCTTTATACCACAGACTAAGCCTTTCTAAGCTTGATCACAGTTTGTCTCTTATGAACTTTATGGTTTGGGGCTTTATTCCTAAGTCTCTTATCCACCTTAAGATGACTTTTGTGTATGTTGTGAGATGCAGATCCTGTTTCAGCTTTCTGCAGGTAGCAGTCCAGTTTTGCCAGCACCATATGTTGAAGAGGTTGTGATTTCCCCATTTGATTCACTTGGTTTTATTTCCTTGTCAAATATCAGTTGACCATAGATAGCTAGGTCTATTTATGTCTATTCCTCCTATCTTTTAAAAATGTTCCCTGTATCATGTGATATTTTGCCCATAGAATCCTTTATTACTGCAACTTGAGGCTTTTATTTTTTTTTTATTGTGTTCTTTTGAGAAGTATTCTTTCCTTTTATTTTCTAATTCTAGGTCTTTGCACAATTCACTATAATGCTTTGATTTGTCTTCTTGAGCCACCTTTTGAAACTTCAGTTCAGCTCTCTTACTTCATCATTTTTCCATTTGCTTTATCTTCTCTTCATTCTAGTGCAATTTTCAGAGACTTCTGACTTCCATCTTACTCTTTTCTTGTTTTTAATGACCTTTTATTTTCTTCATGCATAGCAGCCTTGATATTATTTCACAATTCGCCTGGTTTCCAATTATTAGTGTTTGATGTGTAATAACCTTTATTGATATTCAAATGAGAGATACACAAGGTGGTATTTTTACTCTCAGCAACTTGTTTTCCTTTTCTTTAGCTTTAATTTTAACTTATATGTGAACAATTGAGAGTCTGTTCCACAGTCATCCCCTGAAATTGTTCTTACTGATAATATTTTCTCCACATATCTTTACACAAGTGTAGTCAATTTTTCCTCTGTGTATTCCACTGGACAAGGTTCACCTGTATAGTGACCATTTATTTTCTTGGAAAACAGGTAGTTGAAATTATGAAGCCACTTGTCTTGTGAAATTCTGCCATGCATTCTCCAATGTTGTTTCTATCACCAATACCGTATTTTCCACCTATGGATTTTTCTCCATTTTTTTCTAACTCATATTCCAATCATTAGACATTACTGATGCATCTTGATTACATGCTTGATAAATTTCAGAATCTAGATGTTGGTAAAAATCATCACTTTCTCATCTTTAGCATTAGTAATTGATGTGTACATATGAATACTAGTAGTTTTAGCTAGTCTTTCTGGTATGCATATGGGTATTATCCTTTCATCAATAGTTGTACTTCAGAGTATATTTTGAAATGTTCTTTTTGATACAGATGCAAAAATTACCACTCTTTATTCTGTCACTCTTGGTACTGAAGATTATATAATTGTCTAATCTGAAAACAGCCAAAGCCAGTTAATTTCAGCTCATAAATACCTAGGAGGTTGATATTTATATATCCCATTTCATTTTATACACTTTGGAGTGTTCTAGAGCCCCACTTTCTCCATACTATATCTTGATAATTATTGAATGTCTAGACCTGTTCTCAGTTTGAATCACAACTACATCAGTATACAAAAGCCTTGAAAGCTCTACTCCGTCTGAGTGAGTCATTAAAATAGATTCTACCTTGAGGAGACAGTGCTTTCCCATCAGTATTCTGAGGGTCTTCTAGCCTCTTTTAACCACCAATTGTTTCAGAAGCCACACCTTCTTCCTAGTTTGTCTTAATCTGGAAATTTTACAGAAACCTGTCTACCATGGTTGGCGCCCCCCACTCCCTGTATTTGAAATACTAGTGCCATAGCTTCCTGCGTCACAGCAACACAAAAGCCATCACAACATGACAAACTGACAAATAGTCGGATCATAAAGTGGGGAGGAAGAGAGACTTAATAAGCCTTAGATTTTAAACAGTAACAATAAACCTCTGATAAAATGTGTATGCAGGCATGCTTTCGAGTCATTAGATTTTTTTATTTTGGGGCCCATAAATTAACCTGAGTGGAAGATATAGACAAAGAAAGCTCTTGTCTAGTCTCTCAAGATTAGAAAGAATCTTAGAGGCCACCTAGTCTGGGTCAGCTACATCCCCACTGTTCACACAAGATACAGACATTCCTTCTAAAGAATCTCAGATAAGTCTTCTGCCAGCCACAAAGTGAGGCCCAGAAGGAGGGAATTAGGAGACATGAAACAAGCAGCCTAAGTCAACACTGGGGATAAAAGATAAATGAAGTCTACCTTCATGACTCCGAAGTTCCTTCCATAGTGCCCTTTCTCCTCTGCAGAAAAATCTCTCCACTGTTTCATATGCCCAGTACCCACTTATGTCCTAGCTATGAGACTCAGCAGTTAATTAGACTTCTGAAATGGAATTGCTGCCTTGTGTGATAATAAGCTCGCTATCATGGGAAGCAATCAAGAAGAAACCACACAGTCATGAGCCAGGAATGGTTATGTAAAATGCTTAGCCTTGTACCTGCCACATAGAAAATGCTCAAGAAATCCTAGGCAAGAGGACCACAGAGTGCAGAGCAGGGAAAGGAAGACAAAGAGAAGAAGAGAAAGGAGGAAGACAATTATGGATTTCTATTAACACTAAGGGGGCCCCTGGGCGAAACAAATGTTCTCTGTGCGGTCCGGTGCTAACCACATGGATGGAAGTGGAAGTCCTCCCGGAGGTGACTTAAAAAAAAAAGGCCTGGTGATCTACTTCCAAAAAAAATTAGTCATTAAGAACCCTGTGAGGCACAATTCTCCTCTGACACAGGGGTCACCATGAGTCAGAATTCACTTCACAGTAACTGGTTTGTTTCCATGAAAGAAAAAGTTCTTGCTGGTAGAGTTGTTGCTACTATTTTTTTTTTTAAGTTTGTGTTTGTTTGTTTGTTTGGGGGTTTTTTAGTGATTAATTTTATTTTATTTTTTCACTAGTTTATTTACAAAATTCTAATACAAATTTGAATAAATATTGTATAAGACCATTACTGTAGAATGAGTATAAGGATCCTGGAGGGGTGGGAGAGGCTGGAAGCAGAGGGATGTAGATGTACGGGGTGGGGGTGGGGGGAGCAGGGGGGGAAGAGGGGATTAATCATTAGGTTGTATAATTTAATGGAGAGGCAATTGAAAGAATTTGTTGTTGCTATTAAGGCATTGGTTGCTCTCACAGACTTCACAAACAATTAGGAAAAGACATTTCATATTATAATGTACATTATAATGTTGTTGCTGTTACGTGCTGTCGAGTATGACTCATAGCGACCCTATGAACAGATCTGAATCCTGTCCTATACTGTGCCATCCTCACACTTTCTGATATACTAGAACTCACTGTTGCAGTCATCATGTCATTCTACCTGGTCAAGGGTTTTCCTCTCCTTCATTGAACCTCCACCCTTCCAAGCATCAAATATAATACAAGCTCACAAAACAAACTCACTGCTGTTGAGTTGGTTCCAATTCAGTGACCCTCCATCAGGCTTCCTGGGCTGCCCATGGTTTGCCCTCAGAACCTCTGCTGGATTCAATCACCTGGATTAAAGGTGCTATTTGCTTCAGGCAATGACACCAGAGCTCCCAAATATTAATATAGTAATATAGTAATATAAAACTGCAACATAATGCCAGTACTTGCTTTCTTCTGGGTCTCTTGAGGTGTTTAAGTTATCTGTAGGATAGGAGAGTTAATGCCTTTGAGCTGTGGTGCTGGAGAAGAGTATTGAGTGTACCATGGACTGCTAAGGAAACAAACAGATTCAACCTGGAGAGGGTTGAACCGGGATGCTCCTTGGAGGCAAGGATTCTGAGGCTTCATCTGACATACTTTCAACATGTTGTAAGGAGGGACCGGTCCTTGGAGAGGGGCATCATGCTTGGGAGGATGGAGGGACAGTGCAGGAGGAGAAGGGCCTCCTGGGTGGATTGATTTAGTGACTGGGGTAATCGGGGTGGGTGTGTTGGAGACACTGTGATTGGCACATGACAGAGCAGAGGTTAGGGCTGTTGTACATAGTAGGATCACTATGAGTCTTAAGCAACTCGACAGCACATAACAACATACCCATAAGTAGTGCTAGCCCAGCTGCTCATGCTGAAAGGCAGGCATAAAATCTCAGAGTCCAGATGAGACAGTTTATCTCCACTCAAGCAAATTGTTGGCTCTGAAGAGCAGAGATGAGAAAATAAGAGTTTTCTGGACACAGTAGAGCCCATTGATGGGGAGAACTTTTAGAAGATTTTAGGGGAAGAATTTGCTCTAGGATCTGGACTAAGGCGCTTCTTGGCATGGATTAGGGTTCACAGCTGGATACTCAGCACTGTTAGGCTTGCTTTTGCTCTTCTTGAATTTTGATGTTTTTACCCAGGACCTTCTGACCCAGCCTCCCTATAAACCGCAGGTCAAAGTCTATGTCTTAGAGAACCTCGGTTCCCAAGAGATTCTACTTTCTAGGATCTGAGTGCAATTTTTTTTTCCAATCAGTCCTTTCAGGAACATGAAACTTACACAGCACAGCTACTTGAGCCCTGACTCCAGTTTCCACTTCATTCATTCTAACCACCCAACTATACATTCCACCCCCCTTCATATAAGCAGACATGGTCGCTGTCACCCACACGTCCTGATATTTTTCTAACATACCTACCAGCTCAACTTGTAGAAGAATCACTTCAGATACTAACAAGGATTTGCTTTTTGGTTTTTTAAAGATAAAATTCATATAATATAAAATTAACCAGTAACTCTAGGAAGTACTCACTCTTTAGAATAACCAACCATAAAAGTTCAAAAGAGCAGCATATGCTCAAAGATAAAGCCCTGAAGACAGGAACTTAGGAGACATAAGGACAAGCAGACTGAGCCAATACTGGGTGGGTGGGTGGGGGGGGGGTAGATAAATGAAGTATATCTTCATAACTCCAAAGTTCGCTCCTCAATGTCCTTTCTTCTCTGCAGAAAAATGTCTCCACTGTTTCATTAATAGGATTAATGAAAATGAGAATCACAGGGAGAAAGTGCATACTGTTATATTCTAGGTATTGTCATTAATATTGCAAAACAAGATGTGTAAATAGGTGAATGAAAAACAAATATGCTGTGTAAATTTTCCCTCAAATCATATTAAAAATAAATTTTAAAATAAGAAACTAACCATCAAAAGTCCCTGTTTGGTGCAGTTTGCATTCAATCAGAAATCTCAAGCATGGTGGTTCAAGCCCATCCAAAGGCACAGTGAAAGAAAGGCCTGGTGATCTGTTTTAATAGAGATCACAGAAAACCCTAGGAGCACAGTTCTGACATATAGTTTGTGCATATGGTTGCCATGAATCAGAATTACTTTGATAACAATGGTCTTCACCATTTTTAAGTGTTTGAATCTATATATTTAGTGCACCCACACTGTCACTCAGTCACCACCTCTTTCTTATTGCAAAGATGCTTTTCTTACTCAGTACTCATTAAGTGAGCTCGCATGATGTAGACTGTATCGAGTTGCACTACTAACCAGAAGACTGCTTTTTTTCCCCAATGGTTCAAATCCCCCAGGGCAGTTTCCCCTTGTTTCAGTTTATAGTCTCTGAAACCTAATGGAAGGTCACTGTGAGTAGGAACCATCCTGAGGGCAGTCTGAAGATTTCTTTTTTGAAGAACCCACCATCTTTTTCTCCTCTCCCTCTAATAAGCTGCAACTATCAGTTTATCATCTACCACAATGATTTCCAGGTTCATTCACACTAGTGTACACATTTATCCCCCTCCTGCCCATCTTCCTATTTTCTTCCTCAGAAAGGTAACCAATCTCCTAGAATTTCTTTATCTTGGTCAGAAAAAAAAGAGGTGCACAATAGAATGGACTTGGGGGAGGAAGGGAGGGAAATGTACAATAAAGAATTTAAAAAAAAAAGAGAGAGAAAAGTGAATGTGAAGGGGGAAGGGTTGGGAGGAAAAGATACAAAAATGAGTGAATGGAAATCCAATTTCTTTGCAAACTTTTCTTTAAATCACAATTAAAAAATTTAAGAAAAAAAAATTCCCAAAGAGCTGCCCTCATCCTTCCCCACAAAGGAGCCTGTTCTTCTGTAGGTTCAAGTCTGTACTTAGTGCTCCCAGTTAAGGTTTGATTATACATTTGAGGCATAACTTAATTGCAAACTAATATGACAAGATTATAACTCTGCATAGTCAGACTCCTCTCATTATTTTCTTAAAAATAAGGTTTTGAACTGGTTTATTCTGGCCAACTCTCTGCTAAGAATTTTCATTTCATCCTGGTACCTTAGTGGTATACTGTCAACCTGAAGGCCTATAGTCCAAATCCACTAGCTAGCTTCTCCATGGACGAAAGATGGGCAGTCTCCTCCTGTGCCATTAACTCCTCTGAAAACTCACTGAAGTGTCAGCTACAGGTCAGTTCCAACTAAATAGTACACGAAAACTATAATATACGGAATCAGACTCTACATTTTACCATGTTAAGTAGATGATACTTATAAAGGTATAAAAATGAATAGATTCTTATAGATCCTCAAATAACTCTTACTGAGGAATACATACACAGAAATCTATAAGAACTCATGCAATATTACATAACATGGATGAATCTAGAGGGTATAATGAGTGAAATGAGTCAGTCATAAAAGGACAAATACTTCATAAAATCACTGTTATGGGCACAGAGAGAAATGCAGTGGTGCATAGACCAACGCAAACAGTAATAATGTGAGTCAGAACTTTTCTTAAAATAATAAGTTTGGGAGCCACAGGAGAAGCAAGTTTTGGGCCCCAGCAGCAGCTGAACTCCAGCAGAGCCAAGCTGCTGTGGGACCCACCTGCCAGAAGCAAGCAGGACAGTGAGAATTTGAATGAGTCTTCTTAGGCCCCACCAGACCTAGAGCTCTGCTAGGGTGAGAGCCACTGGACAAGAGGCGCTGGGTGAGACAGCTGGAATTTGAGTGAGGAACCCACACGAGCCCACCTGGACTCTAGAATGAGTGTCCACCCCACCACTGTGCCTGCCCCACACCCTTTCTGCTCCACACCTGTGCCTCCTTGTCCAATAAACTAACTTGCATTTAATCCAGAGACACTTGATCTGATTTAGCTACAAGAGTGTACTTTCACAGGCCCTAAACGGAACCTTCCCTGGGGTCAGAAGTTGAGCGAGAGATACCTGCGGGGTAGTTGCCCCACACTTTTCCAGAGCGGTGACTTCAGATCAGGAACCTATCATCACCTCAGGCTTGAAAAACTCTACCACAGCAACCTCACGTAAGAAGCAGACTACCTCACACTCTACACAAGTGAAAGGCAAGATGTCACCCCTAAAAGTTGACACAGTATCAATGGATTTCCTGAAGCTAGGAAGCCTAATGGAACTTTCTGACACAGAACTTAAATGACTGAATATTTTCAATGACTGAAAAACAAACTTGAAGAACAACAGGACACTGCAAGCAAAAACCAGGAGGAGCTTAAAAAAAAATCC
Organism: Elephantulus edwardii; assembly: GCF_000299155.1. NCBI lineage: Eukaryota > Metazoa > Chordata > Mammalia > Macroscelidea > Macroscelididae > Elephantulus > Elephantulus edwardii. The sequence continues at coordinate 914,318 of NW_006399801.1, read as the reverse complement.
AAAACAATGCAGAAGATTAGAAGTCCTAATCCACAAAATAAGTAGTCTTCCAAGTATCCTGAAAACCTACAACCAGGAGAGGATAAAATAAATGAATGGGACCTTCTAAGAATCAAATCCTTAGGCACATCCAAAAACTTCTCCAACAAGGTAAAGAGGGAAGCCACAAACTGGGAAAAAATATTTAGTAATGACATGTCAGATAAGGGACTTATATCTAGAATTTATAAAATACTTAAGCACCACAACAAGATAAATAACCTAATTGCAAAATGGGCACAGGATATGAACAGACACTTCACCAAAGAAGACATTCAGATGGTGAACAAATACATGAAGAAATGTTCAAAATCCTTAGCTCAAAGAGAGATGCAAATCAGAACAACTATGAGATATCATCTCACCCCAGTCAGAATAGAAGAATTTAGTAGAACAGCAAACAAAAATGCTGGTGAAGTTGAGGAGAAACTGGAACCCTTAGTCACTGTTGGTGGGAGTGTACAATGGTGCAAAACCACTATGGAAGGCAGTATGGCACTTTCTCAAAATGTTGGAAATAGAAATACCATCTGACCCTGCAATTCCACTACTGGGATAATACCCCAAAGAAACCAGAACTGCCACCCAAGCAGATATATGCACACCCATGTTTATCGTGGCTTTGTTCACAATAGCAAAGAGTTGGAAACAACCCAAGTTCCCATCAACAAATAAATGGATAGAGAAACTGTGGTATATTCACACAATAGAATGTTATGTTGCATTGAAAAACAAGGAACTCATGAAATATTATACAAAATGGGTGACTCTGCAGGACATTTTGCTGAGTAAAATATCTCAGTCACAAAAGGACAAATAATACATAATGCCACTGTTGTAAAGTGGGACTAACATTGGGGTTGGGGGCAAACTAAGAAAAGAGGGGATAAATAATGTATACTACATTGAGACAGATGAGAGAGAGAACTGTTTAAAAGAAATATATGATTAGGTATTATTTTCATGACAAGAGTCCAGAGTAAGAGCTGCAAAGTAAAGTGGACTGGGGGGTTGGGGAAGGGGAGAAGGATTATATAACAACGAAACAATTTTTTTTCTTTTCAAGGAGAAGAACAAACTGAGAGGAGGGGTGGGTAGGAAGGAAAGTGTGCAACAATGTATGAATGGAAATCCAAAGTCTCTGTACATTTTCAACAAAATAAAAAAATAAATCACTGTACAAAAAAGGAAATAAATCAATTGCAAAAACAAAAACACTATATGACTTTACTTGCCTAAAATAAGCAAATATATAGAAAAACAAAGTTATACTTCATAGGAAAAAGTTGTACAGTTAATCTTTGAAATTAACTGTCTCTGAAAACCCTTTGAAATGTTCATCAGCTATGGGTTGGTTCCAACTCAATGGTACATAACAACATGTGTTGAAGGAAGAGGGAAAAGAAAAATTTTGGTTTAGGAGGGATTGCATTTTTTAAGGAAGATGGGTTATTTTGGAAAAGGAGAGAAATAATGGTTGCACAACATAAAGAATATAATCAATGTCATTGAATTATATGGTTAGAAATTATTGAATTTGCTCCTTTTATTGTTATTGTTGTTGCTGTTATGTGCCATCAAATTGCTTGCAACTCATAGCAACCTAATGTACAAAATTTCTGAAGCCTGCCTTGTTCTAAGCCAGTCTTACTGACTCCGACACAACTACCCCCATTGCCATAGTTACGGAATCAAGTTATTTCATCCAGGGTCTTCCTCTCCTGCACTGTTCCTCCACCCTTCCGAACATTGTGTCTTTCTCCAAGGAAGAGTCCCTCCTAGCCATGCGCCCAAAGTATGTGAGACAGAGCTTCAAAATCTTAGCCTCTAAGAAGAAACTTGGTTTTACCCTCTCCAAGACAGACCTATTTGTTTTCTTGGTGGACCATCATGGTATGTATAATACTCTTCTCCACAGCTCAAAGGCATCAATTCTTCTATTATCTTTAGTCATTATGCAGCTCTCTGACACATAACAAGTAATTGCTAAGACCATGGACTGGCTGAGGCATACCTTAGTCTCTAGACTGACACTGTTTATTTATCTAAACTCTAGTGGCATAGTGGTGGCGAGAAGCTACTTTGCAATCTCGAAGGCACACAGTTCGAGGAAACCAGCAGCTCCACAGGAGAAGGATGAGCAATCTCCTCCCATGCAATTAAATGACTTTGAAAACTTGTTGGAAGGTCAGCTATTGGTCAGTTCTGACTCAACTGTACACAATGACAACAACAATTATTTTAATATAAAAATTTGTACATGACAATAAAACATACAGTGAAACCTGTGAAAGTCTACAGGAATGCTCTTGTTTTACCAGATCTTGCAAGTCTTCTGCTTTTAGTGGTATGCATTCTTACCACTTTTCTATAATTCCTCTTTTTATCTTTTTACTGTGATTTGATCAAAAGGTTTTCATTAAACTATTTCTACATATATTGTTTTCTTTTATACCATTAACTACAATATTCCTCTTGTGATTTTTATTTCTATCAACCCTTCCATCTTACCCATTCCTGCCCTCTGGGCTTTATCCTTGGTCAAATGCTGCCCTTTTAATCTTACATGGTTGGTTATTCTAAGGACTGAGAGTTCCCCTGCTGTAACTGGTCATCTTATAGGCCTGTCTCTGTCTCATCAAGAAAACAAAAATTATCACCACTAATCTAATAAACAACATCATAATAAATGGGGGGAAAACTGAATTAAACTATTTCATCTTGCTTGGATCCATAATCAACAGCCTTGGTACTAGCAGCCAAGAAATCAGAAGATATGTTACATTGAGAAAGTCTGCTATTAAGGAGCTCTCTAAGATGTTCAGGAGCAATGATGTAAGTTTAAAGACTGATATGTATGTACTTCAAGCTATGTGCTATTCAATTAATTCCTTGAAAATTAGACAATGACTAAAGATCACTGAAGGGTTGATGCCTTTGAATCATAGTGTTGGAAAATAGTCTAAATATCCTATTGAGTGTCAAACAAACACATATATCTTGCTTAGAATGCAACCACGGTGTTCCTTAGAGGCAAGAATGATGAAGCTTTAATCTCACATAATTTGTGTATGTGGGTAGAAGAAGCAAGTACTTGGAAAAGTATATCATTCTTGGAAAGGTGGAGGGTCACCAAAGAATAAAAAAGACCTTCAACAAGATGGATCAGAACAATAACTACAGCAATGGGCTCAAGTATGTTAGAGGTGAAGAGGACTGCCTAGGATAAGGCAAGGCTCAGATTTGTTGTTAATATGGTCACTGGAGTCATAGTTCACTCTGTAGAACATAACAATATAGGCTTGTCTAGTATTTGCTAAAAGATGAAACTTAAATGATGAGTTCTCTTCCAGATTCCAAGGGTGACTAAGGCCCATAGTCTTAGGGATTCCACCAATACCTAAAAGACAAGTAAGCCTGGACATTTTTTTAAAATTTAATTTAGTTTGTTTATTTTTCATTTCAATGAACATCTACAGAGATTTTGGAATTCCATTCATTCATTGTTGCACCCTTCTCCCCACACAAACCCCTCCCTCCCACCCCCCAGTTTGCTCCTCTCCTTGAAAAGCAAAAGAAAAACTCCCTCATTGGTACACAATCCCCCTGCACCTCCCCAAACCCCACCTCCTACCCCCAAATATGATCCACTCTGCAACCCTCATTGCGTACTCCTACGATAAAAATAATGCCCTAAAATATGATACTTTTAGACTATTCTCTCCCCCATGGACTTCAATGCCGTAAACATATTTCATCCCTTTTGAGTTTTGTTTCATAGTTCCCCACACTCTATCTAGGACTTTCTTCTATGCTCCATTTTAGAGTGGTCAAAAATGGCAGCCAAGCACCATCTGCTTCCACTGGGCTCAAAGTTGTAAAAGTTGAGGTTCCTAATAGTCCATTAATCCTCTAGAGTAATTATTTCTATGCATGTATGCTTTTATACCATCTTCTTTGTTCCAGACTAGAAGAGATCAATGGTTTTACTTTAAGTAACTGTATACACGCTCTGAAGATCTTAGTTACTATTCACTGAAACAAAATGTAGAATATTGTCTTTGTGGACTATGGTATACCAGTTGACCTGATTTCCACCAAGACTATGATCCTGAGGACACAGGATAAGTAACTTATTGCCTCAGGATGTTTAATTACAATCAGAAGTACACATAGCTTCACTCCCTATTGACTTTACTAGATATATGAATATGTTTACAACATATAACAATATGAATATAGAAATATCATCTTCCAAATGTATGTGTAGTTGTGGGTATACTCCCTTTCACCTGTCAAATCTGTTTTGTCTGTCTGCCTATATAAATGCATATATTTAATGTTTGTTATTGCTGAAATTGCAGGGCAAAGATGTCAGTCTAGAAACTAAGGTGAGCCTGATTCAGGTCAATGGACTTCACAATTACTTACCATGCTTCAGAGAGATGGACATTGATTAAGGATGAGGATGAAGAAGCGATGTCTTTGAGTTGTGGTGCTGGAGAAGAGTCTTGGACATACCATGGACTGCCAAGGTAACAAACCAAGTTTCTCCCTAGAGGCTAGGATTTTGGAGCTCTATCTCACATACTTGGGGCATGTGGCCAGGAGGGATTGGACCTTGGAAAAGGGTGGAGGGCTAGCAAAGGAGAGGAAGACCTTGGAGCAGATGGATTGAACCAGTAACTGGGGTAATGGAGGTAGGAGTGTCTGAGTCAGTGAGACAGGCTCAGGATAGGGCAGGGAGCAGAGTGATTGTACATGGGGTTGCTATGAGTCACAGGCAACTCGACGGCACATAACAACAACAACATGGTAAGGATAGCATAAAATAGAACAGGATTTGGGTCTGTTTCTCATAGGGTTATCATGGGTCATACTTGACTCGATGGCACCTGACAAAGCAAGAACAACATACATAATATTTGTATGTATAAAGATATATACTATAAACATACACACACTAAAATATACTAAAATACATGGATGGATGGATAGATAGATAGATAGATAGATAGATAGATAGATGATAGATACTTTAGTTGCCAAGAATGAATCAGAAACACACTGCTGTTGAGTTGAAATTGACTGCTGCAAAAGGAGCAGATGTGAAATGACAGTAGCCAAGTCTAACTTACCTGCTTCATAAAAGAGAACTGTCCCCATCAATAACATCCATAGTACTAAACAAATAGCTACATGGTCAGTCATGCTGCCCCACATGCACCTGTAGCTATTTCTTCTACCATTCATTGGATCCAATGCTTGTTGCAACTTGACTCACAGACTTTACTCACAGTTGTGGGGTTTATTAGGAGAGTAGGTTGGAGAAAGTGGGAGGCAAAGAATATCACACAGTACAAGTTCAGCTTTTAGTGCAGCAGTCCCAAGTCAGTTAACAAGGCATAATTCCTCAATTAATGACAGTCCATGTTCAGTTCAACAACACAGGTGCAAGAAGTCTATGGTTTCCTCAATCATCCAGCAAACAAAGCAGAGTTATAAGTTAAATCATCTAGCAAGAAAAATCTTTAACTGTGGCCTTTATCTCCAAGGTTCCTTTGGCTACACCATGCCACAGTCTCTTCACAACAATGCCAAGAGTTATTTCAGAGCAGTACCACAGTCTCTTCACTCTCCTTCTCCACCATCACTTTTCACAGTGTGAAAAGCATCTCTTATATTGGTTCTATAGCTGTCAGTGATTTACATGAGCATGTGCCACAGTTAAGGTAGCTGAAATCATGCCCCCCCCCACCAGTGGGGGTTAACACAATGGCTAGAAAAGCCAATTTTCGTGGGTTCTAACACTCCAATCCCTCAGTGGGTTTTCAGAGGCTGTAAATTATACAGGATAAAACTGTCCAAATTCTCGCTTGGTAGCTGGTGGAACTTAGAGGCTTTGTTTTGTGTTGGCAGCACAACTCCTTACCCACTAGATGACCAAACTGCTTTAATGATAAAAGAATTCCACTGCCAATCTAAAGGTACACAGTTCAAATTCACCAGTTGCTATATAGGAGAAAGATGGACAGTCTCCTCCTGTGTAATTTACCACATCTGAAAAAAATCACAAGAGGGTCAGGTATGAGTCTGTTCTGATTCAATGGTACTCAACAACATTTATTCATACACAGTTGTTATTATATATCTATAATGCTGTTGTTGTTGTTAAGTGCTATCAAGTCACAGGCAACTCATAGCAACCCTATGAAGGAGAGTCCTCAGCGCTTGGGTGCCTTTCGTCCTCTCTCCAGGTTCATAGGGTTTCCAGAGGCAAGCTATTACGGAAGTGGATGCCATTCCTCCTCCCAAGCTTGTTTTAATTGGGGAGCTCCATCCCACTCTCTGTCTGCGTTGGGTAACCAACCATTAACGCATTAGACACATCAGTGTCACATTGTTCAGCCTCACAGCAACTGTAAGTTACCCCTGTACGACAACTTGTACACCAGGGTTATACAACCTAGAGGAATGTCTGAACAAAAACAATGAAAGACAGGCCCGAGGGCCACGGATTAAAAGTCACCCACCTTTGGCTTGGTAGCATCACTTTCTGTCCATTGGGTTAGCTGATCTCTCTCTCTATGTTGATGTTATTATTGTTAAGTGCCCTCAAGTCACAGGTGACTCATATCTATACTAGAGGCAGATAATCAAGAGGATTGTCCATCCATCTTCCACAAAGCAGCTTGGGACTGTGAACTGTGTGCCTTCAGGATTGAAACACAGCTTCTTGCCAATAAGCCACTAAAGGGATGTGTGTGTGTGTGTGTGTGTGTGCGTACACATATATGTATATACATACACATATAATGATGTTGTTGTTATGTGCCATCGAGTCTTTTTCGACTCATAGCAACCCTATGCACAACAGCCCTAAACCCTGTTCTATCCTGCGCCAACCGCATTGCCTCTGACACACCCATCCCGATTACCCCAGTCACCGAATCAATCCATCTCATAGAG
>NW_006399801.1:902211-905790 GCF_000299155.1 Elephantulus edwardii | reverse complement strand
CTAGGTTTGAATCTGTTCTTCAGTTCCTTGAGCTTAAGAAATGCTGAGCGAGTTCGGCCCTTTTGATTTTCTGACTCTAGCTCCTCACACATGAAAAATTGATGCCTTTAAATTGTAGTATTGGAGAAGAATATTGAATACACCGTGGATTGTCAAAAACACAGGCAAGTATATCTTGGAGGAAGTGCCACTAGGTTGCTCCTTAGAGACAAGGATGCTGAAACTTGATCTCATATATTTTAGGCATAAATGGTGCCAGTCCTTTGAAATAAAGACATCATCTGTGTAAAGGTGAGGGTCAGAGAAAAATAGAAAGATCCTCAACAAGATGGTTTGACACAGTGACTATAACAATGGGCATGAACATACCAAAAATCATGAGGATGGTGCAGGACAGGAAAAGGTTTGGATCTATTGCTATGGGGTCTCCTTGTTGTCGTTAGGTGCCATTAAGTCAAGCATAATGCCTGATGAACATATGAACAACAGATCTAACCCTGTCCAATGTTGTGCCATCCTCATCATCTCTAAAATATTTGAGCCAAGTATTAGTCTACTGTAACACACAGTGTTGCTGTGTCAATCTGTCTTGTTACTCTCTCTCTCTTTTTCTGATCCTCTACCTTTCCAAACATGATGTCCCTCTCCTAACAACATGCTCAAAGTCTGTGAGATGAAGTTTTGTAATCCTTGCCTCCAAGCATCACTCTAACTGTTCTTTCTCCAAGACGTATCTGCTTCAATTCATAGAATATTCAGTATTCTTCTCCAGAACCACAACTCAAAGACATAAATTCTTCTTTTGTCATCTATTCAATGTCCAGCTCTCAGATGCATAGAAAGTAACTTAAAAGGCTTTGACCTGGATCGGGCACAGCTTAGTCTTTAAATAAGCATCATTACGTCTTACATTGAAGAGGTCCTTGATAGCTCACTTTTCCAATGCAACATGTCTTTTTATTTCTTGACCGCTTATGACATGGGTATGAATCCAAACAAAATAAAATAGCTGACAATTTAAATGTTTTCTCTATCTAATCTGATGTTGATTATGGGGCCAGAAGTGAGGATCTTTGGGGGGGTTTTATGTTGAATTATAATCAGTAATAAAGATTGTAGTCTTTTATTTTCTGCAGCAAGTGTCTCAAGTCCCCCTTACTTTCAGCAGTTAAGGTTGTGTCATCTGGATAATGCAGGTTGTTGATCAGTCTTCCACTGATCCTGATGCCACATTCCTCCTCATAAAGTCCAGATTCTCAAATTATTTGCTCAGCATTAAGACTGAATGGTTATGGGAAAAGGTACATTCTTGATGCACACTTTTCTTGATTTTTAAATCATGTAGTAGTGTTCTGATATAAGCTGTATTCAACAAGACAAAGCAGGAAAAAACAAATGAAGCACTAGAGATTCTAGAAAAACAAGAAATGGCAATCCAGAAAAATAAGACCAACATTTCAGAAGCTGTCAACATGTTGGAGGGACACATGAACAAAATTGGAGAGATTCAACACAGAACCAGTGGAATAGAAGATAGAAAACTAATATACTAGGGGAAAAGCAGAAACAAAAAAGGAAGGGAAATGAAGAAAGCCCAAAAATAATGTGGGGAAACATCAGGGGGAATAACATACACATAATTAGAATTCTAGAACAGGATGATGCAAAAAGAGTCACAGAAAAATCTATAGAAGAGTTACTAGAAGAAAACTTTCCAGGTATCATGAAAAAAAGAGAGAACATCCAAGAAGCTGAGTGAACTCAAAATAGAATCCAAAGCGAAAACACCAAGGCATGTCATAGTCAGCTTCTTCAGAATCAAAGACAGTGAAAGAATTCTGAAAACAACCAGAAAAAAACCCAAAAAACCCTAAAAACCAACAACCTTAAAACAAAACAAGGAGTAACCCATAAAAAAATAAGATTAAGCCTTGATTTCTCAGCAGAAACCATGTGAGCAAAAGACCATGAATTGGCGTATACCAAACACTCAGAGAACACAGCTGTCACCTGAGAATACTATATCAAGAAAAACGGTCCATTAAATAAGACAGGAAGATTAAGACATTTTCAGAAAAGTAGAAGCTTAAAAACGTCCATGAAAACAAGAACATTGCTGCAAGTAATACTGATGGAAGTCCTTCTCATAGAAGTGTCACAAAAAAGTGCATGGGTCAAAGTAACCAGAAACAACACAAAAAAGAACCCAACAAGTGACAGCAATAAAAATCTTACTTCTCACTAATTACACTGAATTTTAATAGCTTAAATGCTTAGGGAAGAGAGAAAGAGTAGCAGATTAGTTAAGAAAAACAAAGCTTAATAATAAGCTATCTACAAGAGACACACTAGAGAAACTAAAATAAAAACAGATTAAAAATTTAAAAAAATGGGGAAAATATGCCAAACAAATGACAACCAAAAAAGAGCAAATTGGAAATATTAATCGCTGAAAAAATAGACATCAGAGTAAAAACCATCAAAATTGACAAGAAAAGACACAATAAAGTGCTCAAGGGGTCAATAGAATAAGAGGACATAACTGTTATACACCAAATGATAGAGTTGCAAAACACACAAAACAAGTGTTAACAGAATTGAAAAAAAGAACTAGACAACACCATGATAATAGTAGGAGAGAGGTTTCAATACAACACTGTGAAGGAGAGATTGGACAGCTAGAAAGAAACTCAGCAAAGATGAAGAAAAACTAAATTATATGATTAAGCAACTTAATCTTATGGACATACACATGATACTATACCTTAAAAATGTTTAATATAAAAAGGTAAGAGGCATCTCACTCCCTGATTTAAAATCCTACTACACTGCCATAGTAGTTAAGACATCGTGGTACTGATACAATGACAGACACATAGATCAGTGGAATAGAATTGAGAACCCAGAAATCAGCCCATCTATTTATGGTCAACTGATTTTTGACATGGAGATGAAATCAGTAAGGTGGGGAAATGACAGCCTTTTTAGCAAATGGTGTTGGCAAAATTGGAAAACTATCTGCACAAGAATCAAACAAGATCCCCCACCTCACTCCCCCACCAACTCAAGGTGGATCATGGACCTAGGACTAAAACCAAGGACTACATACTTCAATGAAGAAAAGCTTGGAAGAACTTTAGTAGTCCTAATCCACAACATAAAGAGTCTAGCAAGTATTCTGAAAAATTTACAACCAGGAGAAGATAAAATAGGTGAATGAGACCTTCTAAGAATCAGATCCCTATGCACATCCAGAAACTTCTCTAACAGGGTAGTAAGGGAAGCCACAGACTGGGAAAAAGTGTTTGGTAATGACACGTCAGGTAAAGGACTTATATCTAGAATTTATAAAATACTTGAGCACCACAACAAGATAAAGGTAAATAACCCAATAAAAAATGGGCACAGGATATTAACAGACACTTCACCAAAGAAGACTTTCAGATAGCCAACAAGCACATGAAGAAATGTTCAAAATCCCTAGCTCTGAGAGAGATGCAAATCAAGACAACTATGAGATATCATCTCACCCCAGTAAGACTAGCAAAATTTAACAGAACAGCAAGCAACAAATGCTGG
>NW_006399801.1:887868-901271 GCF_000299155.1 Elephantulus edwardii | reverse complement strand
TCATTAAAATTATTTTTTTAAAACAGAATATTTATATACTATGGTCTTAAGAACAGAATATGAGACATGGGGGACACGTGGCCAGGAGCATCTTTCTGAAAGAGCTGGAGGTACCGAGAATAACACAGTTCCTCAACACCCCAGAGCATAAAGCAGATAAAGAGCCCATAGCCCAGCCCTATAGTTCCTCTAGAGTTACACTGGCAGCAGGAGGTTTGTTTATTCATTCTTGACTCACAGGCTCACAGTTGTGGTACTGAGAATGGGGTTTATTAGAGAAGTAAGTTGGAGAACAAAGAATATCACTCAATGCAAAATGCAAGTTTTAGCCCATGAGTTCCAAGGCATAATTCTTACATTAGTGTAGGCTCTAGGTTCAGTCAGCAGTCAAACCCAAATCAGTAGTTAGAACTTAGCTTCTTCAAGCATCTTGCAAGAACAGAAAAATCTTTAACTATGACCTTTATCTCAGGGCTCTTCTGCTTACACCTTGCCACAGTTTCTCCACAGAAATGCCATCTCTCCACCACCATCATCAGGGTCTTGCCACCAGGGTCTCACTCTCACCAGGGTTTTACTCGAGTCTCCCTCAAGTCTCGCCTGCCACAAGTCTAGCACATCAGTGTGAGAAGCTATCTTACTCTTACTTTAGTTCCACAGCTGTTGATGATTTGCAAGACCATATGTCCACCGTTAAGGTAGGTGGAGACCAGAGTAGGCTACTGTATTTGGCTAAAAAAGAAGCAAATATGTGGCTAACACTACAACTAGAAAAACATTGAAAGCATTTTCCCAAACTATAATACTATAAAATTAAAAATCAATAAGAGGATAAGGGAGAAAAAAAATATCATGCATGTGGAAGCTAAACAACACTCTGCTGGAATATGGATGAGTAAATTCAGTGACTGAGTGGGGTAATGGGGATAGATATGTCAGAGACAATAAGATTGGTAAGGAAGAGAGCAGGGTTTAGGGCTGTTGTACATAGAGTGGCTATGAGTCACAGGCGACTTGATGGTACATAACAACAACAACAATAGAAGAAATAAAAATAATATAAAACAACTTTTCTGAAAAAAAATGGAATGAAAACATAATTTATCTAAATGTCTGGAATACAGAAAAAGCAGTATTTAGCAGTCAATCCATAGCAATAAGCAAACACATTAAAAGAGAAGAAAATAAATGATGAAAAAAATCCACTATTTAACCAATATCTAACAAATAGAAAAAACAAGTAAAATCAAGTAACCTCTAAGATAAAGGAAATTCTAAAAATTAGAGCAGAAATAAATGGAGTAGAAAATAGAAAAACAACTGAAACTATCAGTAAAACCATTCCTAGCAGCAGTGTATGAGAGTTCAAACTCGTTACACTCTCACAGCATGACTAGTTGAACCTCACTACCATTATCGGGATGAGACAATAACTCTTTGTTTTGATTAGTAATCTCTAATAGCTTGTTAGGCATTTCCATTATGTGCTGTTAAGTCAACTGCTACTTGTTGCAAGCCTATAAACAAAAGGTTCAGGGCCTCTGAACCTGGTCCTACTCTGTAATATCTTCACCATATTTAATATAGTTGAGCCCATTGTTACAGTCACTGTGTCAACCCATCTTATTGACAGTTTTTCTTTCTTGTGCCCATCCTTCACTTTTCTGAACAAATGTTATTCTCCGAAGACTGGCCCCTCCTAGCCACATGTCCAAAATATGTGAGATAAAACTTCACCAACCTTGCTTCCGAGGAGCACTCTCATCACACCTCTCCAAGACATAGTTGCTGGTTCCTTTGGCCATCCATGAGATAATAAGTACTCTTTTCCAAAACCACACCTCAAAGGCATTGATACTTCTTTTGTCTAACTTTGTCATTCTCCGACTTTCAGATGTGTAGCAACTAATCAAAGAGCACAGTTGGATCAAGCACATCTTAATCTTTAAACTACTATCCTTGTTTTTCAACACAGTAGAGAAGTCCCTGACAGCTGATTTTTCTCAAGGTAACACATATTTTTATTTCTATACCAAGAGTATTGATTGTAGATCCACACAAGATTAAATCATTGGCAGTTTCAACTTTTTCTCCATTTATTGTGTTATTACCTGTCAGGGGCCTGGCTAACTTGTAAAGCAAGTTTAGCCCTGTACTGTGAAACCAGCAAGACTAACTCCATCTTGGCTAGAAAATCTGCTTGGCAATTAACAACTCAAGGAAGTAGGATGTTAATGAATGAGAGTGACCAAAGGTCTCAGACCTTAGGGAATGTTATCTACCAAAACTCTTTGTTTCTTAGAGCACTCAATAAGGTATGCTGGAAAAACATCTTTGTATTGTGCTGAGGTCTGTGAGAGTTAATGTTTGACCTGATAGTCAGCATCTCAGATGGAAAGAGATAATGTGATTGCTACTGCAGACATGTTTCTAAAACCTATATATGCTTTTCAAATAATAAAAACTTTTGCTGTTTGTGACCAGCGTTTAGCCTCTCTGTGTCTTCATTTCATCCCCATCCTTTCTCTCGGTGGAACTGTTTCGATATATCAGGGCAGGACCCCAATAATTACCCATTAACCTAATGGTGAGGATTTTCATGTTCTTGCTGTTGAGATACAACTCACATTGAAGGCTGTATTTCTTGATCTTCTTCAGCAAGTACTTCAAGTTATCCTCATTTTCTGCAAGCAAAATTGTGTCATCTGCATAATACAGATTGTTGATGAGTCTTCCTCTGATTCTAATGCCACATTCTTCTTAAATTCCACCTTCTAGTATGATTTGTTCAGCATATATATTGTGTATGTATGAAGAAAGAATACAACCCTGACACACATCTTTCTTAATTTTAAACCATGCAGTATTCCCTTCCTTTGTTCAGACAACCATCTCTTGGTCGATGTATAGATTTTGCAAGAGATTATAAGAGAGAGAAATGAACAGAGATAGCTTAAGTACCACCAAGAAGAAATTGTCATATTCTTTGGCTACAGGTCTCTGTGCTAGGAAAGGCCAAGAACCACAGAGATGCCCAAGGAATGCTAATCCTACACATGCTGAAGCAAACAAGGTCCTTTATCCAGAATCAATGCAAAGAGAATACTTTAGAGTCAGCACCTTGAATTTGGACTTTTAGCCTCTTAACTGAGGGAGTTCTGGCAGCCTAGTGGTAAGGAGCTGTGCAGCAAACCCAAAAGCATACGGTTCTAATTCCCCGATAGCTCCACCAGAGCAAGATGGGTAATCTCTCCCTGTGCAGTTTACTGCCTCTGAAAACTCACTATAGGGTCAGCAATGTGTCAGTTCTGATTCAACCATATACAACAACAACAATAACAATACACAGCTTCCTTTTTTATTTTATACTGATTTATTTACAAAGTTTAAATACATTGTTTTTCACAAAAGATCTTTCCCATTTCTTTCACCCAATACACAGCTTCTTAACTTAGAGAATGAATTTTTGTTAAATCCATCTACTTGTGTTGTCTCTGTTATAGAAGTATCAAATAACCAAGAAACTCTACTCAAATGTCAATAGCTCTTTGTTACCCATTCACATCATAAACTCTGGCACTAGTGGAGATGTGAGCTCGGTATTTATAATTGAGGCTCCTCCTCTGAAATTTTTCACTCCACCAAAAGTGGAATGGAAACAAGCAAGCCACCAGGGCCTCAGGGTGTGCTACATCCTGGCACCAGCCCTCAGTAACTACCTTGGTACTCCTTAGACAATTTGTTCCATTTCTTTAGGGAAGAATCTTTTGCTTTTTTTGTTTGTTTTTGCCTGAGGGTTAAAAGTCTGCCTATTGGCTGTTCTGTGTTCAAAGAGTAGGAAGAGATTTGTCAGGACTGGGCTCTGGGATATCTTCTCATGTTTCACTCCTACTCTCATATGGGTCCTGAGTTCTGAGTCTCTGTAGGATTCTACAGGAAAGATGAAGGTTTACAGTTGTGGGTCTCTCATAGGAGCATCCTCTCCTCAAGCTCCCTTCTCCTAGCCCATCAGTCCCCATGACTACACTCAATTCCACCTTTGAGAAAAAAGCTGTCATTCATTGATTGCTCCCTCCAGTTCTCTTAGTGGTGGTCAGTGATACATTTTTTTTGTTGTTATTTTCTTGTTCTCTTTTTAGGAACTTGAAAGAAAAAGATAAAATTGTGTGTCCTCAAACAGAAGCACTTTTTTTTGTTTGAATTAATTGTTCATTTTTTTTAATTGAGAGTTTAATGAAAGTTTATACTTTGGATTTCCATTCATTCATTGTTGTACATATTCTTCCCTGCCCACTCTTTCCCCCTCAGTTTGCTTTCCACTTTGAAAATAAAAAAACCCATTTCACTGTTATATATTCACACACCCCTCCCCACCCTCCCCCCATGCCACCCCCACCCCGCATCCTCAGTACATTTTACTGTGCAGCTCTTCTTCTGGACTCTTGTCATGAGAATATTACTTAATCATATATTCCTTTTAAATAGCTCTCTGTCTCATCTGTTTCAAAGCAGTGTACATTATTTATCACTTTAATTAGTTTCCCCCAACCCCAATGTCAGTTCCATTTTACAACAGTGGCATTATGCAGTATTTGTCCTTTTGTGATCGAGAGATTTCACTCAGCATATTGTCCTCCATGGATCACCCATTTTGTTTAATATTTCATGAGTTTCTTGTTTTTCAATGCAGCAAAGTATTCCATTGTATACCACAGCTTTTCTATCCATTCATTTGTGATGGGCACTTGGCTTGTTCCCAACTCTTTGCTATTGTGAACAAAGCCTCAATAAACATGAGTGTGCATATATTTGGGTGTCAGTTCTGGTTTCTTTAGGGTATATTCCAAGTAGTGGAATTTCTGGGTCAAATGGTATTACAGAAGCACTCTTTAAAGGAATATACTCATAGAAAGGGAGTAAGATTTCAGTGGCCAGGAACCAGCATGATGGTTGATTGACTTATAAAAAAAAATTATTTCTAAGAAATTGCAAACAAGAACAGAACTATATCAATGGTGTTTTCTTGGAAATGCTGATGAAATTTCACTAAAAACACCAGCTAATCCACTGTGCATGCAATATGCAAGTGAGTAGAATTTTCCTAGAAATGCTTTAATACCTACTTTCTTTCTAACCTACCCAAATGCTACTCTGCAATATGCAAACTGTGAGGTAGAAAAAGAGAACTGGACAAGACTCAGTCCATTCAATATGATGAGCTTTCCTCAATTCCTCTCAGATAAAATATGCATTCCACTTCTCCCAGACCAGCTAAGCCATAGCAATCTCCCTGGGCTACCACATGTCTTGTGCCAAAGGGCTAGAGAGCCGAGAGCCTGCCTTTTGACGGTTCACAGGGAAACCAGCAGCTGTAATGGTTTCCCTGAGGGGGTAGCATTCCTGGGCCTGCGGAGAATTTTGCAGCTTTTCTTTATGCATTTTTAATCAATTCTAAGCTACTTACAAATATGTGCAATTACTTTCTGCACTCCTCTTTGTAATAAGATTTAATGACTCTGCTACAATCCTCTGGGTGAACATTGATAATCTGACTCTATGATTTAAATTTTCACATTGGCTATGGAGGAGAGCATAAACTGAGAAGAAGGCAGCTTGAGATTTCTTTTTTTATCCTTTAAAGGACATCCCAAGTTGGAAATATTTTAACCTTCAAAGTCTTTCCAGTGCTAGAGAATGGACCATATCTTTTATCTACCACATAGTGTCTGATTAAAATATAGAAGTAAAGCCTAGGGCAACACAAACTCCATTTCCTTGAAAACATTGTACTGATTATCTTAGCTAAAGAGGCCTAGAGGCCCTCAAAGAGGTCAGCTAATCCATTTGCAAATATTAGATATGAGTGACTTGGGAGACCCTCTCAACCCTTCAATCATTGAAAGACTCCCTCTCCCCATTCCCCAGTAATGATGACCTAGTCGTTCATAACATTTACTAATAAATATGGTTGCATGTTAATTCTCTGCCTGGCACTGCTTTATATGCCATATACAAGCAAACATACCAAAAGAGTACATTGCTTTCAGGTGATTCTAACTGTGGCCACTCAATATGATACAAAGTAGAAATGCTCCACTGTTTGGCTATAATCTTTACAGAAGCAGATCATCAAACCTTTTTCCTGCAGCATAGCTGGATGGATTTGAACCTCTAACATTGAGGTTAATAGTCAAGCACAAACTAGGGACCACTTAAGTCACATAGCCTGCATTAGGGGCACATTACAAATACTCCTATCAAAGATGTAAAGCAGAGCTGGACTGTTGCAGTTCTTTGGGACTTCTGGGGAGCTCTCGGGCTCTGTGTATTGGAAAGGAACCCATAGACAAAACACATACCTTTTTGTAAATGTTATTATAAAGTGTTTTAGCTTAACTTTTCATGGACACCTGAGTTCCCATTATTACCACAGTACTGGTGCCAGCATTTTTTTTTCTTATTGCTTTTCCATGCAAGATAGTATAGGTTGAATTTTGTCCCCATAACAGGTAAGTTAAAGTTCTAACACATGGTATCTCTGAGTGTGAACCTATTAGAATATAAGGTCCTTGAAGATGTGATTCGTTAACATGGGGTCATACTAGAGAAGGGTAGGTCTTAAATTTATATGTCTATTGTAATCAGGTCAGCTCTAACTCATTATAACCCCATCAGTTTTCTAAAGTTGTAAATCTTTATGGAAGCTGACTGCCATGAAACAGTTTGTGGATTTTAATGCTGTCCTTTAGTGGTTGTTGTTGTGTACTGCAGAGTTGGAACCAACCCACAGTTGACCCTCCAGTGAGTTTTCAGAAGCAGTTAATTGCATGGGAAGCAGTACACTTTTGTTTTTGTTGTTGTAGTGTACCATCAATTTGGAAATGATCACTAGCTGACCCTCTAGTGGGTTTTCAGAGGCAGTTAATCATTTAAGAAGAAATCATTCATCTTTCTCCCATGGAGCAGCTGGTGTTTTTGAATCATGTGCCTTTAGATTTGCAGCACAGCCTCTTGTCACTACACCACCAGAGCGGTACACTACTGTAGTTAATTTTACATGATCAGTTCTCATATTAAAGAGAAGAGTAGCAGAGACACACATAGAAGGATGAACTCTAATAATCTCTAAGCCTGACCCTGCCAATGTCTTGATTTCAAACTCTGAGGCTCCCAAGGCATGAAATAAAAAATATCTATTCTTAGAAGCCACCTAGCTTGTTGTACTTTGGGGTAATGCCCCCAAGTAAAAGAGACAATGGCATAAAAGGAATCCTGATGATGCAATGGCTGCTAACTGAAGGTCTGAACACTTTATGGAATACAAGTTTTGACAATCTATCAGAGATGACTTAAAACAGGGCAAGTTGCCCCCTTCTACCCTGGAGAGGTGAGATCCTCAGTCAGGAGAGATTTCCCACCAGCCATAGGACCGGAGAGGACTTCTGGCAGGATTAGTTATCCTCCTCTTTCCTGGAGCAGTGAGCTCTGCAACTGGGGCAAGTCTTCCCATTGAGCTAGAGACCTGTAAAGACTTTAAGCAGGGTGAGTTGCCCTCCCCTCCACAGGAGCTTCTCAAATGTGAAAAGTCTTCCTACAAGCCCAGGGACCAGAGAGAATTATAGGCAGAGTGAGTTTCCCTCCCCTTTCCTGGAGTGTTGAGATCCCCAACTAGGGTAGGTCTTCCAGTGAACCCAGGGACCAGCCAGAGAGGTCTTCAGGCAAGGTAAGTTGTCCTCTCGTCTGCTGGAACAGTGAGCTCCCCACCAAGGTCACCATATCCAGGACTTGCAGGGATTTCAGGCAAGAAAAACTTTATCACAGCAATGACATGGAAGAAACAGACTATCTCAAGTCCCACACAAAACCAAAGCAAGATATCACCCCCATAAAAAGTTATCGAAGTGCAGACTCAACGAACTGAAGGAGGGAAAGTCTGATTGAATTTCCTGATAAAAATTCAAAATAACAATAATCAAGTATATTTTCAATAGTTCTTGTTGTTGATTGCCATCAAGTTGAGTATTACTCATAGTAACTCTGTAACAAAAGACCTACTACCTTTCCATAGCTATCATCATTTCTTCAAGTTCATAGAGTTTCCATAGGCATGTGGTTTAGGAAGTGGATGCCACTCCTGCTTCCAAACCTGTTTTACAACTGGGATCTCCACCAAACACTGCCCACATTGGGAGACCATTATGGTATTTGTTACCCCCAATGGCACAAAGTTCAGCCTCACAGCAAACCCAGATTACCTCAGTACAGCAAACTGATGAAGAGTTTGATATACAAAGTAGAAGAATGTTCCTCCAAAATATAACACTAGTCTCACTTAGCAGTGGTTAAATGTCATCGAGTACAACTCAAAACAACCTTAAGAACAAAAGACTCGGTTCTCTAAATAACATCTTTTCTGAGTGATTATTGAGTTTCTAGAGTTTCCAGAGGCATCAGTTTTAGCAATTGGATGCCACTTCTGAGTCCAAGTCTTAATCAATCTGGAAGCTCCTCCAAACACTGTCTATTCTGAAAGGTAACCATTAAGGTATTTGACACAACTGTGACACAGTTTTCAGCATCACCGCTGCTCCAAGTTATTCAGTTCAGCAAATAAACTGCTCTACCACTTAAGACACAGCCTATAGCAGGCCTCTGCCTTTGGTTTCTTGTTGGCCAAAAGGGGCCAAAGGTCAACTAATAGATGTTTGTGGAGAAAAAACCAGTATCACAAGTCAAGCACAACCCAAAACTTTCCTTATATGACCCCTACCAAGACTCAAGAATAAAAGAAAAAGTTGATGAATTGAAGGAATCTACAAGCAAAACCCAAGAGGAACTTAAACAATATAAGACAAAGCAAATAAAATCAATATGACACCAGGGGAAAAAGTAACTGAATATTAAGATCAATATCTCAGAAGCTGTTAGTAAACATGTTGGAGGGAGAGGTGAGCAGAATTGAAGAGCTGTATTACAGAATCGGCAAAACAGAAGATAGGGCTCTCAGCACTGACCTATTAGAGCAAAAAGCAAAAGTCCAAAAATAAGAAAAATAAAAGAAAGCATGAAAATAATTTGTGAAACCATCAAGAGGAATAACATGCAAATAATCGGAATTTCCTCTGTTTTCATTCCCAGTATAGTATACTATGTGATTTTCTAATTTAAAGTGGCCAAAGTCAGTCTGTCTCATCTTACTTGGAGGCCATGATGGCGAAACTTCATCTCTCATACTTTGGCATGTTGCTAGGAGAAGCTATTCTTTGGAGAAGAGCATTATGCTTGGAAAGGTGAAAGGATGGCAAAGGAGAGGAATATTCTCAACCAGTTGGATTGACACAGTGACTACAGCAGTGGGCTCAAGTGTGTCAGAAATTGTAAGGCCAGCACAGGTTAGGAGAATTTAGATCTATCTTGTTGTTCATAGGGTTGCAATGATTTGACAGCACTTAACAACAGCAACAATGAAGAGGCACTGAAAAAAAACGTGGAAGAATTACTAGAAGAAAGCATTGCAGGTGTAAGGAAGAATAAGACAATATACATCCAAGAAGATACATAAACCCCAAAGAAAAACACTAGGGCATTTCATAGTCAGACTTAATAGAATCAAAGACAGGGAGAGATTTCTGAAAGCATCTAGAGAAAAAACAAGAGCACCTTATAATGGACATCACATAAGATTAAGTACCACTTTCTAGCAGAAATCATGCAAGCAAGAAAATAATGATATGGCATATATCAAATAGTTAAAGAACAGAACTGTCAACCATAACTGTACCCACCAAAACTCTCCATCATACTTGATTAAGACATTCTCAGACAAACAGAAACTAATGGAGTTTGTGAAAACAAGGCCAATGTTGCAAGAAATACTGAAGGAATTAACTCCCACAGAAAAATCAAAAGCCAACATTATTCTCAGTGGAGGGTGAATAAAAGCATTCCCTTGAGCAAAGGAACTACACAAGGATATCTCTTATCACCACTTCCATTCCTATTCAGTATTGTATTGGAAGTCTTAGTGAGAGCAATAAAGCAAGAGAAATAAATAGGAGCTATCCAAGTTGACAAAGAGGAGGTAAACAATCTTTGTATGCAAATGATACGATAATATACTCAGAAAACCCTAACGATTCAGCAAGAAAACTTTTGGACATAGTTGACCAATTCAACAATGTAGCAGGGTACAAAGTCAATATACAAAAATCAGTTGGATTTTGCTACCATAAAAGGGGAACATAAAAAGGGAAATAAGAATAATACCAATAATAACAGCTAACCGCAAAATTAAATACTTGAGAAAAAATCTAACTAAAGACACAAAAGACCTATACAAAGAAAATTACAAAATATTACTGCAGAAACAGAGACCTAGATAAATGCAAGAATACACCATGTTCATGGATAGGAAGACTCTATTGTAAAATGACAATTCTACAAAAAACAATCTACAAATTCAATGTAAGCCCAATACAGATTCATATTACATTCTTCAATGAGATGGAAAAGGCAATTTTCAATTTTGTCTGGAATGGAAAGAGACTATGAATAAGCAAAGCACTACTGAAAAAACAAGGGAGGATGTATCACACCCCTGATCTCAAATCTTAGTACAAAGCCATAGTAGTCAAAACAGCATGGTACTGATACAGTAACAGATACAAAGGTCAATAGAATAGAATTGAGAACCCAGAAATCAATTCATCTATGAGTTGGCCAACTGATCTTTGGCCTAATGGCCAAGTGATCTTGGACAAGTAGATGAAATCAGTTACGTGGGGAAATGACAGCCTCTTTAACAATTGTTGCTGACAAAATTGGAAAACCATCTGTAGAAAACAGAAGCAAGACCCATACCTCACGCTATACACAAAATCCAACTCCAGGTGGATCAGGAACCAATGAGTAAAACTAAAGACCATGAAAAACCAGGAATAATTCTAAAAGCCTTTTACTACAGCATGTATAGACTTCCAAACATAATGAAAAATCTACAACCAGGAAAGGTTAAAAATATATGAATGGGATCACTTAAAAATCAACTCCCATCAAAAACTTCTCTAATAGGATAAAAACGGAAGCCCACAGACTGGGAAGAATATTTGGCAGTGACATATCTGATCAGTAACTCATATAAAAAATTCATAGAATATTTCAACACCTCAACAAGAAAAAGTCAAACAACCCAATTGTAGGATGAGCACAAGATATAAATAGACAATTCACCAAAGAATAAATTCAACAAAATGTTCCAAAATCACTAGCTATCAGGGAGATGCAAATCAAAACAATGAGATATTATCTCATCCCAGCCACAATTGATTGTTGTTATTATATGTCATCAAGTTACTTGTAACGACATAGTGACTCTATATACAACACCTCTGAATCCTGCCCTATCCTGAGCCAGTCTCGTGTTCTCTGAAACACCTACCCCAGTTACCCAAGTCCCTGAGCCAATCATCTTATCCAGAATCTTCCTCTCCTGTGCTATCCGTCCACCTTTCCAAGCAAGATGTCCTTCTCCAAGGATTGGTCCCTCCTTGCAACATGCCCAAATTATGTCAGATGGAGCTTCTGAATACTTGCCTCCAAGAAGTAACCTGGTTTCACCCTCTCTGGGACCAACCTGTTTATTCTCCTAGCAGTCCACAGTAGTTTCAAAAATCTTCTCCAGTGCCACAGCTTAAAGGTGTCAATTCTCCTTTTGCCTTTCCTAGTCATTGTCCAGCTTTCTGAATCAAGTAATTGTGGCCTGGACCAGGCACACCTTGGTCTCCAAAGTGACATCATTGTTCTACAGTACTCTGGAGAGGTCCCTGACAGAAGACTTTCCAAATGAAATTCACCTTTTGACTCTCTGGATTGTGGTACCAAGAGTGTTGAGTGTGGAGACAAGCAAACGGAAGCTGTTAAAAATCTCAATCTCTTCACCATTTATCATAATGCTGCCAATTGGCCAAGTGGTGAGAACCTTTGTTTTCCCAGTAAAAACAGCAATGCTGCAAAAGGAAGCAAACAACAAATACTGACAAGGATGTGGAGAGACAGGAACTCTCTTTCACTGCTGGAGGGAATGTAAAGCAGTACAACCACTATGGAAGACAGTCTAGCATTTTCTAAAAAAGTTGGAAATAGAAATATCATTTGACAAAGAAATCAGAGCCATGAAGCAGACAAATATATTCACACTCATGTTTATTGAAGCATTTTCAATAGTCAAGAGATGGAAGTAGCCCAAATGCCTGTTAACTAATGGAAAGGAAAACAGTGGCATTTCCACACAATGGGAGCTTACCCAGCACTGAAAATTAATGAACTTATAAAACACTACATAATATGGATGGGTCTGGAGGATATGCTGGGTGAAATATCTCAGGCACTAAAGGCGAAATATTGCATAGAACCACCGTAATAAAAATATAATGGACGTGGCAGGAGAGGAAATCAGGGAAGAAATGGAGAGATAATGAACGTTACACTGGAATGAGAGAAGAGAGGGACTATCTGAAGCCATTAGACATTGTGGGTATGGGAACTGGCATTCTAGAAGAGGATATGCATTATAAATTGGGAGGAGGGATGTGTGTCAATGAATGGATGAAACGTCATTTCTTAAACATTCACTAAAATAATATTTTTTTAAAGGAAGCTATTAAGAAGCTTTATTAATGGGGCTCCTGGGCAGGATTCCCTGGTCTGGAGAAAGAAAGAGACAGGCAGAGAGACAGACCAGGGAATATCATGCCTTAAGGTTGATTAGGACAGGGGCACTCCATGGTAGTCAAGGCTGTTCACTCCCTTTGTTGACATGTTGATATTCCTTGAATTCTTTGTTCTCCCTTTGACCTTCATCACCTCCTGACATCCCAGGCTATTTAGTGAGAAAAAAAGGGCTATTTATTCTTTCTGGCTACTCATTGCTGAACAGGGCTGAAGATCTGGGGCTCAGAGGCTGTATTGGGATGGCCTGGAATCAGGGGAGAATATGGATGTAAAAGCACCTGGTTCACCGTTAAGTTGGTAATTTCTTTTATCCTATTAAGTAAAAATTTTAAAAGGCAGGGAGCAATTTGTAACAATATGCTTATGATTTCATTGGTCCTAGAAAAGGAAGAACCCAGGCTAAAAGTGGGCTCTCAACCCAATTTAAGAGAAAGCTTGTGGTCTTTCACCTGTTTTTTTTTTTAACTCTTCAGTTAACTTTGTTAGTAGGGAAACACTGCACTGTTCAAATTTGGAAAAGGTGTACTCCAGGGATGTGTCCTGTCTCCATACCTTTTCAACATGTATGCAGAATAGATCATCCAGGAGGCTGGGCTCTATGAGGAGAAGTGTGGCATCAGGATTGGTGGAAGATCTATTAACAATCTGTGTTATGCAGATGACACAACTCTGCT
>NW_006399801.1:884236-887118 GCF_000299155.1 Elephantulus edwardii | reverse complement strand
TCGCTATGAGTCACAAGCGACTCGACTGCACATAACAACAACGACACAACAGTCCTGATTCGTTCACATAGTAACAACATTGCTCTCTCAAGAACAAACAGGTGCCCTTCTTTCTCTGCAGTCAGGAGATATAGAGCTTTCCAATTTTGGAGGACAACCTTTGCCAGAGATGTCAGCTGACATTGGAGGGAGCCTAGGGAGGCCAATGTTGTCTCTAGAGCCAGGGGTAAGCAATCCTCAAAATTCTGTGCAAAAATATTACTATGACCAAGAGCTTCCATAAGCTACAGCTGAGACTAGGCTAAGTCCAGCCATGAGTGGGAGAAATGCTGCTCTCTTTGTTCGAGGAGCCAAATTAGCTCAGATTCACTATACAGGGTAAGTTGGTGTACAACTGTCACAAGGAACAACTGTCCCTTTCGTGGTGGAATTTATGCACTTGTCTAGAGTCCCATTACACCAAAAATATTGTCCTAGTTTGGCTACAGTATGTGCACTTATGTTAACATTTCATAGACAGCTGCCTTGCTCTTTTACTGGAGACATGAGTGGGGAAGTTGTATAGCAGACATAAGAGTGCTCTGTCTACTGGTCAGATTCCAGCTCCCAAAGGGGAACGGGATCTAGAATGGTGGAGTACTCAGTTTGAGGAGACAGAGAGGTTTGAGGTGCTTGGGTGGAGTGTGGTCTGGAGAAATCGACTGGTACTGAAGCTAGCAAAGGCTGTTGTAAGGAGGAACACAGGCAGCAATGGGAAAGAGAAAGATTGGCACCATCTGACTTTGGGTGAGAAATAACAAGGTGCTCTGAATAACTTGGTCCTAGGTTGAGGGCTGCATAGTATGTGGCACTGCAGACATTTGTTTAATCATGGCCTGCTCAGCTTGGAGTATGTTGTTGGAAACTTATACCTGGGTGTTGGTGTCTGGAACATACTCCCAGCTTAATATATATAGAGGGCAGGGAGCTATGTCCTGTGGGATATATATAGTTTCTCTTCAACCCCAATTTGTCATCTGGGATCCCGGGGTCTGAAATGAGAAGCTGAAAACTACTCTTTGAGTAGGCAAAAATCTTTGTCTGGCTGCCAGCCAGGGCATTATGAATTTTATAAGACCAATGTGGGCATCCTCCATATTTATCTGGCCACTGCTGACAGTATGAATGAACCTGGTCAAATAAGAAGAAAGCAAAAGGGGACACTAGACCGCACCCTGAAGGTGAGACAATCTTAGGTGATATTGGAATGGTGAGTGCTGTTTGGCATCCCACTTGGGGCAATCTGCTCATCCAATGAGGTGTGTGGTTGAAGTGGACTACTGTGTATGTGTTTCTCTTACTTTGAACCTCCACACATAAGAACTTCCTAGGACTTGGGTATTGAATGAGATGAAGAGTAGTGGGATGCACCATTTGAGAGGGATAGGAGACCTGCTCAGCGAGAGTGGCATGTTTAACCTGGGAGAGATGGTGCCAATGGGGGTTACTTATGACCTTAACCGCTGTGGGAATAGTATGACTGTGTAAAGTCTGTCTTAGTGTGGATAAAGAGGTTTGGGTGCATGCCATTTGAAGAGGACAGCATCTCCTAGGGTGACTCCAGCTCTCTGGTCTAGACTTTCAGATAAGGGTATGGGTAGGCAGAGGTCTGAGTGAGTAATTGTTTAAGGAGTGGTCTGGATTAAGGATGGGTTGATCAGATAGGGAGGGAAGTTAACAGCTCATATCTTCAAGGACTTGGGGGCAGCTATGGTTATAATAAGTCGAGGTGCTTACTGGAAGTAGGGTGGCTGGGCTGAAGGACAGTGACTGAGAGAGGTTAATTTCAGGATTCTTGAGAAAAAGTAGATGGAGCTTCTGTATCTGCCTGGGGGGAGTAAAGATACGAAGTGATGGAAAAGCTGGTCATGGGAAAGCAATTCTTGACTTTTTAGAGAAAGTTTAAGCACTTTTTAGTGAGGAGAGCTGCTGTTGCTAGGGATCACAAGCAGTGTTGTCATCCTGGGTGGTGACATTGAGCTGCTTAGAGAGGAATGCAGTGGGGATACAGGTGGATCCAAGAGGCTGAGCTAAAATGCCAACAGCAATACCCTGCTTTTCATCAGTTATAGATAGAAAGGTTTAGATGAATTTGGCAATGCAAGGGGTAGAGACAGTAAGAGGAGATGCTGGAGGTTGAGAAAGCTTTTTTTAAGGTAAATCTAGGGGTCCTTGTGGGGTGTCTTTTGTCACACCATAAAGGGGTTTTTCTAGTAAGGAAAAGATGGGAATCCAGTGTTTAAGGAAGCTGATAAATATGAGAAAAGAGAGGATTTGATCAGCAGTTTTAGGTGGCTGGAGACTTTCAATGGCTTCTAGTAGAAAACTGAGATATTGACTGGGTGGAGACACAGTTAGGCCTTGGAGAAAGATACCCTATAACCCTTGGAGGCCAAGAAGTTAAGAAGTTGCAGAATTTGAGTTCATGAAAGTTGATATGAGGGACTACACAATAAAAGATTATCAACATATTGCAAGGAACACTAGGGGATAAGAAGCTTGTTGGGAAGTAAGTGAGTAATAAGGGGTGTTAAACCTCTGCAGTGTTGTGCAGAGATAGGGAATTGGGGTCTAGCAGGAAAAGAGGAAGGGGTCTTTTAGAGTAACAAGAACAGGTTGATAATGGGAGGTTACAGATGGAATGCAAAGATCCCACATAATAGGGTTGACAACATGTGGTGATAAAGGCAGTGTAGAAAGGGACTCAGAGGGAAAGACAGTTAAGGGGAATAGAACTAAAGCCTGGTCAGGTGAACTAGGTTCGCTTGACTCCCAGTGAAACACAGCTCTAAGTTTAGGCAGGAGGTCAGTCTCTACCTAGCAACAGAATTAGACATGTAGGA
>NW_006399801.1:873284-882001 GCF_000299155.1 Elephantulus edwardii | reverse complement strand
AAAAAAAAATATTAAAGAAAAAGAAAAAAAAGAGTAGCAGAATGGACAAAAAAAAAGAAAGAAAGAAAAGGTAGTCCCCATGTCAACCAGAAAGGAAATTGGATTACCTGCTACTTGAAGGGTTACCCTGGCCTCTGCAATGGTGATGTGGTCATCGAACCCAGGCAGTCTTCAGCAGCCAGGTCTAAGAGGTTGGTTGAGATGGGGACCAGGTTTGGTGGAGGAGCTACCCTATTGCAGTTAGGTGCCAAAGGGCAGTTGGCCTTCCAATGACCCAGTGTCCCACAAATAGGGCAAGGCCATGTTGGACGGCAAGGGTCAAGGCAGAGGTTAGCCCAACAACTTTCTTTGCCACACTTGAAGCATGCACCAATGTCACTGTCTTTTCACCAGCAACTTAGCAGCGACACCCTGGTCGGGGTAAGCACTACGGAGATACACCACTCAGGAAGAGGATCAGAGAGTCAATCCAGCTCAATTTCAGGAAGACAGAATAGGGTGGGCTTACAGACGTGGGAAATGCAGATTGGTCAGAAGAACCTCAGCCACATGTGGACCACTCCCAGTTCAACAGATACGACAGCCATCTTCCCAGGTGGTGAGCTTTCTCAAGCTGGTACAGCCAAACACAAGGTAGCTTTCTCTACCTTGTATTAAAGGCTGTTGGGAGGCTCGCATTTATCTGGAGCTTATGTGACCTGTCCTGGCCAGAGACCCTCCCTTCCTTCCCAACATTCCACAACAAACCAAGAGGTAACACGCTTGTTGAACAAGGAGGTGTTTCCTGACCACTCACCACTGCCGCTGCCTGTAGGGCAGTTATCAGGGCTTGGGTCTGCAGATTCCCTTCCTGATGGGCATTAATCTCCTAATAAACCTCTGTCTGTTCCTCTTGGGCTTAAAAAACTTCTACGACTATGTTTACCAGGTCTCAAATGGGTGTTTGGGGGCCATCCTTAGCCTTTTTATTTTCTTTTTTTATATCAGGGGATGATTGAGTGATAAGATGAGTTCCTAGGAGGGTGGCCCCTGATGGGGAAGGAGAATCTAAGTGGGTATACTGAGTCAGGGCTTCAGTGAGGCAATTAAGCAAAGCTGCTGGGTTCTCATCTTTAGCTTGGGTAATCTCTCTGAGCTTATCAAAATTGACTGCTTTATGGGAGATGGCATGTAGGCTGGCTAACAGACACTGAATCATACTGTCACACCTGGCTTGACCATCTCTTTCTGCTGTTGTATTAATTTGGTTTGTCCAATTTGGTTTTTGCCTGGGAATGGCTTGATGGCCAACCGGCATGGAGCCTACTATTAAATGTACTTGGTCTGCGAGCTGCTGAGTGGCAGTGAGAACATGTTTTTTTTTCATCTGGCATCAGAGTAGAGGACAATACAACGAAAAGGTCATGCCATGTGAGAGCGTAGGTCTCGGTTAGGTACCTAAACTCTTTGATATAGGTCGTCAGGTCTTTGGAAAATAAGCCTAAACATTTTTCAATTGATAACTTTAAAATATGCAGAACGTATGAGCTTTAAACTAGTACTATAGTAATCTTAAAAACAAAAAGGAAGAGATAAAGTTGAAAATATTTTCAGTTCTGAACACTGAAAAATTAAAAATATGGAACACTTCACGAATTTGCGTGTCATCCTTGTGCAGGGGCCATGCTAATCTTCTCTGTATTGTTCCAATTTTAGTATATGTGCTGCCAAAGCAAGCACTAAATAATAATTTCTTAAAAAAGGAAAAATAAAGCCTTGGGAACCCTATGGGAAAATTCTGTCATATAGGGTCATAATGAGTTAGACTTGACTCCATGGCACTCGGTAACAACAACATGACAAAAGGTAGACAGGAGTGACCATTGCAAGCCCTGCAACGAGTCCCTTCCCTCTTTCCAGGACATGTTCCCAGCATGACCACCAGTCTCTTAGCATGCTATCAAGTCACCTCTAACTTGTGAGTATATTAAAAATAAAAAGTGTAGAGTAAGATTGGATGAAGTGGGCATGACAAGATTCTCATTCTTGATTTAGTTTCTGGAGAGGTTGTGAGTACAGTCAAGAGACATTAGTGCATGTCAATGAACAGAGAAGACGATGTCAAGACAGGAAGGAGGGAAACCAGATGTTAGCACCTCCAACTAGCAGTGCTGTCCCAGAGAGGTCATACTGCCTTTTAGGGCATTGGGACAGGGATTGCTAGGGACAAAAGGTTTTTTATGGGAGAGGATTTTCCCAGGGGCCACACTCCCTGTGACAAGGAGAGGACACTTGTGAAAGAGAGAAACTGGTCTTAGTAAAATCATTCTCTCATATACTGGATATCCTCCATAGTCCACTGGGGAGAAAGCATCCAGTGGTTGTGATAGAGAAGGTGGAGGGAATAAGCAAGGGCCCCATCAGACCAGGACAAAATACAAACAGCAGAGGTGGGAGGCAAGCGCTTAGCTACGTGGCCAGCTGAACTGACAAATCTCTTTTTGGATGAAGCTTGTTTTCCATAATAAACAGTCCGCCAGAAAGCACAGCCGTTCCATCAATTTCTTTCTGCTCTGTGAGCAATTGTCCACCAAACGCATCCTTTCCAGAGAACCCTTGAGGGGCTTGGAGTTTCAATTACTATGATTAAAAAGAAAACCATCTACTTAGAAAAACAACTCATGCAGAACATTTGCACAGGACATTTGGGCACTAAGAATGGACTAAACGGTGGGTGTGGCCATGATGCTCATAGAAGGCATCCTAGGGAAAAAGCCTTAAAATTACAAACAAGAAAAGTACTTCCTTTTCCAAACACTTGATTACTTAAGTAAACATCATAGACTCAGTCAGGTACTTTGCAGGGCCTCTTCCAATTTTAAAAGCTTGACAATTTGATGTTCTGGCAAAGAATATTTGCTTTATAGTTCTCTGAAATGGAGATAAAATAATAT
Source organism: Elephantulus edwardii (assembly GCF_000299155.1). Lineage (NCBI taxonomy): Eukaryota > Metazoa > Chordata > Mammalia > Macroscelidea > Macroscelididae > Elephantulus > Elephantulus edwardii. The sequence continues at coordinate 879,068 of NW_006399801.1, read as the reverse complement.
TTATTGAATGCTACCAGATATTGGACTTCAAAATGACCTATAATTTGCCCAAGCTATATCAGCAGGGCCAAATCTGAGTTTTCATCAGCCTGACATGGCCACGTGTATGTTTAGTAGACAGTTTTCACACAGCAGAATGGAGTTTTTGGAGGGGCTGTTTTCTGGTGAACTGTTTATTTTGTTTTACCAGTTCAGTAGGCTCTTCACCAATTCCCTCAATAATAACCAATCTGCTTAATAATAGAGTGATGTAAGAATGTTTCCATTTGCAAATGAGGAAACTGGGGCATGTATGGAAAAGTGCATAAATACACAAAGCTAGTATAGGGCAGAATCATAATTTATGCTATATCACTAATGTAACAAAATTTTTTAAACAGAAGCAGAGGGGTGAGGATCGGTGAGGGTTAGGGTAGGGTGTTAATCATAGGGTTGTACAATTTGGTAGGTGAAGGGGTAAAGGAAATGGGGAAAATCTTGTGTGAAAAACAATGTATTTGAACTTTGTAAATAAATCAGTATAAAATAAAAATAATTTAAAAATGTAAAAAAAATTTACAACCTCAGAAAAATAAAATTTAAAAAGAAATTACATTGATTTGCATACAAAAGTCATATACACTGTATTTCATTCACATACATTGTGTTTTATAAAATTAAGCACTACTGATCTATGCTCACTATTACCCCATAATTTCAAGTCCCCACTGGATCTTTCTTTCACCACCTTCCTCCATCCCCAAACTCTGTGACTCCATGATTTCCCTCCTTCCCACCCTCAGCCTCTCTGCCTCTTCCCTTCGTTCCTCTTTGGACCCTTGTACACATCCTTCTATTTTTTCAATGATTGACTCATTCAGTATTTGTCTTTTTGAGATTAAGTTAATTCACTCAGATAATGCTCTCCAACTTCTCCTATTTTATATAGTATTTCTCAGAATAATTGCTCCTGGGTGCTGTGTAGTATTCCATCTTTTGAATATATCAAAACATTCCGTTGTTTATGGACATTTGGGCTGTTTCCATTTTCTTACAACTGTTAGTAATGCCGCTGTGAACATCAATGTACGAATGTCCGTTTGTGTCCCAGTCCTATTCTCCTTTAAGTTTATTCATAGCCGTGGAATCGCTGGATCATATGGAATTTCAATGTTCGGCTTTTTAAGGAAACATCAAACTGCCTTCCAGGTGATTATACCATTTTGCAATCCTTCCAAGAGTGTATGTATGAGAGTTCCTATCTCTCCACATCCTCTCCAACATTTATAGCTTTGCCACTGCTACTGGAGTGAGATGTTATCTCATTGTGATTTTGATTTGCATCTCAGTAATTTTGAACATTTCTTCATGTGTCTGTTGACAGTTCTGGGAGCACCTTTCTGTGCCTTTTGCCCATTTTGTAGTCAGTTTATCAGAATTTTCCTGCCATTCTGCTAAATTGATCTACCCCATTTTGGTTGGGGTTTTTTTTTTTTTGTTTGTTTGTTTTTAATTAAATCCTTGGGGGTTTCTGTGTACACTATCATATCACCTGCATACAGTGAACAGTTTAACCATCTCTTTGCCAATCTGGATGCCTTTTATTTCCTTCTATTGTCATATTTCCCTAATAAGTACTTCCAATACACTATTGAAAATGAATGGTGAAAGTGGGTATCCTTGCCTGGTTCCTGTTCACAAGGGAAATACCTTTATCTTTCTACACTGACAATGATGCTGGCTCTTGGCTTTCCATATATACTTTTGACTATGTTGAGGAAATTTCCTTCTATTCCTACTTTTCTGCATGTTTTAATCAGAAAGGGGTGTTGGATTTTTTCAAAGGCCTTTTCTGCATTAATTGATAGGATCATGTGGTTCTTGTTCTTTGCTTTGTTATTGTGCTTAATTACATTGCGTGTTTTCTTATTTTGAACCAACTGTTAAGAATCCCACCTGATTATAATAAATTATTTTTTTATGTTCTTTTGGATTCCATTGGCCAGGATTTTGTTAAAGATTTTTGTATCTATATTCAGGAGACATATTGGTCTATAGTTTTCTTTTTTGGTAATGCCTTTGCGTTGTTTTGGAATGACAGTTATGCTTGCTTCATAGAATCACTCTAGGAGTGTTCCTTATTTTTCTATTTTTGTAAATAATTTAAGTAGAATTGGTGATAGTTCTTCTCTGAATGTTTGGTAGAATTCAGCCATTAAACCATCCTGTCAGGTACTTTTTTGGGAGGTGAATCTTTTTATGACCTGCTCAATTTCTTCTTTTGTAATGGGTCTGTTCAAATGATCTGTATTTGTCTCTGTCAATCTGGTTACAGTTTTCATTTCACGGTATTTTTCTATTTCCTCTATGTTTTCAAATTTGTTGAAGTATAGCTTTTCATAATATTCTGATATTAGAGTTAATTTCATCTTGTTCTGTTGTGAGGATACCTGTAGTATTTCTTATTCGAATTATTTTTGTCTTCACTCTCTTTTCTTTAGTTAACTAACAGTGTGTCTATTTTATTAAGCCTTTTGAAAACTCCTAATCTTGATAATTTCAATTGTTTTTTTTTGTTTTCTATCTCATTGATTTCAGCTCTTTCGTTATCATTTGCATTTTTCTAAAGACGGTGGGATTAAATTTTTATTCTTTTTCTATTTGGTAGAGGTGTTGAGCTAGGTCATTAATTTTGCTTCTATTTTCATGTGTTTGTCTATTGCTATGATACTTGCATTATGCAGATGATACAACCTTGTTTGCTGAAACTGAGGAGGACCTGAAGTGCTTGCTGCAGAAAATCATCTTCAAAATGGATTGAAGTTCAACATTAAGAAAACAAAGTTTCTTACCACTGGACCAATGGATAGCACCATGATAAATGGAGAATAAATTGAGGTTGTTAAGAATTTCAGCTTGCTTGGCTCCACAATCAAAACTTGTGGCACCAGCAATCAGGAAATGAAAATATAAATCCCACTGGGAATTCTCCTAAGTACTGAGAAACAATGATGTCACTCTACAGACTAAGGTGTGCCTGATCCAGGCCATGTTCTTTGCAATTACTTGCTATGAATCAGAGAGCTGGACAATAACTATGACAGAAGAAGAGTTGATGCCTTTGAGTTGTGGTACTGGAGAAGAGTATTGAACATATCATGGACTTCTGAGAGAACAAACAGGTCTGTCTTAGAGAGAGTGAAACCAAGCTGCTTTTAGGAAAGTTGGATTTTGAAGCTCTGTCTCACATATTTGGGCATGTGGCCAGGAAGGACCAATCCTTGGAGAAGGATATTATGCTTGGAAGGGTAGGGTGACAGTACAGGAGCAGAAGGCTCCAGATGAGATAGATTGACACAGTTATTAGGGTAATGGTGGTAGGTGTGTTGGAGACATTGAGACTGGCTCAGGATGTGACAGACTTCAGAGTTGTTGTACATAGGGTCACTGTGAGTTGTAGGCAACTCAAGGGCACATAGCAACAACAAAAACATTGCTATGAACTGTCTCCTGAGAACTGCCTTAGCTATATCTCAGAGGTTTTGATATACTATATTTTCATTATTATTTTTTCCCAAGAACTTTTCTAGTTCATTTTTTTTCTCTTAAAACCCAATAATGTTCTAGCAGGAAGTAATGCAGTTCTGTGGCTTCCATTTGGATGGTTTATAAGCTTTACCCTCTTGTCATTAATTTCTTTTATGACATTGTGGTCTGAGAAGATGCTTTGTATTATTTCAATGTTTTTCAATTTGTTGAGGCTTGATTTGTGTCCTAACATATGATCAATTCTGGAGAATGTACCATATGTATTTGAGAAGAAAGTAAATTGACTCTTAGCTGGGTGCAGTATTCTGAATATATCCACAAGGTCCAGGTGTCTGTGTAGTATAGATCCTCTGCATTTTTGTTAGATGTCTTTCCAGTTGACCTATCCTTTGGTGAGAGTGATGTGTTAAAGTCTCCTACCACTATCATGCTCAGGTCTTTCATTCATAGGGTTGCTATGCGTCATCTACAACTGAACAGCACTCAACAACAACAACAACAACCACTATCATTGTGCTGGCTACTTCTTTCTTTAATTCTGTTAACCATTGTTTTATGTATTTTGCAGGTCTATCATAGGTAGGTGCACAGATATTGACCAGGATTATGTCTTCTTGATCTAATATGCCTTTAATCATTAAACAGTGCCCATTTATGGTTGTTTTCATCCTGAAGTCTATTTTATTAGAGTAGTATTGCCACTCCTGCTCTTCTGTGGGTGCCATTTGCGTGGTATTTCTTTGATTTTGAGTCTTTTTCCTTGTCTTAGATAAGCCTTTTGTTGGAAACATGTTAATGAGCTTTGTTGTTTGAGCTGGGTTTCTCTGATCTATTCTGCTACTCTCTTTCTCTTAACTGATGCATTTAATCACATTCACATTAAGTATGATTATTAAGATTTCATTGCTTCCACTTTGCTGTGTTTCTTTTTCTTTTGTTTCTGGTTACTATGGTCCAGCCAATTTCCTTTTGAATCTCTGTCTGAAGGAATGCCCTTAGGACTTTTTGTTGAGTTGTTCTTATATTCAAAAATTCCTTAAGTTCCTGTTTTTGTGAACATAAGCTAATTTCTTCTTCATATTTGATGGACTGCTTTTCTGGGTTTAGGAGCCTCCATTGGCAGTTGTTTTCTTTCAAACTTCTGTATATGCCATCCCACTGTCTTCTTTTTTGCATAGTTTCTGCAAAGCAATAGGAACTTAGTCTAATTGGTTCTCCTTTGTAGGTGATTGTTTTTCTTACATTGCTCTTAGTATTCTTCCTTATCTTTGATTTGGATGAGTTTGACTATGATTATGTCTTGACATTTTTCTTTTGGGGTCTAGTCTGGAGTTCACTGACCTTACTGAATATGGATTTTCTCATTCTTCATAATGCTTGGGAAGTTCTCTTTTAGTAAAACAATCTACTTTTCCCCCCCAACATAACCAAAAATGTACATGGGCAGGGAAATTCAACTTGTACAAGCAGGCAGGTAAAAGTGTTGGGGCTCTCCCAAGATTCTAAGTCCTCTACTTCAACAGAAACTAGTGTTAAAATGTGGTCTCATGACCTATGCTGGAAATTTTCTATTATATAAATAAATACATGTCCATAACATGCACATCTTTTAGATTTTCAGAAAAATGCTTAAATATAATTTTTGTAAAAAAGAATGATGACACCATTTACAAAGTCAAAGTCATTGTTGTGGAATCAGAATCAACTTATTGCTGTTCATCTGGTGGGGTATAGAGATTGTAAATTGCACAGGAGAAAGCTCTGGTGTCCTAATGGTAAGGAGTTGTTTTACAAACCCATAGGCAAAAAATTCAAATCCACCAAAAGGAGAAAGGTATGCAATCTCCTCCTGTGCAATTTAAAGCCTCTGAAAAATCCTCTTGAGCATCAGCTATGAGCCGGTTCCAAATCAATAGCACATAACAACTATAAGTCATACAAGAGGAGATTGCCTGTCTTTCTCCTGTAGAGCCACTGGTGGATGTGAACTGTCAGAGTGGGCACCACTTTAGGGTTAGCACCACAACTCTTTATTCACTATGCCTTCAGAGATCTCTGTAGTGTTTATAGTAGCATCAACACCCATCAAACTCCTAGAAATAAATCTTACAAGATTTATGTAAGGACTCTGCAGTTAAAACTAATTAAAGATTTAAAAGTAAATTCAGAGGTGAGCTCTGGTGGCCTAAGCTGGGCCACTTCAGTAGACAGTGACACAGATGAGAGCCACAGATAGGCAAGGGAGTAGAGAGGAAG
>NW_006399801.1:867425-868144 GCF_000299155.1 Elephantulus edwardii | reverse complement strand
TGGAGGGACAGAGCAGGAGAGAACGAACCAGGATGAGATGGATTGACAGTTTGCAGGGGAAATAAGAGTAAGTGTGCCAGAGTCAGTGAGACTGGCTCAGGATAGGGCAGGGTTCACAGCTGTTGTACATAGGGTCACTATGAGTTGCAAGCAACTTGATGGCACATGACAATAACGATTACCACAAGAAAGTAATGTAAAATCCCAGTGATCCAGCATTGTATCACTTACCAACTGCTCACAAACTTGGTAATTTTAAATAATAACCATTTTATTTGCTCTTGAGTCTGCAGATTAGCAATTTGGGATGACCTTGGCTTCCTCATATAGTAGCAGCATTCCATAGGAGCTGGCACAGAATTCTTATGACATTGCTTTCCACTGCATTCCGTTTTTTAAGGCATACTTTTCTGTAAGGGGTAGAGGAGAGGACGGCCCCTCTTAATGGGAGGAGCTTCAAAGAAGTTTCTCTCTCATTGACAGAATCAGAGCCAATTCATGGCTAACTCTCCCTTGGATTTCCGTGGCTGTAAATTGCGCTGGAGGAGCTTACCCAACGTTCTCTTGTGGAGTCACTGTAGGATTTGAATAGCTAGTGAGATGGAGTCCAACTCCTTCCAGTACACCCCAAGAGCTCCAGAGCTGATGAGGTAAATTAAAACCCAGGCACTGGTGTATTGACACGGCAACTACAGTCATGGACTTGAGTGTGTCAGACA
>NW_006399801.1:854565-865340 GCF_000299155.1 Elephantulus edwardii | reverse complement strand
TGGATTGATTCAGTGACTGGGGTAATGAGGGTAGGTGTGTCCGAGATAATAAGATTGGCACAGAATAGAGCATGGCTTAGGGCTATTGTACATAGGGTCTTTAAGAGTTGCAGGCAACTCAACAGCACATAACGACAACATATGAGTTCAGGCTTTCATGATGTAATGACTTGGATTTCATCTCATTTTAGCTCCCTACTAACTATGTGAAATTTAGAAAATTCTTTAACCTCTGTGTCTTCTACTTTCTCTTTGGCAGACTGATAGCACTGCAGAAAAGCTTGAAGGCAACCGTGTTCACAGGCACTTAGCACAGTGTCTGGCATTAAGTGTTGACTATTGTTGTGTAAATCTGAACTGACTCAGAGCTGACCCTCCAGTGGCTTTTTAGAGGAGTAAATCACATGGAGTAGATTGCCCAGCTTTCTTCCAGGGAGCAGCTGGTGGATTCAACCTGCACCTTTGTGTTAACAATGCTACTGACTAGGTGGCCATTATTTCATGTGCAGGCTAATTTCCAATTTCCTGTGACAGATCAGATGACAATTTATCTTTAGAATATTGGTGTGCAATTCAAAATAGTAAATCAATGCCTGTTAATATTTTGTATTTGCAAATATGAATCTATTATTTATCCTTCATGAACACACACATTTACATTCTCAGAAACCTGGCATTCTAGTATTACATTGCTGTTGTTGTTGTTCTGAGCTGCTGTTGAGTCAGGCCCTCACTCATGGTGACTCCATGCACCATAGAATAAAACACTGTCTGGTCCTGCATTGTTCCCATGATGTATTAAAAATCAATTTATTCTGACCCATAGAGTTATTATTGACAGATCTTCAGAATTAGATCATGAGGCCTTTTTTCTTAGTCTAAAAACTCGTCTGAAAGAGCATCTTAGCAACATTCAGGCTTCCACTGACAGATGAGTGGTGGCTGTGCAGGCACCTAGGCTGGGAATCAAACCCAGGTCTCTTAATATGAAAGATGAGAACTCTATTACCAAGCCAGGAGTACTATTATCACACATGCTTACGAGTCCTTTAAATCTCTAATATGAGTTCTCCACATAAAGTACTATAATAATGAACTCCATAGAAATTTTTAAAAGTTAAAAAGCCATTTCTGACTGCATTAGTCAGGCAATTGCACAATCAAACAGTTGAACTCTGGCTCAGGGCTTATTTTCAAAGACTTTTGGGGGAGGGGTTGGAGAGAGAGTCTGTGCATGGAGGAACAGGAAAAGGAGAACCTCCTTTAAGATTGGGATGGATTGGATGCAACGTTTCATCATATTTTTAAAAATCACCCGATGCTCTTATGAAAGAAGAGGTGACTAATTTTAGTCACATTTTCTTAAAAGACACACACACACACAAAGACAAACACCAGCATTTACAAAATGCTGAACCAACTACCAGGATGCAAAGCGCTGTCCAATTACACCACAGCCCGGGCTGAGTTACAATGACCAGTGGACAGGATCAGCCTCCTGAGGAGGACTGTGCTAATTGAGCCCCTGACAGACCCTGAACTGGGCCACCGCCACTGCGTGCCTGTATAATGCAATGGATTTTAATTGCCTCTGCTGACACTTGATGTCTTTGGTCTGAGTCAGAGTCCTCTGTAACAATTTTTTTTTCCACAAACCAGGTACAAATTTAAAAAGGCAGCCTAAACAACCTCTCTCCTAAAGGCAGCTGTATAATTTTATAGGTATTGTTATTGAAATTTTAATAAAGGTGAAGCTAGGAGGGAAAGTGTGCCGAAGTGAAATGAGCAGGAAAGGGATTTGGCTGGAAGTAAAGGAGGCTGGAATACACCTGCATATGCATGAATGGATCTTGCCTCTGTTCACCAATGGCAAGAAGCCAGCAGGCAGCCAGACAAAATGGCTTCAAGTGCACAGCAAGCTGGGAGCAGGCTGGACCAAGGAGTGCCTTGAATGAAGAGCCACATGCATTTACCTACTGTAATATTGTGTGAGTGCAGCATGCACTGTAGCCTGGATGTCAGATGATCTGCTTCATCATGTATGCCTTTCACAGAGGGAGCCTCAGCCAGGGAGACACATAGCTTCTCTCCCACCTGCCGGCAGTTTCCTGAAATGCAGGGTACACCTGGCCATCTGCATTGGCTCACTGAAGCCCACAACCTATCATGCTCTCTGTCACCATGTTGGGCTGAAAATGTCACACATATCCTACTTAACTGGCTTTTGAGATGCATTGTGTCTCTACTTGTAGTTCTTAGTTGAACACAAGAACTGACAGGTATGAAGAGACATAGTGATGAATATTTCACAACGTCCAATCTATAGTTACTTTGAATAAGCACTTGCACCAAGTACAGGGAAAGCTGTAATTTCTCATTAAAACCTAATCTTTGAGAAAAACGTGTTTTGAGCTTAAACAAAACCAAAAAGAACTCAGTTTCAGATAATGGCTAAACATTCAGCAGATAAACTAGAGATCACAGTTTGTACCCAGAAGAAAAAGACATTTCTGCAGTTGAAAAGTCCTGACAATTTACTTCCATGAAGATAACAGTCAGGAAAACGACAGAGCAATGCTATTACATCATAGAGTTGCAATCAACTTGGTGACACACGGCACCAACATCAATGACAAAGAATGGAGTCCCTGTATGATGCAAACAGCTAACATTTCAGCTACTAACCAAGGTACCTTGGAACAAAGACCTCTAGCTCTACTTCGAGAATATTGTTGTTGTTGTTAAGTGCCGTCGAGTGGCAGGCGACTCATAGCGACCCTATGAAGGAGAGTCCTCGACGCTTGGGTGCCTTTCCTCCTCTCTCCAGATTCATAAGGTTTCTGGAGGCAAGCTATTATGGAAGTGGATGCTGCTCCTGCTTCCAAGCTTTCCAAAATATTGTTGTTGTTGTTGTTATGTGCCATCGAGTCGCTTGCGACTCATAGCAACCCTATGTACAAGAGCTCTAAATGCTGTTCTATTCTGTGCCAACCTAGCCATCTCAAACGCACTTATTCCCACCGCTCCAGTCACAGAATCGATCCATCTCACCAAAGGTCTTCCTCTCCTTCGCTTCCCCTCCACTCTGCCATACATGATGTCCCTTTCCAAGGACCAGTCCCTCCTTGCAACATGCCCAAAATATGTCAGACGAAGCTTCAGAATCCTTGACTCCAGGGAACACTCTGGCTTCACCCTCTCCAGGACAAAGCTGTTTGTTCTCCTAGCAGTCCATGGTATATTCAACACTCTTCTCCAGCACCACAGCTCAAAGGCATCAGTCCTCTTTCTATCAGCCCTATTCACTGTCCAACTCTCTGATGCATAGCACATAACTGCAAAGACTATAGCCCGGATCAGGAACACCTTAGTCTCCAGCCTGACATCGTTGCTCCTCAGCACTTTTGAGAGATCCCTCACAGCCGACTTTCCCAATGCAATTCATCTCCTGATTTCCTGGCTGCTGTTACCAAGAGCGTTGACTGTGGAGCCAAGTAAATTAAAACTGTTAACTATCTCAATCTCCTCACCATCCATGCTAATGCTGCCAGTTGGAGTGGTGAGAATCTTTGTTTTCTTGACATTTAGCTTCAGTCCATATAGGAGGCTGTAGTCCTTGATCTTCTGCAGCAAGCGACTCAGGTCCTCCTCAGTTTCAGCAAGCAGGGTTGTGTCATCTGCATAACGCAGGTTGTTGTTGATTCTTCCACCAATCCTGATTCCACGTTCCTCTTCGTATAGCCCAGCGTCTCGGATGATCTGTTCTGCATACAGATTGAAAAGGTATGGAGACAGAATACATCCCTGACAGACCCCCTTCTTGATTTTGAACCATGTAGTGTCTCCTTGCTCTGTTCTGACAACTGCCTCCTGGTCCAAGTATAGGTTTCGCATTAGCAAAATATTAGCCATCGAAAATCCAATGAGACAAAGCTTTACTCTGATAAATTTAGCTTTGTTTTGAGTCAGAGTTTATACAGCAAAGGCTGGTTTTATGCAAATAATATTCTTCTAACCACAACATTTACCCTTCATTTTAGCAACCATTGTTGTTGTTATATGTTGTCGAGTCACTTGCGACTTATAGCGACCCTATGTGCAATAGCCCTATACCCTGCTCTATCTTGTGCCAATCTTATTGTCTCCAACATACCTACACCCATTATCCCAGTCACTGAGTCAATCCATCTCATCAAGGGTCCTCTTCTCTTATGCTGTCCCTCTATCATACATTCTAGAAATTCCAGATTTTAAATCTAAGGCTATAGAAAAGAGACAACAGCTCATTACACTCCAGAGCAGAAAAATTAGTCTTCCAGTTATATTCAGTCAATTAGCTTGACAAATCTCATGCCTTGTGTCTTAGCCAATAACTTAATAGACTGAACTGTTTTGAAGGAGAAGGTTGCAGCCAGAATGAAACCAGTAGAAGGTGGAAAGAATTTATTCTCTTTAATCCATCCACCACATTGATGCCTTGAATGTGGAGCATTTAAAAAGGCAAATAAAGCCTAACTGAGTAAGGAGTCTAAAGGAAATGATCACTTTGACTGGTATACTGTAATGTAAGAAGAAAGTGCAAGGGAGCTCTGGTGGCCTAGTGGCAAGAAGCTACACTGTAATCCCAGAGATACACAGTTCAAATCTACCAGATGCTCTGCTGGAGAAGGAGGGACAATCTCCTCCTATACCAGTCAGATCTGATTTATCAGTACACACCACAAAATAATAAAATAAAAAATGTAAAAAAAAAATTCTAAAAAAAAAAATAGAAAAATCCAATGGTCTGGTGTACACCTAGGAAATGAGGTATCTCATAAAAAAAGGCAACTTCAAAAAATAATGAAAGAAACTCTGTAAATAAGTATTCAATTTGGTCCAAATGAGTGTGTGGGTATCATGGAATGATCTGTCACAAGTGAGACTCATTAAGAGGGTAGGGGGAACAAATAGAATTTTGCATCTACAGGTCCCAGAGAGGAAGTGAGGCACATCTCAACAGGTGACCGCACACAGGGGTGTGAAAAGGTAACACCTGGAACTGTAGGAGAAGCCAAATTTGGAGGACAGAAGGATTCTTGGAATTAGTGGTGTTGAAGATTTATTGGTCAGTCCAAAAGTTTCTAGTGCATTAGCAAGAGGTTTCAATAGTTAAATTGGTTAAGCAAAATAAACATTCAGAGGTAATTAAGTGCAGTTTGTACTTAAGGAAGAGCTGGTGGCCTGGTGGGTAAGGAGTCTAAAGGTAGGCAGTTCAAATGCATGAGCTAACTAGCTGCTCCTTGGGAGAAAAATGTGCAGTCTCCTTCCATGTGATTTACAGTCTGTGAAATGGACTGAAGGATCAGCTGTGGGTTGGTTCCACTTCGACGGAACACAACAAGAAAGAATTATCACCCTCAGTGAGGAGAAAGGTTAAATATTCCCTTTTGTTAAATGACCAGGAGTTCACACGACGGCCCATAGTGTCTACAGTAGCTTCAGCTTCATCTGCAATAAACCATCACCATTGGTTCTCAAATATCTTTTAAAATTCTTTTATTGGTTTGCATATAATAGTTTGTTTATTAAGTGTTTCATTTGGTTTGTTTTTTAGCCTCCTGCCTCTACCCGCCAAACTCTGTGACCCTGTGATTTACCCTCTCCCCATCTTCAATCTCTGCCCCCATCCCTTCCTTCTTTGGATATCCATACACATTTACTGGTTATTCTTCTATTTTTACAATAATGGTCTTATATAATATCTGTTTCTATGAGCCTGAGTTAGTTAACTCAGCATAATGCTCTCTAGCCTCTCTCACGTTATAAAGTAATTTTCAAAATTATTGCTCCTGAGTGTTGCATAGTATTCCATCAAGTGAATGTACCAGTTTCTCAATCCAGTTGTTTGTTAATGGATATTTGGTGGTTCCTACATTCTTGCTGTTCTGAATAACGCTGTTTCCAAATATTTTTATCACTTTTAACAGAAACTTAGAATGTTACACAATGATCTCATCCACCTCTTCCATCTCAAGTAACCACTAATAAACTTTGGTTTCTGCGTGTATAGTTCATGTAAGTGAGATCATCAAACATTTATCCTTTCTTGTCTGATTTTATTACACTTTGTTGGAAGGTTTCAAGGTTTGTCCATGTAATAGTAAGTGTCATTGTTATTGTTATGTGACATCAAATAGATGGTGACCTATAGTGACTCTATGTACAGTAGCTCTGAACCCTTCCCTGTCCTGAGCCAGGCTCACTAATTCCTACACACCAACTCCATGGCCCCAGTTACTTTATCAATCCATCACAACTGGTGTCTTCCTCTCCTGCCCTTTCCCTCCAACCTTCTGAGCATGATATCCTTTCTAAGGACTCGTCACTCCTGGCCATGTGCCAAAGTATATGAGATCCTAGCCTCTAAGGAGAAACTTCATTTCACCCTCTCCAAGACAGACCAATTTGTTTTCTTTGCAGTCCGTGTCAAGACACTACTCCAGCACCACAATTCGAAGGTATAAATTCTTCTGTCTTCCTTAGTCATTGTCCAACTCTCTGAAGAGTAACAAGCAATTGCAAAGACCATGGGCTGGATTAAACACACCTTAGTCTCTAGACGGACAGCATTGCTTTTCAGTATTCTGGAGAGTTCCCTGAAAGCAGATTTTCCCAATGCAATTTGTCTTTTGATTTCCTGACTACTGGTGCCAAGAGTCTTGATTACGGGGCTGAGCAAGCTGTAATTGTTAACAACCTCGAACTCTTCTCCATTTATGGTAGTGCTGCCAATTGGCCCAGTGGTGAAAATCTTTGCCTTCTTGATGTTGAGCTTCAATCCATATTGAAGACTACAGTCCTTGACCTTTTCAGCAGGTGCTTCAGGTCTTCATCAGTTTCAGCAAGCAAGGTGGTGTCATCTGCATACCATAGGTTGTTAATGATTCTTCCTCCAATCTTGATGCCATACTCCACCTCATAAAGACCTGCTTCCCAAATGATCTTTTCTGCATAAAGATTAAAAAAGTATGGGGACAGGAACCATGCAATGTTTCCTTCCTCTGTTCTGAGGACTGCTTCTTAGTTCAAGTATAGGTTTCATATAAGCATGATCAAGTGCTCTGAGAGTCACATTTTCCTCCAGGAAAAAGTATATATTATATATTATGTATTCTATGTAATTTGTGTTGAATGTATAATAAGTATCATTTGTCTGTTGCTTTAAGGGAGCTCTGGTGGCTTGGTCCATAGTCAATGCACAACCATCACAAATCTTTGCTTCTCTGGTGGTTAGTATCCACCAGAGGTTCCACAGGAGAAACAGAAACAATCTTCTCACATGCAAATAAACAACCTCCAAAAAAGGTCAGCCCTGCGTCAATTCTGACTGGACGACAAGCTTTTGTTCATTGCCTAGCAGTTATATTCATAATGATTCCCATCCAATTTTTCTAGCTTCTTTAGTATTGGTGTTAGGTTCTGACAAGTTGATTTCAACTCTAATCCCTCAAGAGCCAGTAAGAAAATCTCACAATACATAGGCTATAATATAGAATATTTGGAACTGCTGTTTTGGGGGGAAAATAAAGATATTATCTTTAAGGTGATTTCTAAGTGGTGCAAACAATTTGTTATCAATCAATTTTTACACTAAAGACCATCAATCAATTCAAAGTCAATCATTGTTGCCATGGAAAAAAAGCCTTGTGATATGCTTCCATGAAAGATCTCAGCCAATACAATTTTACTTTGTAACAGAGTCACCTAACAGAACAATGAATCCCAAATTAGACACTGTTCTGGTCCTATCTAGCAAAGTTAACACAAACTTCAACATGTTTTAACCATGCCCAGTTAAAATCATTGCATTTCAACATAAAATTTACAATTAGTTAAATGAATATAAATTACCTAGCACCCAAAAAGATAAAAATTCTCTATGTGTGATATCCAATAATAATTAATAGGTATGCAAAGGAACAGAAAAGCATGTACAATATTGGAGAGAAAAAATCAATTGGAATAAATATAAATATTGTACAAATAATAGATTAAGTACACAAGAACATTAGAGAAATTTTTATAATTTTAATGTAAATACTAGGAATGAAGTATGAAAATGGAAAATATGTAAGATGGCACAAAAAAATCATTCATCTCCACTTCTCAATAGCTTAGTTTCCCATGAACCTCTCTTTAGGGTTGCTTTTTCCTTCAACTTTTTGAAACAGAGAAGGGAGGATTGTATGAAAGGAATATATGATTAGGTATTATTGGCATGACAAGAGTCCAGAATAAGAGTTGCATAGTGAAGTGGTTGGGGGATGGGAGGACTGTATAACAATGAAAGAACTTTTTTCCCAAAGAATAAAGCAAACTAGGGGGGAGCAAAATGTGCAACAATGAATGAATGGAAATCCAAGTTCTTTATAAGCTTTCATTTAAATCTAAAAGAAAAAAATCTGTCTGACTAAGGTTAAGGTTCCAAGTTTCTAGGGTATATGTTGTTGTTATGTGGCATCAAGTGGACTACAATTCATAGTGACCCTATGAACAACAGCACTGAGTCCTGCCCTTTCCTGAGCCAATCTCCTCTGACACACCTAGCCTATTGCCATAGTCACTTGTCAAGTGAAAGCGAACTTATTAAGTTCTTGATTGGGAAGGCAAATCAGGATAGCTTCTGATTTCGACAATCTTTTCTCTTTTTAGAGTTTAGCATGGTGTTTGGGATGCAATAAACATATAATAGAAGAAAGGGAGGAATGAGAGTGGGAGGGATGAGTAAAGAAAGGAATGAAAAGAAAACGGAGATGTGAGAGCAAGGAATGAAGGAGAAAAGCTGTGCTGACTTGGCCAAATAACCGTTATATTTCAATAGTGTAAAAAGCTCCAGAGAATTAGCTATCTCATAGAAACCTAATGTAAATGCATGTGTTTGTAGGAAAGAACTGATCAAACAAACATGTTTAATTGTATCATCTTCCTTAAGTGAAGGCAAATTGAAAGTAATCATTATGTAGTTATTTAAATTCATTGATTTAGATATCAAAGTGACACATAATTTAAGTATAAAACCCTCTCAAATGCCATGACGCTCTTGATGAAAAAACAGTAAATAAGAACTCTGGAGAAAAGGAAAAGCTTCTGTGATGAATGGGACACTTCAATCAACTGGATCTCTCAGAAGCTATCTTCAATTCACAGGAGTATGCCTTAGTAAAGCTACCTCCAAATACTGTGATTCAATGGGGCGGAACCTCTGGAGACCACAAAGCTGTTCTACTAAGTGTGAAACATAGCCATTTGAAATGACTGAGGAGTGATGGTCCCTGAGCTAAGGTGAACTCTTCAAGACTTGGGTAAAGGAGGGAATCTTTGACTATCATCAAAATGGCATTGGGCCGAATTGTCAAAGTAAATTATCAAATCAGATTGAGTGTGTTTGCCCATAGGCATAAGAAGCATGATATACTCAGAAAAGGGAGCAAGTCTTCTTCAGAAGAGGTTCAGTGGTGAATAAGATGGGAGCAGTGTAACTATTCAAGCTTCCGTAGGCTTTAACTTCTCAGTAACTTTTGTGGGATTTCTGCACAGCAACTGGTGCTAATATAAAGGATTAAACAATTCCTGTGCTGTCCACAATATTTATTTTCCTTTTGATTTTACTATCTTTTATGTATGGAACAGAAAGTTTGTAAAACTTATACTAACTGCAGAACTTTAACAAACATACATTTATCAGAGCAGAATTCTGTATTTGAAATCCTGAAGACTTTCCTTAGTATTAACAAGGTTCTAGAAATTATTTCCACCAGTGACCAGTTAATTTGTTATATACTAGTGTTTATATATCTCTGTGAGTTTGGATGGAGTAACACTCAGGGTCACAATTGGTAGATAGATTTCATCAAAGATTTCAGACTAAGGAAAAGTCTGGCTGTCCACTTCTGACATACAGGTTATTGAAACCCTATAATATGAGACTTTAAATATTGCACTGGAGCGTAGAGAAGCCAAAGCACAAGGAAGAATCCAAGAAACTAAAGAGCTGGACAGAAAATGTCAAAGGGCAGCTTGGGATGACAGAGCCAGATACTATAATGAAATGTACAGAGAGCTGGAGTCAGAAAATCAAAAGGGCTGAATTCCCTCAGCATTTCTTGAGCTGAAGGAATTGAAAAACAAGTGTTAAACGATCCAAGAAGATTTAAAAGGAGGAGTATACAGAGTTATTGTACCAGAAGGAATTGGCTGACACAGAAGAATTTCATGAAATAATGTATGAGCAAAGCCTATGGTGATGAAGGAGGAACTTCAAGTTGCTCTGAAAGAATTGGCAAAAAACAAGGCTTCAGGAGTTGACGGCATGCCAACTGATATGTTTCAACAAATAGACGCTGCCCTGGATGTGCTCACTAAGTTGTGCCAAGAAATCTGGAAGACAGCCACCTGGCCAACTGACTGGAAGGGATAGATATTTTTCCCATTCCAAAGAAAGATGACCCAACAGAGTGCGGAAATTATTGAACAATATCATTAATATCACATGCAAGCACGATTCTGCTGAAAAGTATCCAGAAATGAGTGGAACAACACATCAACAGAGAACTACCAGATGTGCAGGCTGCATTTAGAAGAGGCCATGGTACTAGGGATATTATAGCTAATGTTAGGTTGATCTTGGCAGAAAGCAGAGAGTATCAAAAGAATGTCTATCTGTGCTTCATTGACTATGCAAAGGCTTTTGACCATGTGGATCACAACAAGCTATGGCTGACTCTGAGAAGAAT
>NW_006399801.1:845786-853517 GCF_000299155.1 Elephantulus edwardii | reverse complement strand
TCAGTCCATAAGGACAAATACTGTGTAAGACCATTGTTGTAGAAATAGATAACTAGGAAAAGGTGTATGAGGATCTAAGGTGTGGGGGGAGCATGGGAATGAGGATGGGTGGAAGGCATAATCATAAGTTTGCACAGTTTTCCAGGTTGAGGGAGTGGTGGGTTAAAGAAATGGGAAAGATCCAGTGTGGAAAACAATGTATACAGATTTTTTTAAGTAAACCAGTATGAAACAAAAGTTTATATTTGAAAATCAAGACATTGGCAAAAGAACCCACAACTCAGGAATTGATAGAATAGCAATTGAGCTGTTTTAATAAGCAGATAAATGCCTTAGACATACATACTAGTCCATGCTATGAAACTTAACCAATTGACTGGAAGAAGACCATATGTGTGACTACACACACACACACACACACACACACGGCTTCAAAGAATGCTGTTAGAGACTATCGAAAAATGCTTAAAACAGTACAGTAACATGGAAGTTTTAGAGATTCAGAAGAGGCCATGGAACAGAGAATATCATTGCTGATGCCAGATAGAAACCAGCAGAGAACACCCGGAAAATATTTACTGTGTTTCACTGACTATGCAAAGACATTTAACTGTGTAGATAATAACAAATTACGGATAACATTGAGAAGAATGTGATTCCAGAATAATTACTACTGCTAATTAAAAACCTACATATAAACCAAAAAGCTATTCTCTGAATAGAACAAGGCAACTCTGCAAGGTTTAAATCAAGAAAAATATGCAGCAGTGTTGTTTCATTTCTCTGTACTCATCCAATCGGTATGCTGAGCAAATAAATTGAGAACTGGACTACGTGAAGAAGAATGAGACATCAGTGTTGGAGGAAGACTTACTAACATTTTATTTATGCAGATGACACAATTTTGCTAGCAGAAAGTTAAGAAAACTTTTCTGAAGATCAGTGACTACACATTTCATTAGCAATTATATCTCATTGTCAAGAATACAAGAACCACACCACGGGACCAATAGATAACATCGAGAAAGATGGACAAAAGATTAAAATTCTCTAGCATTCAAGAAATAAAAATTCATATTGCTCTTGGAAAATCAACTATAAAGTACTTCTTTAAAATGCTGAAAAGCAAAGGTATCTCATTAAAAACTAACACGCACTTGATTGAAGACCTGACAAATTTAATTGCATCTAGGACAATGAGTAAGAATGAATGCTTCTAAATGGTAGTGTTATTATAAAGTGTTCAGTATTCTACAGAATGATAAGATCAGCCTTTATTAAAATAGGTACAACCAGGGTGTCCCTTGGAGGCAAAAATGGTGAAACTTAGTCTCACATACTATCAGCATATCTTGAGGAGCCAATCCATGGAAAGAAACACACTAAGAAAGGTAGAGGGTCAGAAAAAGAGAAGACCCTCAACCAGACGGTTAACACAGCAAAGAGCTGAGCATGACAAGGATTGTGAGAATAGTGCAGGATAGAACAAGGTAATCAATTGTTCATAATGTTGCTTTGAGTCCTTGGATCAATAGGCAGCATCATGATGTATGGAGAAGAGATTGAAACTGTCAATGCTTTCATCTTGCATGGATCCACAATTAACAGTTGCACTGGGAAAATCTGCAGGTATGGACCACTCCCAATTATTGAGGTGTAATGATGTTAGTCTGAGGACTAAGGTGCACTGATCATGGCCTTTCCAATTAACTGCTATGCATCTGAGAGCTGGACAATGAATAAGGATAATGGAAGAAGAATTGACACCTTTGAGCTGTGATGCTAGAGAAGAGCACAGAACATCCATGGATGGCCAAGAAAGCAGACAGATATGTCTTGGAGAGGGTGCAGCCAGAGTTTCCTTTGTGAGAAAAAATGATGAGGCTTCAACTCACATACTTGGGACATGTTGCTAGGAGGGTAGGAGGGGCTGTTCCTTGGAGAGGACATGATGCTGGGAAGGGTGGAGGGTTGGCGATGGAGAAGAAGACCTTTAACCAGGTGGATTGACCCAGTGACTGCTGCAATGGGCTCTTGTGTGTCAGGAAGTGTGAGGATGTAAGGATGGCACAGGATAGAACAGGGTTCAGATCTTTAGTTCATAGTGTTGCTATGAGTTGTACTCAACAGCACCTAACAAAACCAAACATATGTATTTTTTTAATGTGAGTCTATATATTAGCTCACACAGATGCATATGTCCTTGCTGAAGTCATGTGCCACAGTTTGGAACAAACTCATAGCTGACCCTTCAGGAGGTTTTCAGAGGCTATAAATGACATGGGAGAATTGCTTATCTTTCTTCTTTGGAGCAGTTGATGAATTTGAACCACTTGTTTATGGGTTGATAGTAATATTCCTTACCCACTAGGCCGCTAGATCATATATGGATTGTTATTGTTGTTTTCAGGTGCTATCAAATCAAGTATGACCTTTAGTGATTCTATGAACAATGTATCTGAACCCAGTCCCATTCTGTGCCATCCTCACAATCTCTCACCAGATAATAAATATCTCTGAGGAATTCATACACACACACACACACACACACGTACACATATCTGTGTGTGTGTGTTAGATTATTTCCTGTTGTTTTCTTCTTCCTTTCACAAACTTTTTCTTGCTGATATAGATCCAAAAAATAATAGGTTACTTTTTGCTTCAGTAATATGATATAGCTTTAAGTGGAAAAAAGTTTTAATAGACATTTTTGTGCACACATCAAAGTAAACAATAAACTAGGCACAGGTTAATAATCACAATATTTGTATTTTGATGACTTGTTTAATTTTATTTTTCCTTTCTCTACCCTTTCCTCTGTCTCTCTTTATGCAGAATATACTAATAAAAATAATGAACTCTAAAAATGGTACTATGGATCAGAAAGTTGGACAACGACTAGGGAGGATAGAAGGAGAATTGATGCCTTTGAGCTGCAGTGCTGGAGAAGAATACTGAGGGTACCATGGACTGCTAGGAAAACAAACAGATTCATCCTAGAGAGGGTTAAACCTTGGAGGTAAGGATTCTGAGGCTTCTTCTAACATACTTTGGACATGTTGTAAAGAGGGACTGGTCCTTGGACAGGGACATCATGCTTGGTAGGGTGGATGGACAGCGCAAGAGGGGAAGGCCCTCTATGAGGTGGATTGATTCAGTGACTGGGGTAATCGGGATGGGTGTGTCGGAGACAGTTCAATTGGCACAGGACAGAGCAGAGGTTAGGGCTGTTGTACAAAGGGTCGCTATGTGTCCTAAGGGACTCGACGGCACATAACAACAACAACGAAAATGGTACAATTTTGTTTAACAAAATTTATCTTGTCACCAAATTATCAGAATGTGATTACCTTTTAAAAATGTTTCTTTTTCCACACATACCGTTTGGTTGACAGATCACTTAGTGATTTCCCTCTCCGGGAGGGGAAGAGTGGGCAGGGAGAAAAGTGCAACAATCAATGAATGAATGGAAACCCTAAGTCTCTGTAAACTTTCAATAAAATTAACTTTAAAAAAAAAAAAAGAAATTTCCCTCTCCAAATATTGTTGCTACACGATTCATTGATGATTTTGAGAAATTTAGTTTAAAGACTCTTCCAAGTTTAAAGATATCATCATTATCATTTAAATAGCCCAACAGCATACTCTTATGTGGTCCACATGTCTTTCTATAAGGTATTTAGGTTAGAGGGGTGGTTCATATGTTGTTGTTGTTACATGGTTAATATAGAGGTTTAATTATTTTTTCAATAACAGAATACAGATGATACTTTGGATTTCATCCTGCATCATATCAAAGGATATATGGCTAGTTGTATTAGGTTTTATGATTCTAACATTTCTCAATGGACTTAGGAGGATAAAGACTTCTTCATAGTTTTCTTTAGTCTATTAGATGGTAACATCTATTGATAGTCTTTGCTTAAATACATTATCGTATTAATTCTGTATTTTTGAGTGATAAATCATCTTACATCTCTTATATTATAGTAGAATTTGTAACCTTTATTCCTCAATGTTTTTTCAACAATATTTTTAGAAGAAACAGCTTCAGAAGACTAAGATGATATCTTCCTCTTGAGCAAAGGTCAAGATTCATTTCTGTCCAGTATAATAAAAATTATGTTGCCCTGTGAAATAAAGGTTGAATGAGTTTGCTTGCACTCCATTGTAAAAGACAATAGTCTTTTTTCATCCTCAGAATTCCTCTCCTTTAAAATAATCCACTGTGTATATCAGTGCCACCTGACCCACATTAAATTGCATTGAGAGAATTGTGACTTGGTGAGCCAGAAAAAGAAAATGACAATACTGGGACTACTGCTGTTTCAGTTATAAACTATCTTTTTATTTGAACTGGAAGTTTTGTGTCATTGGCTGTATTCATAAAATTGTAGCAGGCTAACTTTATGAGCATACTGCTGAAGTTAAAAATGTTGTTATTGTTGTTGTTGTCATGTGCCGTTGAGTGGCTTGTAACTCATAGCGATCCTATGTACAACAGCCCTAAATCCTGCTCTGTCCTGTGCTAATCGCACTGCCTCTGACACACCCATCCCGATTACCTCAGTCACTGAATCAATCCACCTCATCGAGGGTAATTTGGGGATTTATTACCTGAAATATTGCCCTGACATTAATATCATATAAAAATGGAGCATATATATCTTTTCCTATATCAAGAAAATAAAGATTCTCAACACTGGGTCTATTGGCAGGATAGATGGTAAAGAGATAGATAGAGATTGTTAACAGCTTTAGTTTGCTTGGCTCCACAGTCAACACTCTTGGTACCAGCAACACAGAAATTAAGACGAATTGCATTGGGAAAATTGACTGTCAGGGACCTCTCCAGAGTACTTAAGAGCAATGATGTCACTCTAGAGACTAAGGTGCACTTGATACAGGCCATGGTCTTTGCATTCACTTGCTATGTGTCAGAGAGGTGGACAATGACTAGAGAGGATAGAAGGAGAACTGATGCCTTTGAACTGTGGTGCTGGAGAAGAGTATTAAATGTACCATGGACTGCTAGGAAAACAAACAGGTTTGTCCTGGAGAGGACGAAACCGGGCTGTTCCTTGGAGGCAAGGATTCTTTGGACATGTTGTAAGGAAAGCCCAGTCCTTGGAGAAAGACATCATGATTGAGAGGGTGGAGGGACAGCTCAGGAGAGGAAGACCTTCTATGTGGTAGATTGATTCAGTGACTGGAGTAGTGGGGGCAGGTGTGTTGAAGACGGCGGGATAGGCAAAGAACGAAGCAGGGTTTAAGGATGTTGTACAGAGGGTCGCTATGAGTCGCAAGTGGCTCAATGGCACATAACAACAACAATATTTATTATATTTATATATCTATATATCTTATTTATATTTACTATAGTTTATGTCTTATTTCTCTCTCTCTCCCTCACTATATATATTTTTATGTAGTACATCCTGGAGAGGGTTAAACCGGGCTACTCCTTGGAAGCAAGGATTCTGGGGCTTCATCTGACATACTTTGGACATGTAAGGAGAGACAAATCCTTGGAGAGCGACATCATGCTTGGTAGGGTGGAAGGACAGCACAAGAGGGGAAGACCCTCTATGAGGTGGATTGATTCAGTGACTGGGGTAATTGGGATGGGTGTGTCAGAGGCAGTGCGATTGGCACATGACAGAGCAGAGTTTAGGGCTGTTGTACATAGGGTTGCTATGAGTCGCAAACGACTCGACGGCACATAATAACAAGAACATATGTGTGTGTAAAAATATATATGTATATGTGTACATAGATGTACATATAACTGTGTATATGCATTATATTAATGGTACATACATGTATACTTATATCCATACATACATGTGTATGTGCATATATTGACAGACATGTGTACATACATATATTCATACACACGTGTGTATACAGATATATTAATAAAATATTGTGTATATATACATACATATACATATAAATGTGTATATATCTTTTCAGATGTGTATATATAGAGTTTCAGAGGCTGTTTGATCTCATGAGAGGAGATTGCCCATCTTTCTCTCATAGAGCAGCTGGTGTATTTGAATTGTGTGCTTTTGAGATTTCAGTGAAGTTCTTTACCACCTTACCACTAGACCACCAGAGCTCCACTCTTTTTTTTTTTTAGATGGGAAAATAATTTAATTACATGAATTTCACAACACTAGTGAGAGGAAATCCTAGGAGCTATGCATGTGTATCTTGGTTGTCTCAGGAGCATGGGGGCTTCATGATAGGCGTTTGTACATGTGAAGAATAAAGAAATTGATTAATATTTTATGCGTTTGCTTGAATCATCAAACTATTTGTCATTCTGTCAAAGATTTTTATATCAAATAGTGAACAAGTGTTGAAGCAAAACAAATGATGAATACATATTGAATGGTTTTTGTTGATGTTCTTAAGAACCCTTGAATTGATTACAACTCAGAACCACCCTATGAGCAACAGATCTGAAGCATGCCCTATCTTGTGCCATCCTCATCATCTCTGCTGTAACTGAGCTCAGTTCTACACTTTGTCAATCTCTCTCATTGAAGGTCTTCTTCACTGATCCTCCATCTTCCCTAGAATGATGGCCCTTTCCAAGTAACATATCCAACGTATGTGAGATGAAGCTTTGCCATCCTTGTCTCTGAAGAGCACTCTAGCTACACATTTTCCAAGATATATCTGTTCTTTTGATAGTGACAAATATCTTTCTGGTATTTTTTTGCTTTCAGCAAAGATCTCTATAACATCAACAGTGATACCCTTCTTTCCCTGGCCCATTCTGAAGCAAGCTTGAATTGTTTTCTATCAATGTACTGTTCCAACCATTTTTTAATAATCTTCAGCAAGATTTTACTTGCATGTGATCTTAATTATATAGTTCAATAATTTCCACATTCTGATTAATTCATTTTTATTTTTTTGTGATTGGAACAAATATGGGTATCCACTAGTCAATTGGCCAGGTGACTGACATTCAAATTTCTTAATATAGTCTAGTGAGTGCATCCAGGGCTGCATCTGTTTTTTGAAATTAGCAATTTCTGGGACTTTGTATTTTCCCCATGCCTTTTTAAAAAATCAATTTTAATGAAAGTTTACAGAGACTTTTGGATTTCCATTCATTCATCGTTGCATTTTTCTCCCTACCCACCCCCACCCCAATTCACTCTTCTCTTTGAAAAGTAAAAGAAAAATTCTTTCATTGTTACACAATTCTTCCCACCAAGTCCACTCCACTATGCTTCCTTCATTCTGAACTACTCTCATGACAATAATACCTAATAATATATCCCTTTTAAATAGTTCTCTTCCTCATTTGTTTCCTCATGTAAATGCAATATACATAATTTATCCCACCTTTCTCAATCTCCCCCAACCCTGATGTCAATCCCATTTTACAACAGTGGAACTATGCAGTATTTGTCCTTTTGTGATGGAGATATTTCACTCAACATTATGTCCTCCATGGTCACCAATTGTTTGTACTATTTTGTGAGTTCTTTATATTTCAATACAGCATAGTATTCCATTGTGTGAATATACCAGAGCTTCTCTCTCCATTCCTTGTTGATGGGCACGTGGATTGTTTCCAACTCTTTGCTATTGTGAACAAAGCTGCAATAAACATAGGTGTGCATATATCTGCTTAGGTGGCAGTTATGGTTTCTTTAGGGTATATTGCCAGTAGTGGAATTGCTGGGTCAAATGGTCTTTCTATTT
>NW_006399801.1:833856-845122 GCF_000299155.1 Elephantulus edwardii | reverse complement strand
TACCACTAGGAGACATACACACACACACACACACACACACACACACACACACACACACCCCTAGTGGCGTAGATTGTAGCCCATAGCATATTGCAATTGTATTCTAAAGGAGAAATATGAGTAGTCTGTTTGTTTTGAGATATAAAACCTATGTAACCCAGTGGAGAATCGCTATGACTCCAAGTAGAATCTAAGGCAGTTAAGTTTTAGTTTGTTACATACATTGAGACCATTGTGTTGAGTCATTTCCCATTCATAGTGACCTTCCATCAGGATTCTGAGGCTATAAGTCTTTACCAGAGGACATTGCTCAACTCTTTTTGTTTTATCCCATGTGGATTCAAAGTACCAATCTTTCAGGTTCACATAATCACACCAAATGAACTGTGCCATCAGCACCTCACTAAGCTTATATGTTGTTGTTGTTATATGCTGTGGAGTCATAACCGACTCATAGCTGACCCCCCAGCAGGTTTTCAGAGGCTATACATCACATGTTAAGAGATTGCCCATCTTTCTACCGTGGAGTAGATAGTGGATTTGAACTGTGTGTCTTTGGGTTGGCAGTGCTATTTCTTACCACTAAACCACCAGACAAAATGACTTCTAAAATAACTCTCAACTATAGTTGTATACTGCTCAATTGATGGTGGTTGTTTTTATGTACCGTTGAGTTGCCTATGACTCAGAATGACCCTATGAACAATGGCTTTGATCCTTGTCCTATCCTGAGCCATCCTTTACCATCTTTGACACACCTGATCATTTACCAAAGTCACAGCATCAGTCCATCTTGTCCAGGGCCTCTCTTGTGCTCTCCTTGATCGTTCCAAGTAATCTTTCTCCAAGAACTGATGTTATCTTTATTTCTCATACCTACTTTGTCAGTAAGTCCTCTTGATTGTTCCTATATAATGCTTTATTTTTTTCTTTTCTTTGACTAAATTATAATAGCGCAAAAAAAAGACAAGTCTCTTACAGAAAACAAGTTTGTGACAAAAATTTCTTTAACTTTTTAGAGATAGAACCAATCAACACATGTGGTTTAAAAAATCAGAGGGAAAATGCTTAACATAATAATAGACAATACTTACTAAAATGAGTTTATAATATTACAGACAAAACTAGTTTATTTCCCATAGGTCAATAAGCTATCATTTTAGTGCTTTTTTTTTTTAATTAGGCACTGATCATTTACATCAAATCATAATGGGGCAAAAATATAAATATATTAATTCATTGAGATATAGACTCAGTGGTAAACAGCAGTTCAAATAAAACCATATTACCTTCATAATAAAAAAGTATTAGGTGGCCCATTATATTATCTTCTCGTATGATATTGGGAGAATATGTAATAGAACTTGAGCTATATTTTCAGGTGTTTACTGGCTTGTATTCATGCCTTAAATTTTACTTTCATTCTGTCTTTAAAATTATTATGCCCTGAGCTGTACATCCACCCTTCTGGGCATGATGTCCTTTCCCAAGGACCTATCTCTCCTGGCCACATGCCTAAAATAGGTGAGGTGGAGCTTCAATATCCTAGCCTCCAAGGAGAGACTTGGCTTGACCATTTCTAAGACAGACCTGTTTATATTCTTGGCAGTCCATAGTATTTTCAAGATTCTTCTCCAGCATCACAAGTCAAAGGCATCTATTTTTCTTTTATCATCCTTAGTCGTTGTCTAACTTTCTGAAGCATAATAAGTAATTGAGAAAACCATGGCCTGAATTAGGTGCATCTTTGTATCTAGGATGACGTCATTGCTCTTCAGTACTAAGGAGAGGTTCTAATAAGATAATTGCATCAGTCAGAGGAAATTAATTCCTATGAATGTTTGTCTGAAAAGGAAAACACGATGTGATTTGTAAAGTTTCAACATAATAAAGTGTGTGTGTGTGTGTGTGTGTGTGTGTGTGTGTGTGTAAATATATAAAATATATATATATTTTTTAAAAGACCTCATTTGGTTTCTTAACTACTGTACTATATCCTTGGAAGATGATTATATGCTAGTAAAATGAAATCTATGACACTTTATTTTTTCCCCACTTATTATGACATTATTAATCATACCAGTGTGGTTCCCCCCCCAACACTGTATTCTTAATGTTGTAATATAATCCATAAAGAAGTGTACAGTTTTTGGTCTTCATCAATAAATGCTCCAACTCTTCATAAAAAAAAAAATTATCATGCCCAATTTAATAGGATAAACTTTAAACTGGCTTTCTTATTTTGTAACTTCTCTAATCAGTATAGTATATTATTATCTTATTAGTTTTCTCAATAAATACATAGTCTTCATATCTTCTGAACATGATTTTTAATTTCCTATGGACTGTCAGTAGAATATGTGTTGGAAGAAGAGCAATCTCGTTGCTCCTTAGAAATAAGGATGGTATTTACATTGATCAATGCAACAAAAACCAAAGTATTTTGATCAGTGCCACAGCAAAGCCTGTTTGGCCCAAGAACTTGATGTATTTAGCATAATGTACAACTCAGGAGTGAGCAGCCTGTTTCCCCAGAGTTGCCTGTAGTCTCACCAGCTATGCAAACAATGTGCAATCTCATTTCAGGGTGAAAGGTTAGAAACTCTGTCAGTGTTGCTAAAACAGCCAGACAGAAATAATTCAGTAGCTAAAAACAGTGCCAGTGTCCTTCGTGGCATCCTTTTATTCGGCAAAGTTGTACAAATGCATAGTTTTCCCCTATGAAAGTTCATAAAACTATATTTATTTTCAAGGGGGAAATAATGTGGCCTTAAATGGTTTCTGTTTCCTCCTTAGTTGGCTCTTACGCCAAAAATGTCTGCTCATCAAAAAATCAGAACAGCACACTGGGTTGTTGATAACAAAGTCCCAAAAGATAATGGAATGGATCACAAGCTAAGGCTTTTGCTGAAGCATGTTGCCTTTGATATATTCCTTAGAATATTTGACATAGATGGTGTTCTTGAACAGTATTTGGGCCATAAAAACAAATCCAGTAGCTTTACCAATAGTTAACTGAAGCTCTCTTATTACAGATAAGGAGTGTCTGGCTTAGAAAAATTGCATTTGGTTAAGATGAGATTCAGATGTCATCCAAAGCAAACAAGTTAATTGTGTTAATCACCTACAAAATAGTGAACAAAAGAACTGTCATTTAAAATTTACGTTGCATTTTTAGTTTGCACATAAGTGTGAGTCTTACATTATGTTGTAATCTGTCTCATAATTCTGTTAGCACTCCTAATTTATAAAACTAGTAATTCCTATGCAAATGATGTTTAATTTTTTTCATAATTTCATTTGATGACATATTCTGTGTCATAGTTAAAAATAAAAGTTAATATATTTAAAAAAATAAGGATGGTGAAACATTGTCTCACATACTTGGTGCATGTTGTCAAGAGGGACCAGTCCTTGGAAAAAGACATCATATTGACAATGGCAGAGGGTCAGATAAAGGGAAAAGACTTTCAACAAGATGGATAAAGACAGTGACTTTAAAGTAGACTTGAGTACGTTAGAGTATGATTGTGAGAATGGTACAGAATAGGCAGGACAAGGTTCCAATGTGTTGTTATAGATATTAGTCTTGAGGGCACACAGTAACAACAACGTCTATTTCAAGATTGTACACATAATTTATTTCTCACTCCACTCTCAAAGTGGAGATATAATTACTTAAGTAAAGGAAATTAATATCTTTTAATCAGAATAGAATACAAATTGTCAGTGTAATATATTTAATGCATTAATTACATGTTGACAATTTAAGCAGGATCTTTTTTGTCTTTATGTCTAACATGTCGAACCAATGAAAAATTGGCAAATCTGATGAGGCTAGAAAAGGATGAAAGTCAAACTAATTGACAAATACAGGTAGAGAGGCTTCATTTCTGGGATCCCGAGGTTGAGGCTTGCTGCTGCTTGGGCCTGGGCACCCAATGGTCTAGACCACGCTCAAGAGAATTGCCTTGAGGTGGGCGGCTGTGGCCTTGACTGTGACTCCAAATGTGGTCTGGGATGCTCTATGGATGGAGGCTGTGCTTGCTCATTATAGATCACGCTCCCCAGTGGCTGGTACAGACACATGCTCTGCTCCTGAGATAGACTCAGTGCTGAAACCTCTCTATATGGATGTGTAAGCCACAACTTCTGTGGACCCTTGGGTATTTGATGCCATGCTCTTCTACCTAGTCAACGACTATAAGAATCCCCATTCCTGGACACTTGCTAATGGCTGGGAGAGTGAGGCAGTCATGGAACGTTCTCAGCAGCAAGTAGTATCTCTGATTGGGGCTGACCCTCATGTGCTTATTTTCACTAGTAGTGTTAACTGAATCTGACAACATAGTGATTAAGGGGGTATCTAGGTTCTACAAGTCATGGAAAAAGCATTTTATCATCACCCAGTCTGAACACAAATGTATCTTAGACCCCTGCCACTCACTGGCAATGGAAGACTTTCAGGTCCCCTATCTTCCAACGCAGAAGATTAGGATCATCGACCTAAAGGAAATAGAGGCTGCCATCCAACCAGATACCAGCATGGTCTCAGTCATGACTGAACAATGAAATTTGAATGAAGCAGCCCTTTGTGGATATAGGTGGATTTGAAATTCCAGAAAGATCTATTTCCACATAGAGGCAACTCAAGCTGTTGGGAAAATCCCAATTCAATGTCATGAAGGTCGATCTCATTAGCATCAGTGGTCACAAACTCTATGGTCTAAAAGGAGTTGATGCTATCTACATTAGCTCCCATCCCCTGTGTGCCTGAGGGCCCTGTAGATTGTAGGAGGCCAGGAGTGCGGCATGCGGTCTGGGATGGTGCCCACACCCTTGGTAGTGGGGCTGCAGGATGTGTGTGAGGTGACATAGCAAGAGATGGAGTATGACCATAAGCTGATCTCAAAGTTGGCAGAGCGGCTGATAGAGACAATGATGAAAATTCTTCAGATGTGGTGGTGAACGAGGACCCTGAGCACCATCACCCAGGCTGTATCTACCTTCCTTTGCCTATGTGGAAGGGAGAGTCTGCTGATGGCCCTCAAGGATGATGCCTTAGTCTTAAGCAGTCTTGTGCATCTGTCTCCCTGGAACCCTCTTAGGTCTTTAAAGCAATTGGAACAAATGAGAGTTTGTTTCATCATTTGTTCCATCAGGATTGGCACTGACTGCTTTTTCTTCAAAGGCAGAGTACATCCAGCATGTGAAATGTCATCACAAAATGAGCCCTCTTTTCACACCCATGTTTATTGAGGCTCTTTTTCACAATTGTAAAGAATTGGAAGCTATCCAAGTGATTATCAATAAACGAATGGACAGAGAAGCTTTGGTATATTCACACAATGAAATACTACGCTGTATTGAAAAATGAGGAACTCATGAAATATTATCCAAAATTGGTGACCCTGGAGAACATTATACTGAGTGAAATAGCTCAGTCACAAAATACAAATACTGCATAGTGCCACTGTTGTAAAATGAGACTGACATCAGTGTTGGGGGAAGACTGAGAAAGCTGGGATAAATTATGTATACTGCATTGAAACATATAAGGAAGAGAACTGCTTAAAAGGGATATATGATTAGATATTATTATCTTGACAGGAGTCCAGAATTAAGGCTGCATAGTGGAGTGGACTTTGGGGGAGGGACTGCATAACATTCAAAGACTTTTTCCTTTACTTTTCGTAAAGAAGAGTGAACTGGGGATGAGGTTGGGTTGGGCAGGGAGAAAAGTGCCAAAAAGAATGAATGGAAATCCAAAGTCTCTGTAAACCTTCATTAAAATTAATACTTAAAAAAGAAAATATACTTCTATACACAAAAAAAGAAAAGAAAAGAGGGGATAAATAATGTAAATAATGTGCACAGCATTCAGACAGATGAGGGAGAGAACTGTATAAAAAGGAATATATAATTATGTTATTACTGGTATGACAAGAGTCCAGAATAAGAGCTGCATAGTAAAGTGGTCTGGGGGCAGGCAGACTGTATAACAATAAAAGAACTTAAAAAAAAAGGTGAACTTGGGGGAGAGGGCATGGAGGAAAATGTGCAATAATGAATGAATGGAAATCCAAGTTCTTTATAAAAATCTCAATTTTAAAAAAGTGAGCCCTCTTCAGGAGATGGTACAAGATGACATTGATCTTGAGAGTGTCAAGTGAATCCAACATTAGAAGAGTAAGTATGATGCATGGACTTGGCCTCTCCTGCCTCACTGACAAATGAACATTAGGAACTTTGTTATATCCAGAAAGTGTTGCATCTTTAAGCCAGAATTGCTGTAGTTCAGCTGACATTAGCATCAGCTCATCTCCAAGATGGAAACACAAGAAAACTCTTATTTCCTCAGAACTCAGTTTTGATGAGAAGTATTTCCCATTTCTCTCCAAGAGTCTTCCTCAGGTCTCATAGTGGTTGGACATTCTCACTGTGAAGCAGCAGGGACATTTGGTGTGATATTGCCGCTGTACATGTTAGTTTTTCTTGATGAGAAAAGAGTTGGGAGAACTCAAGAAGCCTTTTCAGATCCCAGTGCTCTCCATGGACATTTGAGTTGTCAATTTCTGCTGTTCAGCTGAATTGGTTCCTTTGGGAACGTGTGTGATCAACTAGGATTTAACCTGTTATATGTTTCCAAAGACCATCTCTTCTATTGATTGTAGATTGAACAACAAGTTACTTAGAAGGCTTGTCTTCTTTTCTGGTTTTATCCTCTTTCCATATGACTATTATTAAAATAATTTGCTTCACTCCTTAAAATTTGTTAATTTACAGATTAGAGAAATAAATTCATTTTTTTCTAAAAAAGAAATACATCTACAAAGTACATCAAACTAATATACAAGTAAAAATGTTACTATTTTTAAATAACATTAGTATACCCAATAGTAATAATAACAACAAAATTTCTGTCTAGAATACAGAATTCAGTAAAACTGTTAATGTCACCTTGAGGATCTACTGGGTGGTCTGATGGCATCGTCCATAGGGCGTTTCACTACTAACCCAAAGTTCAGATGTCTCTATTGGTTGGAATCCACCAATGACTTTGAGGAAATAAAGATGAGCAATCTCTTCCCCTGCTTTTAACAACTTCCAAAACCTCTCTGAGAGGTTTGCTTTGACTCCACTGTAATGAGTTGAACTGAGCTTGAGTCAGTGACAACTTATAGTAATACTACACACAATAGAAGTAAGCAATCTCTGCTGTACTTAGACCACAGAAACCATTCACTCACATCCTATCCACAATAAGATAACACACATGAGCAGTTGATTGGCTGTCACCATTACTGGAGCAGCAGCAGAGAAAGTTTACACAGTAACTTCTCTGAAAGGAGTAGTAAAGCTGTTGTATGTATGTGCCCCAGAGGCTGGAAGTGGCAAAGATGGTCTATGTAGTTGAGGAAAGCCAATATGGCAACTCCAGTGACTCACCTAGTGAGGAAAACAAGGCTTAATCAAATCCCTCAATGATCATTAACCAGCAGCTGCCTTTCCTAGGAGCCCCACCCACACTCGTAGAATCTTAATCCTATGCTTTCCTCAATAAACATAACTGAGATGTGTAGTTTGTGAGGTCATTGTTCCATCTCCTGAATAAAACCGAGAGAAAAGAGTAACAGAGAAAGAAAGAGTGAGAGAGAGAGAGACATCGGGAGGGAGGGGGAGAGAGGGAGAGGGAAAGAGAGAGAGGGAGAGAGGGAGGGAGGGAGGGAAGGAGAAAGGAAAGGAGGAAGGAAGGAAGGAAGGAAGGAAGGAAGGAAGGAAGGAAGGAAGGAAGGAAGGAAGGAAGGAAAAGAAAGAAAGAGAGAAAGAGAAAGAAAGAGAGAGAAAGAAAGAAGGAAGGAAAGAGAGAGAGAGAGAGAGAGAAAGAAAGGAAGGAAGGAATAGATAGAGAAGGAGAAAGAGAAAAGGCGGCAAGTAGAGAAATCCATTTCATCTGACTCACACAGTGGTATGGATGAAAAACACACACTCACTGTCTCCACTTGTAGAAGAATAAAACTCAAACTTAGAAGCAAAAAAGCCATGAACAACAGCCAAAAAGCTGCAGTGGTGAAGTGGTTAAGGAGCTGTGCTACAGACTGGAGGTGAGTGGTCTGGGGCCTGGACCCACAGGAGAAGAGAAGGGGAAGTCATATTCTCCCAAAAGCTATTGAGGATTTTTCTCTTCCACTTCCATTCTACTTCTTATTTTTTCACTTCAGGAGTCCCTCCATAATGGCAATAGAAATTTAACTGTGTACAGAAAGTTGGAGACTTCAGTTGAAACACCTCAGGAGAAAGGCTAGTGCTCTCCTTCCAAAATGCCAGCCATTGAAAACCCTGTGGGGGCCAGTTCTACCCTTGACACACTAGGAGTAACCATGGGTTAGATTTAACTAGATAACAAGTGCTATTTTCACCTTACTAGGGAATCACATGGGAATTATAAATTTATCTAAAGACCACCTTTTCAAGTAGCATTTGTACTTGAATTATACTAGCAATGTTTGGGAACCACATTTTATGATTTAAAAAAAAGAAACAACAATTAAAAAAATCTTTAAAAAACAAAGCTATCAGATTTTACTAGATTCATTTGTGAACATAATTAATGAATCAGCAAGAATAGAGGCTCACACAAGCCATCCTAGAAAAGCTAGGCAGAAGCAGAAATACAATTTGTTTCCTGCATTACTAGCAATAAACAATCCTTAATATCATAATGTAAGATCTAAAAATAGTTCGCCTTAAATTTTGAGCCCTTGTACATAATGAAAGCAGGCTGTGCATAAAAGCCAGTTATTCATTTATTCCCTACATTAAAGGCTTCAACAGTAAGAGCCCAATTAACAAAAAAGACCGGTGGGAAATTATGCACAATCCTTTTTGTTTATTACAGAGGGATTTTGCATTCATATTTCACTGAGAGGAAATTATGTACATGGTTTATATAACTCACTCATAGCACTATTCCCTCTGAACTCAGATCGCTTGCAAATGTTCGTGCAGAAAGAAATGAAGTGGAAAATGGTGATTTTTAGAAATATGATACCACTACATCATTAATACTTGGGAACAGTATTACCCAAGGACGCAACCCAAGATCAAGCTATAGATCTAGAAAGCTGGATAATTCGCACAGTTATGGTCATGACTTCAAAGAAATGCTCATGACCAGGAATTGTAAGTACAGGTAGATCCTGGCTCAGTAGCAAGCATTCACCCATAGCATATTGTCTTATCCTTTCTAGGTATAAAATACAAATTACCTCTAATCTTCTTCTCACCATCGTAGACTAATCTCCCTGGGAGCTACTGGTGAGTTCAACCCACTCACCTTCTTGTTAACAATTGAGTGTTTTAACCTCTGTTTCACTGGAGCTCCTAAAGAAAGTGAATGATAGGGCTGAAGTTCATCTGAAAACCTATCACGGCAAGAATGAGTCCTAAATCTCTGTCCTGTCAAATGAGATGGGTGAAAGCATCATCTTTTACCTGCCTCAGTGATGCAGATGGGTAACATGCTTGGCTGCTAACCAAAACATTGTGGTTTGAATCCACCCAGAGATGCCCCTGATAAAAAGGTCAAGTTATCTGCTTCAGAAAAGCCAGCCACCAAAATGTCCATGGAGCACAGCTCTCCTCTAGCACACTCCAATAGCTGCAGTCCAGTGAGTAGAAACTGGCAAGGCTTTGTTACTATGTGACTACTCTTCTAAGAGAGATGGGAACAGTCCCAGGATGCCACAGAAAGAAGGCAATTCCAATTTTCAAGAAAGCCATTTGGCTTTTCTCTCCAATCCCCAGTGTCCATGGCACTGTGTTTTGGCTGGGACCTGTGTTTGAATTCTCGGCTGCAGCAGGCATTCTGTAGCGATTCTTTGAGTAGTGGATGAGCCTGTTGGCCACTCAGCATCCACAAATGCAAAAGCCCAGTAGTTCTCTGCTTCCTGTCAGTAGTGAATGGATAAATCACTTCCTCCTTGAGGAATTTATGGAAACAAAGCCAACCCTTTGGTCAATGGCTGATGATGAGGCTTCAGAGAAAGAAAGAAAGCCTTGTACAACAGCTCTGCTCTGCTCTGCTCTGTCCTGTGCCAAACTCTGACACACTCATCCCGATTGCCCCAGTCACCGAATCAACCCATCTCCCAGAAGGCCTTCCCCTCCTATGCCTGCCCTCCACCTTCCCAAGCATGATGTCCCTCTCCAAGTTCCGGTCCCTCCTTACAACATGACCAAAATATGTCAGACGAAGTCTCAGAATCCTTGCTTCCAAGGAGCAGCCCGGTTTAACACTCTCCAGGATGAATCTGTTTGTTATCTTAGCAGTCCATGGCACTCTCAGCATTCTTCTCCAACACCAAAGCTCAAAAGCATCAATTCTCCTTCTATACTCCCTGGTCATTGTCCAGCTCTCTGATGCATAACAAGTGATTGCAAAGACCATGCATGGCCTGTACCATATGCACCTTAGTCTCCAGAGACACATCGTTGCTCTTGAATACTTTAGAGAGGTCCCTAACAGCAGACATTCCCATCGCAATACATCTTTTTAATTTCCTGGCTGCTTGTGCCAAAAGTGTTGATTGTGGAGCCAAGCAGACTAAAAGCTGTGAACAATCTCAATCTCCTCACCATCCATCCTGATGCTGCCAATTGGTCCAGTGGTGAGAATCTTTGTCTTCTTGATATTGAACCTCAATCCATATTGAAGGCTGCATATTAGTTGGGTGAAACTAAGAATTATCATTGTATTCAAAGATATGAGTACTTCTGAAGATTTCAGGGAGCCCTGACTGCCTGCTACCATAAAGCTTGTTCTTGTGTACTGTTGAGTCAGAACTGACCCATAGCTGAACCCCCAGTGTGTTTTCAGAGGCAGTTAATCGCTCAGATGGAAATTGCCCATTTTTCTTCTGCAGAGCAGCTGGTGACCTTGAACCAAGTGCCTTTGAGATTGTTGCACAGTGTCTAGCCACTAGGAGCTCCCCACCATCCATAAAGCTTGCCACCTAGGAAGGCTGTGGGAAAGTTCTAGATCACTGTGTGTCAGAATCGACTCACTAGCACGTGACAATGCAATCGCAGGACAGGTCATTCTATCATTTCAAAAATCTTTAGTACCAATTCCCCATCCTTTGTCCTGCTGATGCAATTTAATTAGAATGTTCATATAAAGCATCGATCATTGGTTCTTTCAGGTCACTTTCACAAAAGTGCAATATTTCTAGCTGGGTATTTTAATATGAAGAATGAGTGGACA
>NW_006399801.1:821840-827486 GCF_000299155.1 Elephantulus edwardii | reverse complement strand
TGCTTGGGAGGGTTGAGGGACAACGCACGAGGGGAAGACCCTCTATGAGATGGATGATTCGGTGACTGGGGTAATCGGGATGGGTGTGTCGGAGGCGGTGCGATTGGCGCAGGATAGAGCAGGGTTTAGGGCTGTTGTGCATAGGGTCGCTATGAGTCGGAAACGACTCAACGGCACATAACAACAACAACAACAAGGTGCACCTGATTCAAGCCTGATTCAATTACTTCTTATGCATCTTGATATTTGGACAATGAATAAAGGTAACAGAAAAAGAAAAGATGCCTTTAAGTTGTGATGTTGGAGAAGAGTACTAACTATCCCACAGACTGTCAAAAGAACTGTATGTCCAAACAAATATGTCTGGGATTAAGTGCAAACAGGGAGCTCTTTGGAGGCCAGGATGGTAAAGCTTTGTTTCACATACTTTGGGCATGATATCAGGAGGGACCAGTCCTTGAAAAAGGACAGCATGCTTGGAAAATTGAGGGTCAGCACATGAAAGGAAGACCCTCAAATAGGTGGATTGATACAGCTCAAGTATATCAGAGATAATGAGGATAGCCGAAGATAGGTTAAAATTCAAATCTTTTGACACCTAAAAGCAATAACAACGTATATGAAATAAATAAATATAAATACGTATATTAAGAGTACATGTTAAAAATCTTTTCCCATGGGAATGTACAATTTAAAAAATATTCTCTCTACCTCTTTTGATCTGGACGCTTTATTTTCCTTAATTAATTTACTTACATTCAGACTCCAATCAAAAACCCAAATATTTTTCAGTTGTTAGAATCAGGCCTCCTTCAAATGTATACAAACTCCATAAGAATCTATAATGAATAAAAACAGTTATTGAACAAAATATCAGAATTTTTATTTATTCTCATTTGCATTTCTTTTGTTGCTTTCTCCTCACTATTTTTTGCTTAACGTACACGTTTTTTCTTAACTGTATTGGGGTGTGGGGGAAGAAGAAGAAAAAAATAAAAATTTTAAAGCATAGAAAAATTACTAAGAGGACATATACCTAAAATGGTAACTAGGATTTCTCCAAAGTGGGGGAGTTTTAGGGACTTGGACTGAAAACCTAAATGCCATGGCTCTCTGGTAGTCCAAATCCACCAGCAATTCCCAGGTAGAAAGAAGAATGTTCTTCTCTTGTGCGTTTACAGCCTTTGAAACCAGTGGGGATCATTTATGAGTTAATTTTTACTTGATGGCAATAGGATATTTTTACGTTTTTTTTCTGTTTTGACATTTTCTACAATGTGTATGTATTTCTTAGGCTAAGAAAAGAAAAACCATTTAAGGCAAATGTTTGAACTGTGTCATCCAGACTCCTCACCATCCCTCTAGACCCCAAGTCATTGACAAATGTCTTAAGTTGATACACTGGAAAGCACAAAGCAGAACTTTAATTTATAAATTTAACATGGTTTTAACTATTTATTGACTGTTAGAATGTCAAAATTTCAAATAGCAATCACATCTGAAAAGTGGAAATGAGGGGTTTTTAAAAAATTTATTTTAATCAAGATACTATTATAAGTTTATAAAGAACTTTGATTTCCATTCATTCGTTGTTGCACATTTTCCTCCTTACCCCCCCCCCAGTTTTTTTTGAGATTGTGGAGAAATAGGAACACCTATTCACTGTTGGTGGGAGTGTAAAATGGTGTAACCACTATGGAGGTTGTATGGCACTTTATCGAAAAGTTGGAAATAGAAATACCATTTGACCCAGCAATACTGGAAATATACCCTAAAGAAAGCATAACTGCCATCCAAGCAGATGTATGCACACTCATGTTTATCACACCTTCACTCACGATTGCAAAGAATTGGAAACAACCCAAGTGCCCATCATCAAATGAATGGATAGAGAAGTTGTGGTATATTCACACAATGGAATATTATGCAGCACTGAAAAACAAAGAATGTATGAATTATTACACAAAATGGGTGACCATGGAGATTAGTTTTAAAAGGAGAAAGGAAAGGGTACAATCTGAAATCAGCACTTTAACTTGTTCCCCTGCTGGGAACTTGCATTTCCACTCCTGATACACTGAATCAGAATCTACAATTTAACATAACCTTCAGATGATCCTTACAGTCAGCAAAGCTACATCAGTGCAAATGGACAGGATGCCCACTGAGTAAGTACCCTCGCAGAAGAGGAACAGTGTAAGGCATCCTAAAAAAGACTTCTTAAAAGGTAAACACAAATTAACAGAAGGTGTGTTGTGGTTATTTTTTAGTTCTGAGAATTAGCAGATACACTTGGATAGCTTGACTAAAAACTTTAGTTTTTCTGTTGCAAGGATCTGCCATCAAGTTGGTCCCTAATTCACAGTGACAACACAGTAGAACAAACAACTTATCCTCATGATGGATTATGTATAGGATTGTTATGATTCACTGGATTTTCAACTACTGATTTAGGATCTAGATCGCCAGGTCTTTTCTTTTAGCTCATCTTAGCCTACAAGTTCATTAATTGAATTCAGCATCACAGCAGTATAAGAGCTTACACTGACAGATGGTGGTGGTGCATTGGTTCATTGGCCAGATATTAAACACATGTACCACATGGAAGATGAGAATTCTCCTGTTAAAAGATCTGCTTCCTAAAGCCTGACTATAATAAATACTGGAAAAGTGAAGAAAATATAGGGAGATGGGAACAACAGGGTGGTGGGCAAAGTATAAGAAGTGTATAAATGATTTCACAGAGAGATTCCGCAGCAGCAGTCTGACAGATGATAACAGCGCTCATGGAACGAAGAAAATCGGCAGTTAAGAAGAAAATAAGATCATGTGGGGAGTCAAAATTGGCATGAGCAATATGTTATTGTGTTTGTACAGAAGAAAACTGGCACAGCGTGGATTATGAATATGCAGCTATTATCAATGGGTTTCGTACAAAGTGTGTTATTATCTAGATTATTAAATTAGCAGCTTAGATGCAACTATTATGAAATGATTGCACAGAAGGGATATTGCAAGATTGAAGCCTAATTAGGCAAGTCCAGGATGCCTGAATGGAAGCAGAAAATACAAACAGACCTAGCAGTAGAGTTAGATTGGGGAGGTGGTGGAAAATAACAGTTGTCTTTGAGTCTGTTCCAACCAAGACC
This sequence comes from Elephantulus edwardii, assembly GCF_000299155.1. Classification (NCBI taxonomy): domain Eukaryota; kingdom Metazoa; phylum Chordata; class Mammalia; order Macroscelidea; family Macroscelididae; genus Elephantulus; species Elephantulus edwardii. The sequence goes on along the minus strand of NW_006399801.1, from coordinate 824,337 downwards.
ACCTTATGTGTGTCCAAATAAAACTGTATTCCAACAGCGTCTTCAGTAGGTGTGTTTTTTCAGAAGTAGTTTGCCAGACTTTTGTTCCATGGAACCTCTGCATGGATTCCAACCACCAACATGTGGTTACTAATAATGTCCTTCACTGTCTGCAATGTCCGAACAAGAGCTCATTCTTTGTCTTACTCTTGGCCATGACATGAATCTTGAAGGCCATATATTCAACTTCACATAAAATAATACAGCCTTAGCACTTTGTACAGTTACAGGAGATATAGGGGATATATTCCTAAACATCTGTGTAAATAATTCTTTCTGATGAATAAAATTATACTTTCAATGTGCCAAGGTAGATAATACATGTATGATAGTTTTGAAAATTAAAGTACATATATTTCACAAGTGTTGAGGACTTTTGCTCATAGGGTTGCTATGAGTTGCATATGACTCGATGGCACTTAACAACAACCTGTTTCACTTATGAATAATAAACCAATCTGTGGCTGGGGAGCTAATTAGAATTTTTAAAACTCAGCGTATAAACCCAATAGTAAACAAAACTCAAATTCTGAGGCTGTAAATTGAACCAGAGAAGATTGCCCATCTTTCTCCAGTGAGGCCACTAGTGGATTCTAACTGCAGGAGAAAGCACCAGTTGCTTATGGTCACTAGGTCACTTCCTAACATCAAGTGAATTGCATGCACCTTTTTTGTGCCACAAGTAATAAGATCTCATTTTCTACACATCAGAACAGGGATTGACCAGGTGCCATATGTTATTCCTACATGAATAAAAGAGAGAAAGGTACTAAGTGTCCTGAACAGGGTGGAATGCCTCCTTGACAGGAGAAGAAACTGGGCCCCCTCTGCTGTCAGAGAATAGTTCTCAGAATGGCACCTTAAAAAAAGCCAGGGGTTTCAGCAGATCATCCTCCTAACACTAAACAATTGGTTAGTTACAGATATAGGCCACACCTGGGTGTGTGGACCAGTGAGCAGGCCTCACTGTCCTTGGAAGTGGCCTAAATACCAGACTCACAAAAATTAGTATCTTACCCTGGCATCTGTGCATCACTCTTGTGCAGGTTCAATGAGTATAAGCAAAGTTTCCAAGGGTCTGCTGATCCCCATCAAAACCCAAAAACTAATCTACTGCCATCGAGTTGATTCTGTTAGACAGTTAAATGTCCACAGCTCTGAAAAACACAACTGAGTTTATCATATAAGAAGGTAGTGAGGGTTCAGTAGTAGAATTATCCACTTGCATGTTTGATTGCCAGACAATGGACCTCAAATACAGCCACTATCCATCAAGTGCATCTGGACCTCTCCAGAATGCTGAAGACAACAATGTCAGTCTTGATACAAAGGTGTGCCTAATCCAGGCCATGGTTTTCTCAATTACTTGTTATGTTTCAGATAGCTGGACAATGACTAAGGCTGACAGAAGAAGAACAGATGTCTTTGAGTTTGTGATGCTGGAGAAGAGTCTTGAACATCCATGGACTGCCAAGAAAACAAACTGGTCTGTCTTGGAGTGGGTGAAACCAAGTCTCTCCTTGGAGGCTAGAATTCTGAAGCTCTGCTTCACTTGTTTTGGGCACATGGCCAGGAGATATGGGTCCTTGGAGAAGGACATCATGCTCGGAACAGTAACTGGGGTGATGGGAATTGGTGTGTCAGAGTTAGTGAGACTGGCTCAGGACAGGAAGGGTTCAGAGCTGATGTACATATGGTCGCTATACACTGCAGCTGACTCAATGAAACATAAAAACAGCAACATACTATGACAGGTTTAGAAGCAGGAGTGTCATCCACTTCCTAAATAACATGCCTCCAGATACACTATGAACTTTGATAAATGCTGATAGTTGTAGAGAGGCTTCAGGCCTTTTGTTCATAGGGTCACTATGAGTCATCTCTACTCAAAGGCAATCAACAACAACAACATCCATCAAGAGCAGACTTGGGTGCTACTATGATACTGAGTGGGTTCCTATGAAGCTTCTAGACTAAGATTAGAAAGAAAGGCCTAGATATCTAATTCGTAAAATCAGCAAATAAAACCGTATGCATCACAATACTCTAGTCCAAAACTAACTCTGGTTATGAAGAAAGACTGGCTAGTATTTTCTTTTCTTGTGTATAGAATCAGGGTCAGAGTCCATGGCAACTGACAACAGCCATTACTAGAGATAAGTTAAGCCCAAAATAATTTAAATAGAAAAGTAAAGTTTCTTTTTGTAAATGTAAAAATCCAAATGGCAACCACTTTGGTTAATGTGTGCCCTGGGCAACCTTGTAGGCAGCAACTTCCTACTAACTGGGCAAATATATCTGTTCCTAGGATTACTAACCAGGTATGGTTTTTTCCTACCAAAGTAGCAAACTTAAAAGTAAAAATTGTATTTAAGACTATCTTCTAAGAGAAAGAATTTTCTCTGTCATTAAGAAAATCCTGACCACTTAGGAACAATTGTTGTTGTTGTTGTTGTTG
>NW_006399801.1:820261-821740 GCF_000299155.1 Elephantulus edwardii | reverse complement strand
CTTGTTAGGATTCATGTTGTTGTTGTTATGTGCCATCGAGTTGCTTGTGACTCATAGCGACCCTATGTACAAGAGCTCTAAACGCCGTTCTATCCTGTGCCAACCTAGCCATTTCAAACGCACTCATTCCCACCACTCCAGTCACAGAATTGATCCATCTCATCGAAGGTCTTCCCCTCCTATGCCATCTCTCCACTCTCCCAAGCATGATGTCCCTCTCCAAGGACCAGTCCCTCCTTGCAACATGCCCAAAGTATGTCAGATGAAGCTTCAGAGTCCTTGACTCCAAGGAGCATTCCAACTTCACCTTCTCAAGGACAAACCTGTTTGTTCTCCAAGCAGTCCATTCAACACTCTTCTCCAGCACGACAGCTCAAAGGCAGCAATTCTCTTTCTATCATCCCTATTCACTGTCCAACTCTCTGATGCATAGTACGTAATTGCGAAGACTATAGCCTGGATCAGGCGCACCTTAGTCTCCAGCTTGACAGCGTTGCTCTTCAGGACTCTTGAGATGTCCCTCACAGCGGACTTTCCCAATGCAACTCATCTCCTGATTTCCTGGCTGCTGTTACCAAGAGTGTTGACTGTGGAACCAAGCAAACCAAAACTGTTAACTATCTCAATCTCTTCACCATACATACTGATGCTGCCAATTTGCCCAGTGGTGAGAATCTTTGTTGTCTTGATGTTGAGCTTCAATCCATAAATCCTAAATTTCATGAGGAGGCATAAGAGACAGGCTTGAGGAGGCCCGGAGATTTCAAAGACCAGTGAGGTCTCTTGTCCCCCATCCAGGAAGGAACTTTATCTGTCAAGTAGAAAATCTTTTGCCTATACTTTTATGATTCTATTCTGAAACTAGTCACCATCCCAGGTTTCAGCCACTACTAAAAGTTACATAATGGGATTCTCAGATAAAACATTTTTATGTGAGTCATTTTCAAGATCTTCCACACATCTGCCAATTTGTCATGCAGTGGTGATTTGCATACTGTTGTGATGCTGGGAGTTATGCCCCAGTATTCGATATACCAGCATGCACAGCAGTGTCCAGTAGAGACAGGCTAGAAGAAAGGCTCAGCCACCTGCTTCTGAAAATGAACCAATGTAAAGCTTGTGGATCACAAATGAACAGATTATCTTTTACAGACTTTGAAGATGAACCAAAACCTATCATTGATCATAAAGATGGCACAGGACATGGTACCATTTTGCTCTGCCATACATAAGGTCTCTATGCATTAGTGTCAACTCAATGGTAACTGATAACAACAATAATAGCAATTTCCAAAGTGAGGGGAATAAAACAATGACAAAAACAATTAATCAGAATGTGCTTCTAGCACAAGAAATAAAAGTAAATAATCCAATAGAAAAATAGGCACAGGATATGAACAGGCACTTCACCAAAGACGACATTCAGATGGCTAACAAGCACATGAAGAAATGTTCAAAATCCCTAGCTCTAAGAGAGAT
>NW_006399801.1:810161-817938 GCF_000299155.1 Elephantulus edwardii | reverse complement strand
CCCTGAGTCATAAGGAAAAGGGGATGGCGTATTCTCTTAGCTACTTCCTGCTGAAAAGGGACGCTGTGGGTTTCAGGGTGAAGATCTTCTCTCATGCCAATTCCTTTTGATACAATGACTCAGTATATTCCTTCCATCTTCTTTTAATACTTCCTGGATCATAGCAACCCTAGGTTTGAATTTGTTCTTCAGTTCCTTGAGCTCACAAAACGCTAAATGAGTTTGGCCCTTTTGATTTTCCAACTCTAGCTCCTCGCACATTTCATTGTAATATTTTGCTTTGTCCTTCCGAGCTGCCCTTTGGAATCTTCTGTTCAGCTCCTTAGTATCTTGAATTCTTTCTTGTGCTTTGGCTTCTCTACACTTCAGTGCAATCTTCAGAGTTTCCTCTGAAATCCACTTTGGTCTTTTCTTCCTCTTCTGTCTTTGTAATGACCATTTGCACGCTTCCTGATACATTTGACATCCTCCCACAACTCATCTTGTCCCTCCTTCTCCAGGAGAGCACCTGGTGGATTTGAACCGTGCACCTCTGAGATTGCAGTGCAGCTTCTTTCCACTAGGCCACAAGAGCTCCCTAAGGAGCAATAGAGTCATAAAATAGTATATGACATGGGAAAATCTAGCAAGGATTATGCTGGGTGAAATAACTCAGGCACATAACTACAAATACTGCACAAGACCACTATTGTAAATAAAGGAGGATAACTGAGCATGATACGTGTAGATGTTCAGGGGTGGGAGGGTAGGGGGAGAGCAATGGGCAAGGTATAAGAAGGACAGAAAAGGAGAAGGAGAAAATCAGTGGGATAGTGGAGGTTGGTGGGTGAATAGGGGGCTGAGAGGAGTGCGAGAGAGTCGATGGGGACTGGAAAAGATGGGGTGATGATAAGCATCAATCAGTTGCAATTAATTATATAAAATACAATGTACATGAATGAGTAAAACACAAAGAATAAACTACAATGTATGTGAACGATGGTATAAAATACAATGTACGTGAATGGAGTACAATGTACATGAGTGATTGTATGCCAACCAATTAAAAAAAATTATATCCTGCCCTTTCAAAATAAGCAAAGAAAGGCCTAGTCATGTTCCTAGAAGACAGAAAATTATGAGATCACTCTCCGTATGGATAGTTTATCACTGCTTTTTGAGTGCTCCTTCCCCTAGTACATTCTTGACTAAAATTAATCTAAGAACACAATCACAGGAGAACTTAGGGCCTGAGTAAGAAGCCAACAATACTTTTGGCTCCTGTGTCACCTCTTCTCTTAGACATATGTCACACGCGTGTGGCTGCCACCTTAGCACAAGTCACATGTTTTTCAGAGCAGGAATGACACACACCAGAAGTACTAGTTCACTTACACGCTAATTGCAATTACATAGCAAAACATAATGTGCTGCCAAAATATTCACAGGATAATTGCCCTGTGATGACAAGATAATTCTTCCTATTCTTCCCAAACAGAATGTAGATGCCCCATCTAATTACTTTGCTATTTTCTAGTGGGGGGAAAAAATTATACACTAGACCTCAGCCAAGTACATATTGTTTCCTGCCCAGCTTGTCTTCAAGCATCTTTCACACCATCAGAGAAAGCATGCTTATGTGCTGGGAATGAGGTCCCGGGTTCTGAACCTAACACCTGTGACATATGGCGTTGCCTGATTCTTTGTTGTGAGCAAATGGTCATAGACATTAGTGCATGGTGAGCAACATCCCTGGTCTCTACACACCAAATGCCAATAAAATCCCTCTCCCAGTTGGGACAACTGAAAATATTTATCCATGTGCCATTGTTCTTCAGTGGCAAAATCAAACCTAGGGGCAAGGAAAGGCAATATACAATAAGGGAGTGATTGGAACAATAACCTTTAAAAAAGGAAAGACACAGAGTGGTATACACAAGGAATAGATATGATATCACAGATACTATGTAAATAAGAGAAAAATGAGCAGTCTCTTCTTGTGTAACTGCTTCTGAAAATTCACTGGAGGGGCAGCTATAACTCAGTTCTGACTCAATGGTACATAACTACTAATATAACAACATGTAAGCAAATGGAGTTATGGTGGTCTAGTGGTTAAGGATTTGCACTTCCAACCCAAAGGCAAGGAATTCTAATCCAGCCACTGCCCCAAGAAAGAAAAATAGGCAAGCTCCTCCCATGTGATTTAAATTCTCTGAAAACTCACTAGAGGGTCAGCTATGCGTTGATTTCAACTCAATGGCACTTAACAACAACAAAATGTAAGCAAAAAAGTCAAATTGTGTTCCGATAAAAAAAGAAACCTAAGGGTGAGCTTTCACTCAAGGACATTTGCCAACCTCTACCTTAGACCAGAATCCTCCTCAGTCACTCATTCAACATTCACTAAGCATTAACTATGATGCAGGCACTGGAATTGTTATTATTGTGTACCTTGGAGTTGGCATCAACTCATATCTGACCCCTCCACTCCAAGCAGGATCAGAAACAGTAAGCCGCACAAAAGGAGATTGTCGACTTTTCTCCCTCCGCGTAGCCGGTGGATTCAAGCAGCATGCCTTTGAGTTGGCAGTGCAGCTCCTGACAAGCTGGCCACCAGAGCTCTCTTAGCACTGGAAGTTAAGTACATGCTAGAATACTAAATCCCCACTCAGTTGTTAAGGAGCTTGATGCCTAATAGAGAGATGTTGTTCATATGCCAATGAGTCAGAATCAACTCGGATCTAACCTTCTGGAAGGTTTTCAGAGACTGTAAATCACATGAGAAGAAATTGGCCATCATTCTCCCTCAGAGGAGCTTGTGGTTTTGAATCATGTGCCTTTGAACTAGTAACATAACTCCTTACCACAAGGTCAAATAAATACTAGATCTAGAAGAGTGGGATAGGTATTGTCTTAGTTCCCTAGTTCACTGTAGCAGAAATACCACAAGAGGATGGCTTTGAAGAACAGAAATTTTTCTCATAGCTCAGAAAGCTAAAACTCTGAATTCAAGACACTGATAACTCCAGAGAAACATTCTCTCTCCAACCTATTTGAAGAAAAATCCTAATCTCTTTCTGCTTCTGTAGCCTTTTGCAGCGTTTATCTCCCCTACACTCTGTACCTCACCTCTATTTGTGCATGCTTGTCTGTGTCAATGCTCCTTCTTACAACTCAGAAGTGATTAGCTTTAGGTCACATCCTACACTGATATGCTTGAAATGCTTGCTGCAGAAGACCAGAGACTACACCCCTCAATAAGAATTACTTCTAAACAGCACGAAGATACAAATCCTCACCACTGGGACAATAGACAGCATCATGCTAGAGAAAATTGACTCTGTCAACTATTTCATCTTGTTTGGATCCACAGTCAACATCCTTGACACCAGTAGTCAAGGAAACAAAAGATGTAGCATAAATTTGCTGTCAATACCTTCTCTAGGGTGTTAAGGAGCAATTGTGTCAGTTTAAAGTCTAAGATGCACCCTGTTCAAGTCATGGTCTTTTCAATTACTTGTTATGTATTCAAAAATCGTACAACGACTAAGGATGACAGAAGAAGGAACTCAATACTTTGAGTTGTGGTGTTGGAGAAGAGTACTGAGTATCGCATGGTCTGCCAAGAAAACATACATCTTAGATAAAGTACAACAAGGGTGCTACTTGGAGGCAAGGACTGTGAAGCTTTCTTTCACATATTTTGAGCATGCTATTAAGAAGGGCTGGTCCTTGGCAAAAGACACCATGCTTGGAAAGGTGGAGGTTCGGCAAAAGAGAGAAGACCTTCAAAGAGATGGATTGATACAGGGACTGTTACAACAGACTCAAGTCTATCACAGATATTAAGGATACCACAGTACTGTTCATGGGGTTTCCATGAGTTGTAGTCAATTGGACAGCATTTAACAACTACATTGGTAGGGAGCTCCAGTAGTCTACTGGATAAGGTGTTGCGCTGCCAAGCCAAATCAGGTAGCATGAATTCACCAGCTGCTCCATGGGATACAGATGAACATTCTCCTTCTGTGTGATACTGGAGGATCAGTTATGAGGCTTTTCTTGTCTTCACAACACATAGTAACAACAAGAACTACATTGATAAGGGAGGCTAACCTACAGGTTACACTTCTCTGGCAGCTCAAATCCACCAACAACTCCATGGAGAAAATGGGTGCTCCCACTTGTTTGGAAAGCCTTCGAAAGCCAGTGGAAGGTAAGCTATAAGTAAATACTAAATCAGCAATGAGTAGACTTTTTAGTTGAGCTATATTAATATGGTCTTATTAACAAAAATAAGTCACAGGTATAAGGATTGTTGTCATTGGTATGTGCTGTTGAGTTGCCTGCAACTCATAGCAACCTTATGTACAACAGTTTTGAAGCCTGCCCTATCCTGAGCCAGTCTCACCACCTCTGACACACATACTACCATGATCCCAGTTACTATGTCCATCCATCCCATTTGGGTCTTCCTCTCCTGTGCTGTCCCTCAACCCTTCCAATCATGATGTTCTTCTCCAAGGACTGATCCCTCCTGGCCATGTTCCCAAAGTATGTGAAACAGAGCTTCAAAATCTTAGCCTCCAAGGAGAAACTTGATTTCACCCTCTCCAAGACAGAACTGTTTGTTCTCTTAGCAGTCCGTAGTATGTTCATAGCAGTCCATAGTATGCTCTTCTCCAGCACCACAACTCAAAGGCACTGGTTCTTCTTCTGTTATTCTTGGTCATTGTCCAGCTCTCTGATGCCTGAATCAGGCACATCTTTGTGTCTAGACTGACATTTCGTTTCTGACAGCAGATTTTCCCAATGCAATTCACCTTTTGATTTCCTGACTGCAGGTGCCAAGAGTGTTGATTGTGGAGCTGAGAAAGCTAAAATTGTTAACAACCTCAATCTCTTCTCCATCTATCATGGTGTTGCCAATTGGTGAGAATCTTTGTCTTTGTGATGTTAAGCTTCAATCTATATTGAAGACTATAATCCTTGACTTTCTGCAGAAAGCGCTTCTTAGTCTCAGCACGAAGGGTTATATCATCTGCATATCACAGGTTGTTGATGAGTCTTCCTCCAATCATATTCCCACATTCCTCCTCATAGGCCTGGCCTACCGAATGATCTATTTAGCATATAGATTGAAAAGGTACAAAGACAGAATGGATCCCTGATGAACTCCTTTCTTGATTTTGAACCATGCAATGTTCCCTTGCTCTGTTCTGAGTACTGCTTCCTGGCCCAAGTGCAGTTTTGTAATGGTTCAATCAAGTGTTCTGGGATTCCCGCTCTCTGTTGTTTCCCACACAGTCAAATGCCTTTGTATAGTCAATGAAACACAGATATTCCTCTGGTATTCTTTGTTTCTGCCAAGATCTATCTGGCATTGAAGATAATGTCTCTAGTGACATGACTTCTAAGCCCAGCTTGTATTTCTGTTAGTTCTCTGTTGATGTACAGTTCCTATGATTTTTTCATGATCTTTAACAGGATTTTGCTTGCATATGACATTGTTCAATAATTCCCACACTTTGTCAGGTAATTTTTTATAATGAGAATTAATATGGATCTCTTCTAGTCAGTTAGCCAGGTAGTTGTTCTCCAGATTCTTGGCACAATCTGGTGAGCAATTCCAGGACAGCATCTGTTGGTTGAAATATGCCAATTGGTATTCCTCAGGCCTTGTTCTTTGCCAATTCCTTCAGAACAGCCTAAACTTCCTTCTTCATCACTAATGCCTCTTAATCATCTGTTGTTTCATGAAATTCTTCTGTATTAGCCAATTCTTTTTGCTACAATTACTCTGCATACTCTTTCTGTCTTCTTTTAATGCTTCCTGGATCATTCAATATTCTATCCTTAAGTATTGCAACTCAAGGTTTGAGTTTGTTCTTTGGTTCTTTCAGCTTAAGAAATGCTGAGTGGGTTTGGGCCTTTTGATTTTCCAACACCAGCTCTTTTCACATTTCATTATAATGCTTTGCTTTGTCTTCTCATGCTGCCCTCTAAAATCTTTTCCCTCTTAGCTTCCTGCTTTCTTCCCTTCACTTTGGCTTTTTTAGTGTTCTAGTGCAATAATTAGAGTCTCTTCTTACATCTGTCTCAGTCTTTTCTTTGTCTTTTGTCTTTGTAATGACCTTTGCATTTTTTCATGGATGATATTCTTGGAGGAATGCAATTCAATTCATAACAGAGATTTAGTAGATCAAAATACCACCTGGAAGTGGGAGTGAGGTGGTTGTTGTTGATAGGTACTATCAAGTCAAGGATAACTCATAGTGACCCTATGGACAGCGGATTTGAAACCTGAACTACTCTGTGTCTTCCTCACAATCTTGACTTGAGTTCCTTTCTGCAGTCTTTGTGTCAATCTTTCTGGTTGAAGTTCTTCCTCTCTTTTGCCATCCCTTCACCTTTCCAAGCATGATGGTCCTCTACAAGCAATAAGCTAAAAGTATGTAACAAAGCTTCAATCTCTTTGCCTCCAAGAGGCACTCTGGGTATACCTTCTGTAAGACATATATGTTTGTTCTTTTCCTCTTCTATGGAGTATTCAGTGCCCTTTTCTAACACCACAACTCAAAACCATGAATTCTTCTATCATGCTTATTCATTGTCCAGCAATGATGTCAACTGAGCAATTATGTCAGTTTGAGGACTAAGATGCATCTGATTCAGGCCAAGGTATTTTCAATCACATGTTTTGCATCTGACAGATGGACAATGAATAGTGGAAGTGGACGCTTCCCTAAAGAGTACCTTATAGATGTGGCCTTGCTAGTGGAAGCCTTTGCTTTCTGCAGAGGCTAGCCTCAGACCCACACTGCAATAACCCATTCAGTATCCCTGCCAGATGTCATTGCAATCATTTCCACAACCAGGAGTCCCTCTCCAGAGGCTTTTGTGCTCAGACAAAAGGGGCCACACTTCTGAAAGATCTTGTTCTCTGTAATTTGCACCATCTGCTTTGGTCACCTGACCTTACCCCAAGTCAATCAAAGTAAAGGGCAAAGATGTAGATGACTGTATTATTTCACTGCTTGCACTGAGGCTGAAGAACCTACTCTTTATCCCAGAAGAGAAATGCCACTTGAATCCTATCCTAGCCAAATTCCTTTGCTGTAAGGAATGGACACAGCTGGGAGATAGACTATTTCCAGTTCAGGCTTTGAAGGTATCTCATATTATGTTTGAAAAGGCTTTGCTTTCCACAGGGAAAGTGGAATCACGTATTTCTCCCCCCCCTCTCCGTTTCTAACCACAAAGTGTAGTAACATTGGAAGCAAACAGTTTATAGAAAAGAAAATTAAATATCCACTCTTGGAGTACTATGGGACACATTCCACTGACACTGCAACCCAGATAGTCAATGTTCTCTCTGATTATTATAACACACAAGTATCTCTTATTTCTAAAATTGCACAAATCACAAACTTGTCCCAGGGTGAACATAGAGCAAATTAACACATCAATTCTGGTAGGAGGGAAAAAAATAGAAACGAAGGAAAATTAACAGCTTAAACTAGTTTAAGAACAATAACAAAGGCATATAGTCACCTATTAGAAGGCCTTTTGTGACCACCATGGAGAAGTTCCAAAGTGATAGAGAAAAATATTCTAAACTCAGGACAACACATTATTTGCTCCCATTCTAAAGAAAGGTGACCTGACAGAGTGCAGAAATTACCAAGCAATATCATTAATATCACATGCAAGCAAGATTCTGCTGAAAAGAATCCAGAAATGACTGGAGCAACATGTCAACAGAGAACTGCCAGATGTGCAGGCTGGATTTAGA
>NW_006399801.1:806893-809416 GCF_000299155.1 Elephantulus edwardii | reverse complement strand
TGATTAGGGATGATAGAAAGGGAATTGATGCCTTTTGAGCTGTGGTGCTGGAGAAGAGTGTTGAATATACCATGGACTGCTAGGAGGACAAACAGGTTTATCCTAGAGAGGGTGAAACTGGAATGCTCCTTGGAGTCAAGGATTCTGAAGTTTTGTCTGACACACGTTGGGCATGCTTCAAGGAGGTACCAGTTCTTAGAGAGGGACAACATGTTTGGGAGAGTGGACAGCATAGGAGAGAAAGACCCTTGGTCAGATGGATCGATTCAGTGATTGGAGTAGTGGGAGTAATTGTGTTAGACACAATGAGGTCGGCACAGGATAGAGCATGGTTTAGGGCTCTAGTACATAGTTTAGCCGTGAGTCGCAAGCAACTAGACAGCACATAACAACAACAAGAACTGATTTATTTACAAAGTTTGAATACTTTTTTCCCCCACAAAGGATCCTTGCCATTTCCTTCACCACCCTCCCTTCGAATTTTGCAACCCGGTGATTAACACCCCTCCACCCAACCTTGCCCCCTCTGCTCTCCTTCCACCTCTCTTGGATCCCCATTCTCACTCTACAGTAATGGTTTTATACAGTATTTGTCCTTGTGGGACTGAGTTAGTTCACTCAGCATAATGCTCTCCAGTCCCTCCCAAGTTATGTAGTAATTTACAAGATTGTTGCTCCTGTGTGCTACATAGCATTCCATTGTGTGAATATACCATAACTTCTCAATCCATTCGTTTGTGGTTGGACATTTGGGCTGCTTCCACATTCTTGTGATGGTGAATAATGCTGCTATGAACATTGGTGTACAATTTTCCATTTGAGCCTCAGTTCTCATTTTCTTGGGATATATTCCAAGCAATGCTCTGTCCTATGGAATTTCTATGTTCAGCATTTTGAGGAAGGGTCAAACTGCCTTCCAGAATGGTTGTACCATTTTACAATCCCATCAACAATGTATAAACGTTCCATCTTGCTACATCTTCTCCATCATTTATTACATTCTCTCCTTTTAGACTTTGCCACAGCTTCTGGAATGAGGTAGTGTCTCATTGTGGTTTTGATTTGCATCTCTCTTATTGACAGTGATTTGGAACATTTCTATTTTTTTTAATTTCAATGATTATAATTTTATTAGGACAGAAATGCTTTTACCTTTTTATTAGCCTTCCATGTTAGGATCACATAGCATTAGGCAAGGTTCATTCTGTTGTACAGGTAAGTCCTTTATTTATTACAAAAAATAAGATCATTATTATACAAACAGATAACTAGTAAAACATGTAGAGAAGCTGTGGTATATCCACACAATGGAATACTATGGTGCATTGAAAAACAAGGACCTCATGCAATATTATCCAAAATGGATGACCCTGGAGGACATTATGATGAGTAAAATATCTCAGTCACAAAAGGATAAATACTGCATGGTTGGAAAAAGATTTTTATGTGCACAGGTATTTAATGTTTACAAGGTCCCTGTCATCAATTTTATCCTCTTCAGAGTGTGCATTTCTGGCTGTATTTGGCAGTCTTTTTATACCATAGACTATGTCTTTTAAGCTTGATCCCATTTTGTCTTTTATGAATTTTATGGTTTGGGGCTTTACTCCCAAGTCTCTGATCCACCTTGAGGTAATTTTTGTATATGATGTGAGATGTGGATCCTGTTTCAGCTTTCTGGAGGTGGAAGTCCAGTTTTGCCAGCACAATTTGTTGAAGAAGTTGTCATTTCCCCATTTGATAGGTTTTTATTTCCTTGCCGAATATCAGTTGACCATAGATAGCTGGGTCTCTTTCTGGGTTCTTAATTCTGTTTCATTGGTCGCTGTGCCTGTCATTGTATCAGTACCATGCTGTTTTGGTTACTACTTCTGTATAGTAGGTATTGAGGTCAGGGAGTGCTATGCCTCCAACCTCGTTTTTGTTTCTCAGAACAGTTTTGCTTATTCAGGGTCTCTTGCCTCTCCAAAAAAAGTATGATAATTTCGTTTTCTATCTCCTTGGAAAATGAATTTGGTATCTGTATTGGCATTGCAAGGCCAACACGTTCTGAAAGTACCAGCCAGTTACATTCTACAGGCCTTTGGCCTACCCTTTTCAGAAGCATTCATTTTTGCATTATTAGCTTTAGTTGTTGGTAATTAAATTCTAATAATATTCTGTAGGATGTTGAGCTTCTAATCCAAAGATCAAGCTACTTTTGTGGTTTGAATCCACTAGTGTCTCTGAAGGAGAAACATAGACAATCTCTTCCTGTGTGATTCTCAATCTTAGCAACCCAATGGAGGGTCTGCTAAGAGTTTGTTCCAATTCAACAACAATTACTTTATGAGAGTATTAACATATTTCCTTGTATATATTTGGATATTATGGACCTCTCTAAAGTACTCAAGAACAAAGATGTCTCTTTGGAGATGAAGGTGTGCCTGATACAGGCCATGGTTTTTGCAATCACTTGTTATGCATCAGAGAGTTGGACAATGACTAGGGAGGATAGAAGGAGAATTGATGCCTTTGAGCTGT
>NW_006399801.1:796290-804523 GCF_000299155.1 Elephantulus edwardii | reverse complement strand
GAAAGCATCCTTGATTATAGCAACTCGAGGTTTGAATTTGTTCTTCAGTGCCTTGAGCTTAAGATATGCTGAGCGAGTTCGGCCCTTTTGATTTTCAGACTCCAACTCCTTGCACATTTCATTGTAATATTTTGCTTTGTCATCCCGTGCTGATGTAAAACACTACTGCGTCCAAATTATTAAGCTTTGTGGAGGAGGCCCTTTCTCAGTCATCTTTCAACCTGAGGACCTCATCTTCTGGCATTGTCTCATACTGTGTTCCCCTCACATTTATAAACTTTTCATTAATATATTAGTTCAAAGTTATTCCCACTTCCTAGTCTATGTTAGTCTGGAAGCTCCACTGAAACCTATGTCCACTATATGTGAGCTTGCTGGCATTTGAATATCAGTGGCATAGTTTCCAATATCACAGCATCACAGAGTCTGAAATTGATCAAGTGTGTCATCGAGATTCATCAATTCTAAGTAGAGATTGAAATAAACAAGTTGGTAACAAAGACGTTTTTGTGGTTAGACAAATATAAAAATGTGGTCTTAATTAAAGTAACAAACTTGGAATTATTTGATAGATATTTACATGATCAATGATTTATCATTGAAAAGATATTTTTTAACATTTATACTGATAACTAATAAATAACATCATAAAGATAAGAACTATTAACAATGTATGCAGACATAATAGAACTAGCCTAACACACACCAAGAAAAATGTCACATAATGTCAAGAAAGCAGCAAGCACTGTCAAACAATGTGAAAGAAATAAAACCAAATTAGGCCTTGAAAAAAAAAGTAGAGAATATTTCAGACCCAGTGAATACACTAAAGTCAAGAAGGCAGAAGATATATGTTGATATGGAGGTATTCAAACAACAATGGGGGGGAAATATAGTGATGGGGAAAAAACAATGGATTCCACAAATACAGGAAATACCCTAGAGGAAGAAAATCAGAAGGAATATCCTGATGAGTTACTTGAACAACAGCAAAAGAGGTGCAAATGATGGAAGAAACAACGGGAGTCATTAAGAAAGGAAATAACTCCAGAGATAGGGAGCCAGAAGAAATATTTCAAGGAGGAGGAACTTGCACAACAACAGGGAAACAATTCAAAAGATGGAAGAAAGAATTGAAACTATAGATAAAGAGGTACAAGAACTTTAAATCATCACAAGTTAGAAAGGATACAGTTAACACAGTATGGGAAATAACAGAAATGCATGAAAATGCAATCCGGAGTATTAAGACCAAAATAGCAAAAGTATCCAACACACTGGAGAGACAAAAAAGCATTAGTCTATTTAATTTTCGCTGAGCTTCTTGTATGTGGATTTACTTATTCTTTATAATATCTGGGAACTTTTCTTCTAGTAAAGCTTCCACAATTTTCCCAGTGATTTAACTCTCCCTCCCATATTCTGGAATTCCAGTAGTATGTATGCTGTTCTTTTTGATGTCATCCCACATGATTCTAATGTTTTGTTAATTTTCTTTATGTTTCATCTCTAATTCTTTCTTCTAGTATGTTTCCCTTGAGGTTCTTTTCTTCCAGTTAGCTCACTGACTCTCTGCTCCATCTCTTCTGTCTGCTACAAGTTGGTTTCAAGTTGACAGAAATGAACCATGACAATCCCTCCTAAGTCATAAAAATAACATAAAATTTTTAAAAAGAAAAGGCACATACAAAGGGGAAATATGTAAGAAGACAGCCTTGAAGAGGTCCTCAGTAGAATATTTCCCAATGCATCATGCTTTTTTTGATTTCTTGACTACTGTTACCATAGATGTTGACTGTGCATCCAAGTAAAATGAAATTGTTGGCAACTTCAATCATTTCTCCATCTATCATAGTGTTGCCTATTGGTCCAGTAGAGAGGATTTTTGTTTTCTTGATGTTGAAATGTAATCCATGTAATCCATAATGAAGGCTTTAGTGTTTTATTTTCTTTCTTCACTTTCTGCCAACAAGGTTGTGTCATCTGTATAATGTAGGTTGTTGGTGAATTTTCTTCAAATCCTGATGCCACATCCTTATACACTCCAATTGTATTCCTCTCAAGATTGTCCCTCTATCAAATCCATTGTTTAAAAAAATCTCTTTGGTTACTCAAATCAAAGTTCTAGACATCATCTTTCCTTCTTCTCAGAAATGATGTCAGTTTGAAGACTAAGGTGTGCCTGATTCAAACCATGGTCTTTTCCATCATTTTCTATGCTATGACAAAAGAACTGATGCTTTCGAACTGTGGTGTTGGAGAAAAGTACTGAATATTCCATGAACTGCCAAAAAGAACAAACATATTTTGCAGAAAGTGCAGCCAAAGAACTCCTTGGAGGCAAAGTTGGTGAAACTTCATCTCACATACTTTATAGATGTACCAACGAGAGGGCTACTTATTTTGAAAAGGACATTGTGCTTGGAAAGGTGGAGAGTCAGCAAAGGAGAGGAAGACGCCAATGAAATGGATTGAAACAGTGACTTCAGCAATGGACTCTAGTGTGCTATTGATGAGGACAGCACAGGACTGGGCAGGGTTCAGATTGGCTGGTTATAGTATTGTAATGAATCTTAACTAAACTCAATGGCATCTACCAACAACATATTTGGATGATTTTGTATAGCCAGTCTAGACTTGGCTTTATATGTAAAACTTCCCCAAAAGTGACTCATTTTGTCTGGCTTCCACAGCAACCACCCCAATCCAAGCCACCATCATCCCTCTCACCCCAAGCGCATTAGAGACGCTTCAGAGTCTTCCTTCTTGCTCCTCTGTAGTATGATTTAACATAGTAACCCAAGAGATTTTTAAAAAGCAAAAGGACCTTCATATCTTCTCCATACACGAAATCTTCCCATAATTTCCTAGCTCACAAAAGGGGGCGATAAACATGCAAACAACAATAAAAACCCAAGCTCCCTGTGACTGACACACCATAGCTCAGCCTCTCACCAGTCTTACTTCTGTGGCTTCATCTAGTCTCACTGAGCTTCAGTTACTTCATTCCACACTGAGGCTTGGCACAGGGTCACTCTCAGATTTATTCCATGCCTTTGTGCAAATATCACTATTTTTGAGAAGCCTTTCAGGACCACTTTACCCAATACAGACCTTCCTTCCCTCATCTCATCTCCCCATCTGCTTGCAGAGATAACTTGGCCTTGTCTGCAACTGAACACTTGGATATTCCTCAACTTACTTCCTGTCTCCTACTAGAATGTCTCTGTACAATACAAACAATTAACACAGTTGTCTGTTAATCAAAGAACTGAACATCAAGTTCACCCAGAGGTGTCTCAGAAGAGAGTCCTCAAGACCTACTTCTAAAAAGGCATCAATCAAAAATCCATTCTAGTGGTTCTCCTCTGACATGCATGGGGTCACCATGAGTGGGAATTGAGGGTAACTGGATGGTTTGTCTCAGCCGACAACACAAAGTGCTCCAATCAAACCAATTCCACCAAGGCATAGTTTTAACATAATGAAAAGTGAATAGAAATGCATTAGGATTTTTCTCCCCTCTGGACTCATATTTTGGACAGAGCTCTTCATATTCCTCAGAGACCCTGGTCCATTGTAGATTTTGTGGATATTTCAACTGTCATTGTTTTTAATCTCTCAGTCTTAATTATTAAACCTCTACTGGTGTCTTGATAATTTGAGGCTGCCCAATAAAATTTTAATGGTCTTACTTTCTTTGGTCAATAATTGCAAAAACTAACTAACTTGGACACATTGTTTGAAAGGGAAAAGGGAGAAAATGGAGAACAGAATTAAAAATATACGGTATATACTTTAAAATACAGTGGAAAAAACCAGAATCTAAACCATTTGTATTAGAATTATAGTATTTTCCATTTAGAAAAGAGAGACAAGTTAATTACATGGTTACCATGAAATAAACTACATGGTAATTACACTGTAACTCCTTTAGAAACTGTAGTAATTACACTGAACTAGTGCAGCCTAACCAAGGAGTTACCATGCTCACACACAATGGAGAGATGTTTAACCTGTGCTCCAAGCACGTGATGTGAATACTACACCATCAATGACTTTTAATGGCAATGTTTAAAGATAATGATCTTCAAATATAGACGTATTTCTAGAAATGGTCCCAAGCTCATGATTTCATTTCAACTAATGTAAGAAAAGGCTCAGTTAACTCCTGCCAGGCAGCAAGAAAGTTGACAGTAATTCCCTGTCTAAAAAGCATGATGATCTTCAAAGAAAAATATTAACAGTCTCCATTTTAGAAGAGAGGGGTTTGTGTTGTGGGCTCGCATTTGCATATTGTATGTCAAATTTGAAAGGAAGCTGTGTCAGACCATAAATGGCTAAGTTGAAAAGTAAATGGGAAAGTATATTTTGCAAAGAACAAGCAATTTCCTTGGGAATTAAAAAGCCTGGTGTGTAGCCAATACCCAAAAGGCTCAAAACAGCCACCTTTTTAGGAACACCATTTTACAACCCAAATTATTCAGCTGCTGGTGGTAAAAGGTGCAAAATGTATGGCCTACAGAGATAGGCAAGCTCTGACAAATCTCAGGGGATGAAAAGAGCACAGAAATGTGTTGCTCTTGTCATTATTGTTAGTTGCTCTTTTGTTGCCACCACCTGGCAGTGACCTACGTATAAAAGAATGAAACGGCCCAATTCTGCACTATCGTCAGGCTCTTCGGCGTGCTCTCATCCATAGCTGCCGCTCCTCTGTCAGTCCACCTCACCGTTTATCTCATTTTTCCTGGCCCTCCACTTTACCAAACGTGATTTCCTCCTCCGGGAGTCTTTCCTAATGTTGTGGTGTCAAGTAAGCATGACAAAGCTCTGCCATGCTCGCATCTAACGAGCGCTCTGATTGTATTTCTTCTATAACCAATAAAGTCATGCTTATGGAAGTCCATGGCAGAGTCTATATTGTTCACCAGCACCACAGTTCAAATACATTTGTTATTATCTGCCTTCCTTTTTTCATTCTCCATATTTTACATACACATCAACCATAATAGGTCACTGTCCTTGGGCTTCATAGAAGGACTTCATAGAACGGAGTGGGAGTCTTGAGGCTGAAAATCTTTATAGAAGAAGATTGTCTCCACTTACTTCCAAGGAGTGTGTAATAAATTTAATCCTCAATCTTTTGGTTAGGAGCTGTATGCTTTAAACACCGAGTCACCAAAGCACATCCACTTGTGATCTTGAAATCAGAAACATACTAACTACTTTTTTATCAAAAAAGATTCTGTCTCTGGATCTTTCTTATCTAAGACCCAAAGATTAAGATTTTAGAAGCAAGACTAGAGTTTCTAACCACATACGTGCAGGTGCCTCTGTACTTGAACCTCCAACTCTCTTATTAGTCAGGCCTCATGCCAGCCCTTCGTTCCTCATTGTTATTGTTAATGTGCCATAGAGTGGGAACAGACTCATGGCCAACCCTCCAGTAGGTTTTCAGGGGAAGTAAATTGTGTGAAAGAGACATCATACCTGCAAAGATGGAGGGTCAGTGAAAGAGAGGAAGATCCCCAATGAGATGAACGGACACAGTGACTGCAGCAATGGGCTCAGGGATATCAGATATGGTGAGGATGGCACAAGAAAGGACAGAACTCAGGTCTAGTTTTCACAAGATCACTATGAAATGTACTCAACTCAACAGCACCTAACGAAAATGCAACAGCAAATTACATGAAAGTTGACTGCTCATCTTTCTTCCGTGAAGCAACTGGTGGGTTTG
The DNA here is from genome assembly GCF_000299155.1 of Elephantulus edwardii. Classification (NCBI taxonomy): domain Eukaryota; kingdom Metazoa; phylum Chordata; class Mammalia; order Macroscelidea; family Macroscelididae; genus Elephantulus; species Elephantulus edwardii. The sequence goes on along the minus strand of NW_006399801.1, from coordinate 798,783 downwards.
AAGCAGCTGGTGGCAAGTCTTTGGGCTGACAGCGCAGCTCCTTACCACCAGGCCACCTCGCTTTTGCTGCTTCTGGACTCAAAGACGCATCAGGGATACTAGTCATAACCAGCTCTGCTGCTCCATCCGGGCCACATCCCAGATTCAAGACTGCATATAGAGACTGAGCCATCAACACTTTTGCAGATTTAATTTATCAGACTTTATTCTGCTAAATTAAAGCCAGACTAGATGATAGGTATAAGAGTGAAACAGGAGATTAGAGAGGAGCAAAAACAGGCAAGAGAGAAAAGAAAATTTTAAATTGCCCATAATTGTGTGTTCTCTCTCTCTCTCTCTCTACACACACACACACACACACACACACACACACTCAGGTTGAAGTTGATTCCAGGGCTATTTCCATGAGGCTGTGAGATGCTTAAAGTAAGTGTCTTCTGTGTTATCTTTACATTTCGGAAGAAGTTTGCTGAGTTCTTAGGTCAGAACAAAAGTTGACATCTTGTCACCATGAATGTTATTGCCTTTGTGCGTGGGGTGGGGAGTGGGGTGGAGACACTGGACAACCCAACTCATGACCATCGAGTAGAAAAAAAACTCATAGCTGACGCTCCAATGAGTTTTCAGAGGCAGAAAATTGCATGGGAGGAATTTCCTTTCAGAAAATAAGAAAAATAACTACCACATCTTCCTTCCTTAGAGCAGCTGGTGGATTTAAACCACCAACTTTTTAGTTAGCAACCTAATGCAATAAGTACAACACCACTGGCACTCTCTGCACAACAGGGTGAACTTAATTGATTCCATTGAAGGGTAAGCGTAAAAATGGTGTAAAGGTAAGTGTTTATATATATTTTTTAAATATATGCTGCATATATATAAGATTTATATATGAAATAGAGAGCTCTCGTAGCCTAGTGGTAGGAAGCTGTTCTATGCTGTAATCCCAAAGGCACATGGTTTGAAGCCACCAGCTTCTCTGTGGGATAAGGATGGGCAATCTCCTCCCATGTAATTAACTGCCTCTGAGAACCTGCTGGAGGCTCAGCTAGTGTCAGTTCCAACTCTATGGTACACAACAACAACAACACCTATGAGATATAAATAAGACATGTATCATGTACATTTTGTTGCTGTTAGGTGCTTTCAAGTTGAGTACAACTTATAGGGACCCCAAGAACAAAAGATCTGAACCCTGTCTTATCCTGTGCCATCCTCACATTTCCTGACAAACCAGAGCCCATTGGAACAGTCACTGTGTCAATCCGCTGATCAAGGGTCTTCCTCTCCTTTGCTGACCCTCCACCCTTTCCAGCATCATGTTTCTCTCCAAGGAAGGAATAGCACCTCCTAACAATATGTGATAACTATGTGAGGTGAAATCTCATTATTCTTGCATCCAAACAACATTCTGACTGCACCCTTTCCAAGACATATCGGTTTGTTCTCTTGGCCATCCGTGGGATGTTCTCCAACACCAGAGCTCAAAGACATCAATTCTTCTGTCATCCTTATTCATTGTCCAGCTCTCAGATGCATATATATGTTTGTATAACTAAAGCTGACCCAAAAGAGTGTGGAAATTATCAAACAACATCATTAATATCGCATGCAAGCAAGACTCTGCTGAAAATTACCCAAAACCAACTGGAACAGTATATCAACAGAGAACTGCCAGATGTGGGTTTAGAAGGGGTCGTGGTAATAGGAATATTATAGCAAATGTTAGATGGATCTTGGCTGAAAGCAGAAAGTACCAGAAGAATGTCTATCTGTATTTCATTGACTATATAAAGATGTTTGACTGTGTGGATCACAACGAACTGTTGCTGACTCTGAGAAGTAAAGGAATTCCAGAACATTTGATTGTGTTTATGCAAAATCTCTACTTGTACCAGGAGGCAGTCATCAGAACAGATCAAGGAGACACTGCATGGTTCAAAATTAGGAAGGATGTATTCTAGGAATGTATTCTCTCTCCATACCTTTTCAATCTCTATACAGAGCAGACCATCTGGGAGGCTGGGCTCTATGAAGAGGGATGTGGCATCAGGATTGGATGAAGATTAATCAACAATCTGTGTTATACAGATGACACAACCTTGATTGCTGAAACTGAGGAGGACTTGGCATGCTTGCTGTAGAAGATCAAGGACTACAGCTTTCAGTATGCATTGAAGCTCAACATCAAGAAAACAAAGATTCTCGCCACCTCACCACTGGGTTGATTTGGAGCACCATGATAAGAAAGTGAAGAGTTGTGCTCGCTTCGGCAGCACATATACTAAAATTGAAACGATACAGAGAAGATTAGCATGGCCCCTGCGCAAGGATGACACGCAAATTCGTGAAGCGTTCCATATTTTCGACCCTGAAATGAACTAGTCTGTAACGAAGGCTAACTGTTACCTAACTCCTTTCACCTACAAATTTCGTCTTTGGATACAAAGCTAAGTGGATAATCCTTACGGAGGGACTGTTTAAAAAGAGGCA
>NW_006399801.1:786630-792825 GCF_000299155.1 Elephantulus edwardii | reverse complement strand
AAAAAATAATCATGAGGTTGTACAGTTTGATGGGGATCGGTGAGGGAAATTGGAAGAATCTGTTCTCAAAATCAATGTATTCAGGTTTTATAAACTAGTGTTTTTTTTAAAAGAGAGATTAGTTGCATTGGGAATGTTGGCTGGCAGGGACTTCTCCAGAGTACTGAAGAGCAACAACATTAGGCTGGAGACTAAGGTGCACCTGATCTAGGCCCTAGTCTTTACAATTGCTTGCTATGCATCAGAGAGCTGGGAAATGACTAGGGATGATAGAAATAGAATTGATGCCTTTGAGCTGTGGTGCTTGAGAAGAGTGTTGAACATACCATGGAATGCCAGGCTACCAAGCAGGTTTGTTCTAGAGAGGGTGAAGCCAGGCTACTCCTTGGAGGCAAGTATTCTGAAGGTTCATCTGACACACCTTGGGCATATTGCAAGAAGGGATCAGTCCTTGGAGAGGGACATCATTCTTGGAATGGTGGAGAGACAAAGAAGGAGAGGGAGACCATTGATGAGATGGATTGATACAGTGACTGGGGTAGTGGGGGTAGGTATGTCAGAGATAGTAAAGTTGGCAAAAGATAGAGCAGGTTTCTGGGCTGTTGTACACAGGTTCACTATGAGTCACAAGCGACTCAAAGGCGTATAACAACAACAACAATAACATCTTTATATCTGGTTACATTATAAGAAATCATCACATTTTTGCTAGATAACATTTAGATGAATAGAATTTCCCCCATTCATGCCTCTGTATTTGTACCTTGGGGGCATTTTAGAGTCTGAATCATAAAATCTATCCTTTAGAGTCACCAGTGCCTGTGGCCAGACTCCCATCAGCATGTTTAGGTCTTAAAACGAGTGAGATGAACAGATAGAATCGTCTCTCCAGGAAGTACATCATGTAAGTCCAGGGTTAGGTGTTTGCTGGATCCCACTAGAGCTGTTGCAGGAACAACAGCTTTAAAGAGAGGAGTATCCTGCCTGTGCCCTGTCTGGGGACAGGCGAGTTGCACTAACTACCTGAGTATTAGCGGCAAGACAGGAAGGCTCAGGTCTCTGACAGTGGTGGCCCCTGTAGGAAGCACTTCTGGGGACGGTTGCCATCCACCATGAACCCTCTGCTACTGTGTGGCCTGACTTTCCGTTGCTTGGTAACGAGAGCACCTAATTACTCTAGTAGGAAGTCAGAGAAAAGTCAGCAACTCCATTACATGAAGCCAGGAAAGTCAGCATTAAGGTTTCAATCTATGTAGAGAACTTTATTTATTTTTTTTTTCAGCTAAAGTATAGGACAGAACAAGAACTCCATGGTTTAGTGTATCTTTGCAAATGTCAAAATAAGATGATTTGGAAAGCAAGGTATAATGCAAAAAAAAAGGGGAGAGGATAAAAGAAAGTTAGAAGAGGTTTTGAGCTTACTTCTGAGTTTTTATTTCTACTCCTTGACATTGTCACTAAATACAGAGTAGAGAATGGTCATGAAGAGAAGTGCCTTTTCAATTACTAGACAAGGATTATTTTCTAGTAAGGATTTATTAAGAATTATGGATCTCAGTGCCCATCAACAAACGAATGGATAGAGAAGCTGTGGTGTATATACACACAATGGAATACTACCGTGCATTGAAAAACAAGGAACCTATGAAATATTACTCAAAATAGATAACCCTGGAGGACATTATGCTGAGTGAAAGATTTCAGTCACAAAAAGACAAATACTGCATGAAGCCACTGTTGTAAACCGGGACTGACATAGGGGTTGCGGGGGAGACTGAGAAAGATGGGATAAATTATGTGTACTGCATTGAAACAGATGAGAGAGAGAACTATTTAAAAGGTATATATGATTAGGTATTATTGTCATGACAGGCGTCTAGAATGAAGGCTTCATAGTGATGAGGGTGAGGGATTGAATAACAATATTAAATAATTTTACTTTTCAAAGAGAAGAATGAACTGGAGGGGAGGGGTGGACAGGGAGAAAAGTGCAACAATGAATGAATGTAAATACAAAATCTCTGTAAATTTTCATAAATAATTAAAAAAAAAAAAGAATTTGGATTTGGGGCAAGCTCTGGTGGCCTAGTGGCAAGAAGCTGCACTACAATCCCAGAGGTGTATGGTTCAAATCCACAAGCTGCTCTACTGGAGAAGGAGGGACAATCTCCTCCTGTACCAGTCAGATCTGATTTGACGGTACACACACAAAAAAATAATAAAACAAAATAAAAAAAAATTTATGGATTTTGTTTGACTTAGTTTTAACCTGTCTTGAATTTTGTTCTTTATGATTTTATGTTGCATTTTCTTCGGAATGGCTCTAGGTTATCTATCAGGTTTTTCACTTCTAAGGTTCACAATTTCAGTCTATTTTTCCACTTGACATATTCTCTGGCTGTAATCACCAGGCTTTATTTTCTAAAGAAATGTTCTGTTTAACTCTTGGCAACTTTCTGAAAACGGAATTTTGCCTCTAGACTATAGGGCCCGGGTGTGCCTACAACTGAACAGACCCTCCGCATTTCGTAGCCAGACCTATAAGGGAACAGGCTTTCTTCAGCGTTGTCTGTAAATAATGCAATGCATGGCGGCAGAAGTGTTACGGAGAACCATTGAAAGTGACAGGGGTCCAGTATTCTCAGACATGAATTGCCCTACCCTATTCCAGGTATTAAAAAAATACCCAACTTCTTTATTTATTCTATATCAAATTAAATTCTGCATGCAGTCTGGCAATAAGCCACATTCTAATTTAAGATGTTCACAAAATACTGGTAACCGTCCCATGGAGAAGAATGGAAAATACAATTTCTTGCCCTGGGAGACTGATGGAGAAATCAACTTCACACAACTAGTTTTTGTGTGGTTCCAGAGTTTCTTGCATAACGGGCTGCTTTTTTTGGTAAATACTTTTCTCTTTGCATCTGCCCTTGACTATTCCTCCCACCAACTCCCCTCCACTTAGCTGTGATGGTTCAGCTTCTCTAAGAGTTGGTCCACTAGCGACCTCTGCTGGCTTTGAGGAGGAAAAGCCAGATTTAGTGACAGGTAAATTTCCTTTAGGACTCAAAGGCAACCAACAGCAACACTTTATTCTAGATACATTTGTATGTACGTCTCTGGTTTATTCATAATGTCCATCCATACCCAGAAATATTTCAAATGGCTCCAGAGAGCAGAATTTATTAGAAACCTCATGTGGAAAATAACATAGAGGGAAAAAAATGATCTGAGGAAAATTACTCCAGAGAGTGAAATGAAAGGCAAGTTGTGCATGTAGATGAAACAGGTAACGGCTTCACCTACTTAAACACTTTTAACATCGCTGCAGGCCGGAGGCCGGGAGGTCTACACTTGCTGGACAAGCTTTAAACTGAGGAGGTCTCTGAGTACAAATTATAAGGAGGGGCACCAGGTCAGAGCTGGCCAGGGTGGCCAAGGAGTGTCAGGCACTGTCCTTCTGTCCCGTTTCCCTCTCTATGATTCTGTTATTCTTATCTGCTCTTCCTCTCTTTCTACCTGCTCAGTGTTTCCAAGCTTAAAACAGGGGGATAAGGTGATATGGAAAGGGGGGGCTCAGACTCTCTGAGTTTACGGAGAATGGGGAGATGTCTGCAGTCCTACACACAAGAGAAGATGATTCAGAGAATAAAAATGTCAGAACCCAGGAGCCTGAATTGAAAAGCAAGAAGAGAAGAAATGATTCCTGAGATATGGCGTGGGGGGAGGGGTAGGGGGTGTAGGTGTTAAGCCTCTTCCTTTCCACTCTTACCCTTCCTTCACATCACACCCTTTGACTCTTGCTTCATGCAAGGAAGAAGGAATGCAGGAGGGAGGGAAATGAAAAGTAGGAAACATGAAAGTATCCACAAGAGAAGTTAAATGAAGATCATTATCAACATCAGCAGAAAGGCGGGGGGGGGGGGGGCGTGGGCGTGGGTGTGCATGTGGAATGTATGTGCATGTGCCTAACTTTTTAAAAAATCTGGGATTATATTTCAATAGAGAGCACTGGTGGCCTAGTGGTAAGAATCTGCACTGCAATCCCAACAGCACGCAGTTCAAATCCATCCACCAGCTGCTCCACTGGAAAAGGATGGGCAATCTCCTCCCATGCGATTAACTGCCTCTGAAAACCCACTGGAGTGCCAGCTGTGGTCAGTTCTGACTTGATGGTACATAATAATAAAGTAAAGGAGGAAATGCAGGTTCGCTGTTTATCATTATGCAAGGGAGCTTTGGTGACCTAGTAGAAAGAAGCGGCACTGCAATCCCCAAGGCACATGATTCTAATCTACCCGCTGCTCTGTGGGGAAAGAATGAGCAATCTCCTCTCGTGCAATTAACCGCCTCTGAAAACCTGCTGGAGGGTCACTTAGGGGTCAGTTCCAATGGAGGAGGGCTGATAGTGCAACTGCTTTAAGATTTGCTTTTAGCTCAGAGGCTGGAAGCTCAAACCCACCCAGCAGTGTCACAGAAGAGAGTGGTTGGCAAACTGCTTCAATAAAGATTATTGTCGTATTGTACAGTCAAGTCGGAAACGACCATAACTGACCCTCTGGTGGGTTTTCAGAGGCTATAAATTGCACAGGAAGAGATTGCCCATCTGGCTCCCACGGCGCAGCTGGTGGATTCAAATCATATGCCATTAGTTTGGTAGGATAATTCCTTACCACTAAGCCGCCATGTTCCCTCCTTTACATTGACTAAAACTCCATGGGGGAAAAAAAGAAAAAAAAAACTCCATGGAAGAGTGGAACTCTGTGCACATTGGGCCACTAGGAGTTACGAGCAACTAGACAGCACCTCATAACATGTCAGAGGTAGAAAATAGACAATTAATTAAACCATCTTCTGTTTCCTTCACTGAACGTCCTATTTTAAACTCTATATTTGAACATGCAGCTAAAAAAAAAAGAAGTTCATTTATTTAAGAAAGGAAGGACATAGGTGTTGTCTTTTAGGGGGTAAAAAACCCAAAAGTCCAGAGAAATACAAAAGATCATGAGACATTTGGCAAGTTCTGGCAAGTTCAACTTGCTGGTACAACTTACATGGAATTGTATTTGGTAATTGTCAACTCTATAGCCTACAGTGTCCATCAAAATCAGACTGCAGACACTTCCTAGAAAATATGGGGCATAAGAAAACCATGGGTCAGCAAGTGTTTCTGGAGTGCAGTGTCCACACGTGAGCGTCACCCCCATGTGGCTGCCCTGGCACTGCTTTCTATCACGTTTGAGGGAAGGAAACAGTGGGCTACTCCAGGTCTCTGTGCTTATTGTCAGTGTCAGTCTAGCCAATCTGGTTTATGAAAAATAAAGGACCATCTGTCTGAGTCATCTAGTTCTGCTAAAACAGAAATACCACAAGTGGGTGGCTTTAATAAACAGAAATTTATTTCCTCTGTTTAGGAGACTGAAAATGCATATTCAGGGTGTCAGCTCTGTGGGAAGCTTTTTTTCCCTGTCAGCTCGTGGCAGGGGCGGTGGGAGTAGGGGTGGCGGTGGAAGTAGGGGTGGTGGTGGAAGTAGGGGTGGCGGAGGCATCCTTGTTCCTTGGTTCCGTAGTAATCTTCTTGAACCCACCCACTGCCGTCAAAATAGCTCCACCTCATAACTGAGAGTCTACCAAGTTTCTGAGTCTGTAAATCATGGTAGAAGGAGATTTTGCATCTTTCTCCTGAATAGCTATTGGTGGATTTGAACCACTGACCTTTTTTGGTAGCAGCTCAACATGCAATGCACTAGGCCACTGGAGCTCCTTGATCTTCATGTACCATGGCATTTTGTTCTCCCATCTTTGCTTGTTAGTTCCTTTTATAACTCAAAAGAGATTTATTTAAATTATCCCCTATACCAATAATGCTTCATTCACAAAGTGGAGAAAACCTATTCCCAAAAAAAATTATAAAAATGAACATGGGGCCAAGATTTACACCACATTTTTGGGGCAAAGAAGCCATTTAATCCATTAATCAATCTCAAATATAAAAATATCTCCCAAAACCTAAACCTAGACCAAGAAGCTGTTATCTGAATGGAGTGATAGAATACTGCATGGTTTAAAATTGGGAAAGGTATACATCAGGATTATATTCTTTCTGCATATCTATTAGGGACCTCTCCAAAGTACTGAAGAGCAATGGTGTCTCTCTGGAGACTAAGGTGCATTTGATACAGGCCATGGTCT
>NW_006399801.1:784825-786530 GCF_000299155.1 Elephantulus edwardii | reverse complement strand
CTCCCAGACTCATTCTGTGAAGCAAACATATCTTTGATACCAAAGCCAGGAAAAGACACCACCAAAATAGAAAACTATAGGCCAATACCTCTAATGAACATTGATGCAAAAATCCTGAATAAAATACTGGCAAATAGAATCCAACGATATATCAAAGAAATAACCCACCATGGCCAAGTGGGATTCATAACAGGTATGCAAGGATGGTTCAACATAAGGAAAACAATTAATGTAATTCATCACATTAACAAAGCAAAGAACAAGATACTATCAATTGATGCAGAAAAGGCCTTTGACAAGATCCAACACCCTTTCCTGATTAAAACACTCAACAAAATAGGATTAGAGGGGAATTTCTTGAACATAGTAAAAAGTATCTATGAAAACCCAAGAGCCAACATTGTTCTCAATGGAGAGAGGTTAAAGGTATTCCTGGGGGTTTTTTGGTGTTTTTTTTAAAGGCATTCCTTTTAAGAACAGGAACTAGGCAAGGATGCCCACTATTACCTCTCTTATTCAATATTGTTTTGGAAGTCTTAGCAATAGCAATAAGACAAGAGAAGGGAATAAAAGGTATCCAAATTAGCAAAGAGGAGGTAAAATTATCCCTCTATGCAGATAACATGATAGTATACTTAGAAAACCCTAAAGACTCAGCAAGAAAACTATTGGACACAGTGGATCAATTCAGCAAAGTGGCAGGATGCAAGATCAACACACAAAAATCAGTGGGATTTCTCTACAGTGACAAAGAGAATACAGATACAGAGCCGATACTAAGAAAAACAATACCCTTCACAATAGCTAATCACAAGATTAAATACTTGGGAATAAATTTAACGAGAAGCACAAAGCATCTATTCAAAGAAAATTACAAAACATTACTACAAGAAACAAAAAGAGACCTTGAGAAGTGAAAGTATATCCCTTGCTCATGGATAGGAAGACTCAATATTGTGAAAATGGTGGCAGGGTGAAGTCTCTTTCAGGGAGGAGTGATAGATAGGGAATGGTAAAGGATACACTGAAAAAGGAGATTAATCAATACTGGCTTTGACAATTAAAACAGACTTTCAAGGGGGGAAAAAAGAGGAATGAACTCGGGGGTGGCGGTAGAGAAAATAGTGCAACAATGAATGAATGGAAATCCAAAATCTCTGTAAATGTTCATTAAAATTAATAAAATTTAATAAAAAAAATTTTTTAAGCTGACCCAGCTATTCCATTACTTGGAAAATACCCTGAGAAAATGAGAACTGAGGCACAAATAGAGATTTTTACACCAATGTTCATAGCAGCATTATTCATCATCACAAAAACATGGTAATAGCTCAAATGTCCAACCACAAAAGAATGGATAGAGAAATTATGGTACATTCACACAGTGGAATACTACACAGCACACAGGAGCAAAGATTTTGTAAATTATTACCTAACTTGGGAGGGGCTGGAGAGTATTATGCTGAGTGAACTAACTCAGTCCCACTTTATTGTATAAAACCATTAATAGAATTAGTAGAATAGGATCCAAGGTAGGTGGGAGAGGGTGGAAGCAGAAGAATGAGGATGTGCAGGACAGTAATAATCATGGGGTTGTGCAGTCACAAAGGGACAAATACTGCATGGTGCCACTGTTGTAGAATGGGACTGTCCTTGGGGTTGGGGAGAGACTGAGTAAGATGGGTTCAATAATGTATGCTGCTCT
>NW_006399801.1:781050-784725 GCF_000299155.1 Elephantulus edwardii | reverse complement strand
ATAATTGGGATGGGAGTGTCAGAGACAGTGCGATTGGCACAGGACAGAGCGGAGTTTAGGGCTGTTGTACATAGGGTCGCTATGAGTCACAAGCGTCTCGATGGCACATAACAACAACAACGTATCTATTTCATCTTTATGCTGAGCAAATCATTAAGAAGCTGGGTTCTATGAAGAGGAATGTGGCATCAGGATTGGGGGATGGCTCATCAATAATGTGTGCTGTGCAGATGACACAATTTTGCTTGCTGAAAGTGAAGAGGACTTGAAATACTTGCTGCAGAGGGTCAAAGACTACAACAATATTGGTTGCATCTCAGCATTAAGAAAACAAAAATCTTCACCATTGAACTGATGGGCAACATTATGATAGATGGAGAAAAGGTTGAAATTGTCAATTATTTCCGCTTATTTGGATCCACAATCAACATCCTTGTATCAGCAGTCAGGAGACCAGGAGTTCTATTGCATTTGGCAAATCTGTTACTAGGGATCTCTGTAAATTACTGAAGAGCAATAATGTCAGTTTGAAGACGAGTGTGTCTGATTCAGAGTATAGTCTTTCCAATCACTTGCTGTGCATGTGAGAGCTGGGCAATGATTAAGGATGACAGAAGAACTGATGTCTTTGAGCTGTGGTGTAGGAGGAGAACACAATATACCATGTACTGCAAAAAAAAAAATTAAATAAATAAATTTAAAAATCAAGCAGATATGTTTTGGGGAAAGTGCAACCAGAGTGCTCTTTGGAGGCAGGGATGCGAAACTTCACCTTACAAAATTCTGTGCATATTGCTGAGAGATGCTGTACCTTGGAAAGGGATATCATGTTCAGAAAGGTAGAGGGTCATTGAAAGAAAGGAAGATAGATCTTCAATGAGATGAATTGGCACAATGACTGCAGTCATGGGCTTAACTGTCAGAGATGATGATGACAGCACAGGATACGACAGGATTCTGATCTAGTGTTCATAGGGTCACTATGGGTCACACTTGACTTAATGGCACCTAATAACATCTTCATGAGCTTACATATCCTTTACGAATTTGTAGTAAGCCCTTTGAAAAAGACACCTTGCCTGGAAAAGTAAAGGGTTGGAAAAAGAAAAGATTCTCAACCAATGGATTGACACTGTGACTACAGCCACGGACCTGGGCACCGCAGAGGTTCCGTTCTGTTGTGCACATCGAGTCACTACAAGTCAGAGCTGACTCAAGAACACCTCCCACCAACCACAGCAACAAGTTAAAATCATACTTTTTGCATGAACTGATAAAGCACAAATGAGCCTCAAATATAATTTTTAGTATTTTGGTGAACATTGAATAACTTTACCCTTTCCTTCAGGAAGCACTTATAGGGCACTTTCTGTGCCCAAGGGCCAGGTCAGTTACTTGCTCAAGGAGGGATGATCTTAAGTGCAAATGAGTCCTTGGAGACAAAGACCCATTCTTCAGGTGGTACCTGCCAGTCCACCCTCGGTATTCCGGATCATCCTCAAGGCAAGGTACCAAAGTTTGGCAACACTAATCAGGTGAAAAAGAGAGACCCAGCCAGCAGGAACCCTCCCAGGGTTTAAACAAATGCCACCAGCTAACCAACCCTAGCATGTTCCCTAAAAGCAAAATTGGAGAGATTTCAAGGTACTTACTTTGATTAGATCATCCGAAAAAAACAAATCCTGAAGAAAAATATCTTGTTTCTCAAAGAAGTAGTTATTGTTGGTATTAGGTTCCATTGAGGGGACTATGACGTCTAGCGACCCCAAGAACAGCAGATCAGAACCTTGACCTAGCCTGCGTCATCCTCATCCTCAGGGTCCCCACCACACTCAAGCTCGTTGTTACGATCACTGCCTCAGTCCACTTTGATGAAGGTCTTCTTTTTCTTTGTTGATATTCCACCTTTCCCAGCATACTGTCCTTTACCAAGGACTGAGCCCTCCTGGCAATATGTCCAAAATATGTACAATGAAATTTTGCCATTTTTGCCTCTATGGAGCACTCTAGCAGAGAGTATGCAAAAAGAGGAAGACCCTCAATAGGATCGCCTGACACAAAACCACACAATGGGCTCTACCAGACCGTGACGGTGAGGCTGACTCACCAGCAGGCACTGCTTCATTTGCCCCGTTACCATTAACAACAACTACAAATAGCACCTATAGCAAGAAGTGTATATTAGCATAGAAGCAAAGCAATGACTGAACTTGAATTTGACATTTTTAACAATTCTTCAGGGAGCTCTAGTGGCCTACTGGTAAGAAACTGCACTGCAATTGCCAAAAACACATGATTCAAATCCACCAGCTGCTCCATGGAAGAAGGATGGGAAACCTTTTCCTGTGCGACTAATTGCCTCTGATAACCTGCTGGAGAGTCTGCTATGGGTCAGACAAGAAATAAATAGTAAATACAGAGGGTGGCCATAAATACTCTGGAAGAAAATAAATTGGGAAAGCATGTCCTTGACACACTTTATGAGAAGCAATGTGGCATCAGGATTGGAGAAGGAAGATTCATCAACAACCTGCAATATGCAGATGACACAACCTTGCTTACTGCAACAGAGGAGGACCTGAAGCACTTCCTGCAGAATAATCAATCACAAGTTGTTAGTATTTTTCCCATCATTACTGGTGTCTCTTGGGGATACAATGGTTAACATGCTCAGTTGTTAACCATATGGCTGGATCCCACTGAGATGCTTCAGAAGAAAGGCTTGGTGATCCACTCACAACCCTATCTATTTCCGTCTACTTTGAACTCAATGACAGGTTTGTCTGATGTTGCTATGGATACATTATTGTGCTTTATGTGTTTTATTGTTACCTTACAATATTTAATGGAAAAATTAAGAAGTGTACTCCTAGTTACTAAGATTTTGATGAACAGCTTATCATATCAATAATTTTAGAATAACATGAGTGAATATTATTTTAAAAATAATATTTCTAATAACACCACTTGATAGAGGGATGTATTCTGTCTCCATACCTTTTCAATCTGTATGCAGAACATATCATCTGAGATGCTGGGCTGTACGAGGAGGAATGTGACATCAAAATTGATGGAAGAGTCATCAACAACCTGTGTTATGCAGATGATGCAACCTTGCTTGCTGAAACTGAGGAGGACCTGAAGCATTTGCTGTAGAAGGTCAAGTACTTCAGCCTCCTATGTGGATTGAAGCTCAACATCAAGAAAACAAAGATTCTCACCAGTGGGCCAGTTGGCAGCATCAGGATGGATGGTGAAGCGATTGAGATAGTTAACAGTTTTAGTTTACTTGGCTCCACAGTCAACACTCTTGGTAACAGCAGCCAGGAAATCAAGTTACGAATCGCATTGGGAAAGTAAGCTGTGAGGGACCTCTCAAGAGTACTGGAGAGCAACGACATCAGGCTGGAGACTAAGGAGCGCCTGATCTGGGTTGTGGTCTTTGCAATTATGTGCTATGCATCAGAGTTAGGTGGTGAATAGGGATGATAGAAGGAGAATTGATGCCTCTGAGCTGTGGTGCTGGAGATGAGTGTTGAATATACCATGGACTGCTAGGAGAACAAACAGGTTTGTCCTTGAGAGGATGAAGCCATAATACTACTTGGAGTCAAGGATTCTGAAGCTTCGTCTGACATACTTTGGGCATGTTGCAAGGAGGGACTGGTCCTTGGA
>NW_006399801.1:775269-776738 GCF_000299155.1 Elephantulus edwardii | reverse complement strand
AAAAGGAGAATTGATGCCTTTAAGTTGTGGTGTTGGAAAATAGTACTGAATATGCCATGGACTGCATTAAAAGAACAAACATCCATTTTGGAGAAAGTGTGACCAGGAACCTCACTGGATGCAAGGGTGATGAAACTTTGTCTTACATACTTTGGGCATCATTTTAGGAGTGGGAAGTCCTTTGAAAAAAGGTATCATGGTTGGAAAGATGGAGAGCAAACAAAAGAAAGGAAGGCCCTCAACAAGATGTATTGACACAGTTACTACAAAAATCAGCTCAAATATATCAAAGATGAGGAGAAGGCAGAGCATAGGGCAGGGTTCAGATCCACTGAGTCATAGTCAACTCAACAGCAACAACACTGTTATCAACACAGATGAAAACTGCCATTTTTATTCTGCAAAAGGCTGGCAGATTTAAACCACCAACATTTCAGTTAGCTACTGAGCGCTTAACCACAGCACCACCAGGGCTGAGCCACAGCAATGTGGACAATTGACTCTGGAAAGCTTAGTAATGCTGGGAGACACTCAGCCTCCACAGAGAGGACCCTCTGGCCAGCAACAACATAGCTCCCAGAAGTGTGGGTGTGGGCTGGGGGGCACAAAAGAGAGGTTAACTGAGAACAGATTTCAGAAGATTAAAGAGCAGCCCTTCAATCCCCAATTGTCCACACCAACCCCCCACCAGTAATTACATGCCATCAGATTCAAATCCACCAGATGTTCAAAGTCTAAGCCAGAAATCACCCACTTGGCCTATTCTTGGTGAAGAAAACCCTGACTAGGATGACAGATTTGCTCTAAATTGAACCATAAGGTTTAGAATATTTAGACTTGTTCACCAGAATAGGGAGAATAGAGGTAAACCAAAACACTCACAGAACATCACTGTATCCATGCTGATGGATTTCAGTACGGTACAAACATCCATCGGAATGTTAGCCCAGAAAATGCTCATTGGTTGTTTGTGTGAGCTCAGAATTCTTGCTCCCACTTTCATACTGGGGGACAAATCACAGATGCTTGTTTTCTTTTTCTTCTTGCTACTACAGTAAATAAGTATCTTCTTCCAAAGAAATGCTTTTTTTTCTCAAATCAAATTTCTGCTCTCTTTCCTCTAAATGGAAAGGAATTCTGGTAGTGTTGTATCTGACATGTGCTGCTAACTGAAAGGTCAGTGGTTTAAACTCGCCAGCTGCTCTGAAAGAGAGAGATGGGCAGTCTCTTCCCTTAAAGGATGAATGAAAATCAAACCTCTCTGTAAACACTCATTAAGATGACAATTAAAATAAAATTTTATTTTTAAAAAGTGTGCAGCCTATTCTCTCCCCCATAGACTTCAATGCCGTAAACATATTTCATCCATTTTTTCTCAGTCTTACCCCCACCCCAATGCCAGCCTCATTCTACAACAGTGGCACCATATAGCATTTGTCCCTTTGAAAGTATTATATTTTAGGGCATTA
>NW_006399801.1:764530-775169 GCF_000299155.1 Elephantulus edwardii | reverse complement strand
AGGTTGACACAGGATAGAACGGCGTTTAGAGCTCTTGTACATAAGTTTGCTATGAGTCACAAGCAACTTGACGGCAAATAACAACAACAACAACAGAAGATCAAAACCAATATGGATATGCCAATATGGATTAATTTTGACATCATGGAAACAAGATTCAGAAATTGGCGCCAAAAGCAAAGAAGGAAGCCCCTGTTCCTCCCCAAATTTAAGCCAAAGCAAAAGTGTTAAAGGCCAAGAAGACAGTCTTGAAGGGCATTCACAGCCACAAAAATAAAAAAAAACCCTACCTAACTGACCTTCCAGAGACCTGAGATGCTGAGACTCCAAAGGCAGCCTAAATACCCCCAGAAGAGCACCCCCAGGAGAAACAAACTTGATCAGTATGCCATCAAGTTTCCTCTGATCACACTTGTGTTCATTGTGGATGTTAAGGCCGACCAGCATCAAATCAAACAAGCTATAATGAAGTTCTGTAACATTTATGTGGCCAAGATCGACACCTTGATTAGGCCTGATGGAGAGAAGAAGGCCTATGTTTGACTTGTTCCTGACAATGATGCTTTGGATATTGCCAACAAAATTTGGATCATCTAAACTGAGTCCAGCTAGCTAATTATAAATGCAAACTTTTCTCACCAAAAGAAAGAAAACAAAAATCTTCACCACTGAACAATAAGCATCATAATAGATGTAGAAAAGGATTGTTGTCTGCAGTTACTTTTTACTTGGATCCACAATCATCACCCATTGAAACAGCTGTCAATAAATCAAATGACATATTACACTGGGGAAATCTGCTGTCAAGAACCTAAACTTTGACTCTGTCAAAGTCCTAGAGAACAAGGATGTCAGTTTAAAGACTGTGGTTCATCAGATCCAAGCCATGGTCTTTTCAGTTACTTCCTATATATCTGGAAGTTAGACCACGGATAAGGATGACAGATGACTGATCTATGCCCTTGAATTGTGATGTTAGAGAAGAGTACTGAATATCCCAAGGACTGCAAAAAGAGTAAACAAATCTGTCTTGGAGGAAACACAATTGCAGTGCTTCTTAAAGGATGATGAAACCTTGTGTCATATTCTTGGGGCATGTTCCAGGAGGAGGCAGTCCTTGGGAAATGGTATAATGTTGGGAAAGGTGGAGGTTCAGTGAAAGAGAGAAAGACCCTCAGCAAGGTGTATGGACACAGTGATTGTGACATTGTCTCCAGCATAACAGAGGTGGTTAAGACGGTGCAGAATAGGACAAATATCAGATTGGTTGTTCATAGTGTTGCTCTGAGTTGTAGGCAGTCATAATAATCCCAAGTCATACTGACTTTCATGCCTTCTTAAAATAGCCCTTAGAATCTTTATGCATCTCACTCACCAGTATTTAGCTGAGTGGGCCTTCCAGAAATGTTTGTTGTAAATGCAATGATCCAATTAGAAAATTTATGGTAATCTTTGAGACAAGTGTAAAAAGGCTGAGAAATTTTGAAGAAAGCAGAAAATTTTAGAAACCATCTGGAAATCTTTAATAGATGACAGTAATTATTCTGCTGTTTAGAAACAAGTCCTAAACAAGAAAACTTAAAGCTGGTCTCTCATTTTCTGCTAAAATAATTGCCTGTTTTCAAATCTTACAGTTTTGGGTTTCAGAATATCACTTGCAGACAACCCCTCTTCTCCCTATGAACAGATTCCATATGTCAAGTTGTACAGTCTATGATTTGCATACTTCTAGACCCTTAAAAGATGGAGAAGGATGGACAATCTCCTTCTGTGCAATTACCCGCCTCTGAAAACCCGCTGTAGCGTCAGCTATGGGTCAGTTCCGACTCTATGGTACACAACAACAATAACAACAGAACCTTGTGAAAGGAGTTCTGGTGGCTTAGTGGTAAGGAGTTGTGCTGCCAAACATGGAATCCACTAGCTGTTCCATGAAATATGGGCAATCTCCTCCCATGCAATTCACTGACTCTGAAAACCCTCCGGAGAGTTGGTCATTTACGGGTCTGTTCCACCTTGACCGCACATAACAGCAATATGCTCTGGTGGTTGCTGTGTACCATCGAGTCAGAAATGACCCTCTAATGGGTTTTCAGAGGCAGTTAATCACCCGGGAGGAGAGAGTCCATCCTTCTTCCATGGAGTAGCGGGTGGATTCGAATCACGTACCTTTGGGATTGCAGCACAATTTCTTGCCACTAGGTTGTGCTATCAACCCAAAGACACACAATGATTCAAACCACCTTTGCAACCTGCTTCCAAAAAATGAAATCCTCCAGAGTACAGTTTTACTGTGCATACATGGGCCACCATGAGTTAGAATCGACACACCAACAACCAAGAGCTCTGGTGACTTATGTGGTAGGAAGTTGGGTCGCCAGCCCAAAGGTAGGCAGTTCGAATCCACTAGGTGCCCCTGGGGAGAAAGATAGGCACTCTCCTCCCGTGTGTAAGCCTATGAAAACTTGCTAGTTTTGGGCAGCTATGAGTCTGTTATAACTCGACAGCACATAACAACAACAGAGCCTTGCACAGGGCCTCAGTGGCACAGCGCCTTGCATGTTACACCTATCAGAAGCTTCACCTTCAAGAAAGAAAGATGGAAAGTCTCTTTCCTTGGAGATTTATAGCCTTGGAAATCCAGTGAAAGGTTACCATGAATTGGAATTCATAACAGAGGCTTAGACCTTTCTACTAAACTTGCTTATCCATCGCCAAAACTGTTGACTCTCTTTGCCATCAGGTAGGACCCAAACTCAGAGCTAACTGTCCGTTGGATTTTTTACACTGTACATCTCCCATAGAGTGTCAGGTAGATTTGAACCATCAGACGAGTGTCATCTTGGGATTTACAGCACAATTCCCTACAGACTCTTCCACCAGAGCTCCCTTATAATAACCTACCTGCTTGCTTGACTTGCCTTTATCCCCTACATTTCAAAATCTGCACCCTTTTTCCTCCACCTGGGGGCACAGATCTATCTCAAACTTCCAGAACTTTTCTGTTTCTGGAGAGAAGAATGTAAAGAAATCTTGCTGTCCTATCCAGGATAGCTCAAACATGAATTGGTTCATCTTCTAGCACTTTCCCCTGAGAGGCCTTGAGGTTAGCTGTCATGGAGTCACCCATAACTTGTGTTGTGACTGGGCCCTGCACTGTTGCCATGACCCTTGGTATGTCTGAGCCCATAGCTATGGCTATAATTTCAGTTCACCTCATTTCATGAAGTGTTTTCTTGCTTGCTCTGGTCCACTTCTTTTCCTGTCCCTGTGGGTGCACAGGTGTGCTATGCTATAATTAGCCCCATCAACTCCCTGGCTGCTAATGGACATAATAGCTTCTAATGGACACAAAGTAAAGTATGTGAATTACAGAGACGCTTGTTCTCTGGTAAAACTCAGAACTCTGGGAAGTCATTTTTGTGTGTAAAGAAGGAAGTATTCTACTCTATTACCCACAGGGGACCTCCCATTTTTATTACTGTAATTTGCCTTTATTATTATTCATTGTTGTACATTTTCTTCCCCCTCTCCTCCCCAACCACTCTCCCAACCCACCCTGCAATGCAGCACTTGTTCCTGATTGTTGTCATACATATAATTCCTAATCATAGATTCCTTCCGGACAGTTCTTCCCTTCGTCTGTTCTAATGCAGTGTTTCATTATTTATCTTCCTTTATTGCTCCTTTACCTACTTATTCTCTGTGCATGCAATTTGTCACCTAAACATGGTTGTCTGATTAGGATTCAATTCCAAGAGACAGGGATTTAGGCAGTTTCCTCCCAATAGGTCTCTGGTGTCCAGATTGAAACCTTGTCCCACCCGGCACCATCCATACAAACCCTGCCACACTCAAGTCCATTGTTTCCGTTACTGTGTCAATTCACATCTGATAGGGTCTTCCTCTCTTCTACTGAACGTTTTTCTCAGCATATCTTTTCCCAAGGACTTGCCCCTCCTGCTATCATGCCCAAAGTATTTCAGACAAAATTTCACCATCCTGGCTTCTAAGGAGCACTGTCTTTGTACTTCCTTTAAGACATATCAAATAGACATGAACAAATAGTTCTTTTGGCAGTTCATGAGATATTCAATGCTCTTCTTCAACACAATTTAAATATACAAATTCTACTTTGGTTTTCCTTATTCATTGTCCAACTTTCATTCATACGCTGTTGTTGTGAACTGTTGAATCAGAACCAACCCATAGCTGACTGTCCAGTGGGTTTTCAGAGACAGTTAATGGCATAGGAGGAGATTGCCCATCCTTTTCCTATGGAGCCACTGGTGGCATTTGAACTGCATTCCTTCGGGATTATGGTTCAGCTCCTTGCGACTGGGCCATTAGAGCTCTCTCCATATGCACATGTGTATATTTGCATATATGTGTGAGATAGATACATAGATATCCCTTGGTATATCTATAGCTCTATGTAACTATACATATCCCAAGAGAGGAAAGAGCACTGATGGTATAGTTCACAGGTAGTTGCACTACTAACCCAAAGTTGTTGCCTCTTAGACAGTTTGAATCCACCAGCAGCTTCAAAGGAGAAAGACGGGAAGTTTCCTGGACAATTTTACAGCCCCTGAAAATCTGCTGGAGAGTCAACTATGAGCTGGTTCTGACTTGTCAGCGATGAGATGAGATGATGATGGGAGAGAGAGAGAGATTTCAAGGAGAAGTAAAGAAAGAGTCCTAGGTCTACAGGTCAGGCCCCAGGGGAGGTGTCTCCAGAGGCTGTCAAGCCCAATGTCTGTAAGTACAGTGGTCTGCTAGTTCAAGCCTCCAAGTGATGACCCAGACACAGCAATAAACTCATCATCTCTACCAGAGTCCATGTAGTTCTGTTTAGGGGTACGAGGAGGCCACACCTTTGAGACTTCTACATCAGATCAGGGCTGATCTTCTCATTACCTTAATGCCTGTAACCCTACCTCATTCATATCATGGAAGTTCAGATTGTTAAAACATAGAATAATTGCATTATACTGAGAATCATGGCTCAGTTACACCTATATTAGCCATCACATTCTGTATGTGCTGCCATATCTCACAGCTGGAAGAAGTGGGCGCAGTTTACATGACTCTGTGGGAGAGCAGAGCTGGAAGCTCACACCTGGCCTCGGCTGGCCTCTGGCCTATGCTATTCCTTATAAAGATTTTTTTTTAAATAAAACTCTTATTTTATACAGGTTTATTTACAAAGTTCATATACATGGTTTTTCACACCGGATATTTCCCATTTCTTTTACCCATCCCTCCCTCCACTCTTCAAATTGTGCGACCCTGTGATTAACCCCCCCACCTCCACTCATCCTCACTACTCACTGTTCCCCCTTCTCTCCTTAGATCCTCATACGTGTTATACTAGTTATCTATTTCTGCAATAATGGTTTTATACAGTATTTGTCCCTATGGGACTGAGTTATTTAACTTTGCATAAAACTCGTTCTCCTTGTGAAGATTTTAATCTGTATCTTTTGATGATGATATCCATAACTATTAGCACAATCCACTTCTAAATTCTAAGTCCTTCAGTGCCTCAGAACAATCTCAGGGACTCTTAACTATATTTCTTAAAAACCTAAAATGCAAGTCCATCCCAATAAAAATTAATTGTGACTTTTCTTTTCTTTTTTTATTTTTGTCAGATTAACTTGGGTAGTTGGATTAGGGGTACACAAGGTCACAGGTGAAGTGTAGCACATTCCTTTATGCAATTAACTTTCCTTCACACTGTGTTCTGTCTGTGGTGAGTTGTGTTCTAAGCCAGAGGCTGTGCATTTCCAGCAGCACGAACCTACGAGGGAATCTACAAGAGAAAGCTGGATGACTTCTTCTCTTTATAGTTTATAGCTTAAGAAGATAGGTGAAAGATCACTGTTACTCTATGTTGTTGATTCAATGGCAGTGAGATTTTTCAGATGCTCTATCTAAGGAAAATAATATCTAATCAACATATTTGGTTTAAAGGGTAATATTTTGTGTGACAATGTTAACTACAAGACTAAAAAAAAAAACCCAGTTTTTTTATTACTCTCAGACCATTCTAGGTTAGGTTCTCAGTAGTCTAAATATCTTTCTTCTATTTCAGATATTCTCTGGGTGGAAGTTTTAGATTTTCACCAAAAGAGCACTCATTATCAAGTTCCTCATTTCTTAATACATGTTATTTTGGTAAGCAGAACAAAGCTTCCAGAGCTCCCTGGTGTGTAAATGATGTTGAAGATTATTGGACTAGGGATAAGCTGAAATTTTTCTTCTCAGGAAGATTCCTGTCTTCAATCATATCCCCAGGGTGCAGTTAATTTATTTTAATTGATTGGATATCTCCACATCTTCTGGGAGCTAGGTTGGCAATGGAAGTAGAGCATGGTGTCTTAGCTACCTAATGCCATTACACCAAAAATACCACAAGTGGGTGGCAACAAGAAACAAGTATTTATTTTCTCCTAGTTTGAAAGGATAGAAGAGTCAGGATTCAGGGTGTTGGCTATAAGTGAACATATATTTTTCTCTCCTTAGATTCTGGAGAAGTTTCTTGTTTTTTTGGTGTCTGAGTAATCTTTATGTGGTGTGGCTTTTACCTTTCCTTATCTCTACCACCTTCTCTATACCTAGTCTGCTCCTTTCATTCTCAAAAGTGATTGATTTAAAGCCACAGGTATAGACAACAGTTAGGATTTACAATACATATTTTTCAGGGAACATATTTTAATCCATAACTTATGATGACTCCAGTTGAAAGGAGCATACTTAGATTTTTGCCATAGACTCTTTCATGAAATACCTTAAAAGACATTTCTCCTAATGTCGATGTAACTAGAGTCTGTGCTTGAAATAAAACAATAATAATAATAATCAACTGAGTAAATACATAAGACTTTCAGGGAAATTCTTTAATTATTAAAAAGAATATGGCATGTGGATTGGATAAAGACTCATCAACATTCTAGATTATGCAGACAACCCAACCTTACTTGCAGAAAGTGAAAACTTGGAAACTCACTACAGAAGAGCAAAGACGACAGCATTCAATATGGATTACATCTAAATATCAAGAAAATAAAAATCCTCACCACTGAGCCAAGCATCATGATAGATGGGGAAAAGATTGAATTTTGTCCACAATTTCGTTTTACTTAGATCCATAATCAACACCCAGAGAAACAACAGTTAATTTAAAAAAGAAAAAAAAGAAAACACCGAAGTGTTGAATTGGAAAAATCTGTTGTTAAGGACCTCTTTAAAGTTCTAAAGGGCAAGGATGTCGGTTTAAGATTAAAGCAAGCGTAATCCAAGGTATTGTATTTTTTTGTTTCTTCCTATGTTTCTGAAAGTTGGGCCCTGAATAAGGAAGTGAAGAAGAATCAATGCCTTTGAATCGTGGTGTTGGAGAAGAGTATTAATAGATCATGAACTGCCAACAGAACAAATCTGTTTGGGAAGAAGTACAACTAGAGTGCTCCTTAGAGACACTTACTTGTTCTCACACACTTTGTGTGCATTATCAGGAGTAGTCAGTCCTTGGAAAAAGACATCATGCTTGGAGAGGTGGAAAGGCAATGAAAGAAGAGATGACCCTCAAAAAGATGGATTGATACAGTGACTACAACAACGGACTTGACAGATTGTGGAATAAAACAGAACAAAGCTCTGATCCTGCACCATCCTCACTTCCGTTCTTAGACTGATAGCTGTAGTCACTGTGTCAATATATCTAATAGAAGGTCTTCCTATTTTTCACTGATTCTCCACATTGCCAAGCATGTTGTCCTTCTCCAAGAACTTATCCCTCCAGGCAGCATGTACAAAGTTTGTAAGGTAACATCTCACCATCCTCATCTCCAAAGAGAACTCTGACTGCACTTCTTACAAGACAGATTGGACTGCTCTTCAGGCAGAGACACTTAGTATTCTTCACTACAAGCACAACTGAAAGGCATCAATTCTTTTTCATCATTCGTGGTCCAGTTTGCATGTGTAAATGAAACAATTAAAAAATCATAGCTTATAGCTTGGCTCAGGTGCATCTTAGTCTTCAAAGTGGCATCTGTGCTCATTAGAGGAAGATCCTCAATGAGATGGATTGACTCAGTGACTGGGGTAATGGAGGTAGGTGTTTCAGAGATAATAAGATTGGCACAAGATAGTTCAGGGTTTAGGGCTGTTGTACATAGGGTTTCTATAACAACAACAACAACAAGGTAGACCAGACCCAAGACAGGCCGAAGTTGATCACTTAGGAGGAGGGGAAAGAAAGAGAGAAGAAAAAGGGATGTATTTAAACTGTGATGTTGGTAAGGAATATAAACTATACCATAAGCTGAGAGTAGAAGAAACAAATCAGGCTTAGACAAAATACAATTTCATCTTGCTTACTTTGGATATGATATTTTAAGAAACTAATCACTAGGAAAGGATGTCAAGTTCAGAAGAACAGATAGTGAAGTCAAAGAAACTTTTAATGAGGTGGATTGACACAACAGTCACAACTATGGACTTAACAATTTCAAAGACCATGTCATAGGATCTGACAATATTTTGTTCTATCATACAAAGGTCTTCATGAGTTGGAGTTGACTCAACAACATCTAACAAGGACTGGAAGTCATACTCAAGGCAGGGTTGCCTGGAGGTCTTAGTTCTCTTGCTAATCTTGGTGGAAAATTATTTTTTAGTCTTACACTATCCAATTTCCACGTGGAGGAGTGGGGAAAGGTCAGAAAGCAGAGGCTTCAAGTCTTTGCTGTGCTAGCATTCTTTTTCTTAATCAGCTGTTTACATTTTGACCATTCCACACATATATTATTTTAAGCATTACCATAAACCAAGAAGATAACTTCAGGATATTTAAGAAGGCTTCTAACATAACATTCTGTGCAACATTATTTGCCTCTTTCTCTCCACCTTTCATCCTGTTAGGAGAAACATGCGACCACATATCTTCAAAGTCCTCAGCTTAGAAGAAAATAAGGCTTAAATAGGACTCTGAACTTTTTCTAACACCCACAGACCCACTAGGTGTTCATTAGGACTTAAATAACAGACAAATTAGAGGAGTCATTGCACAGAGGGAAGAACTGGTGTTTCCCCAGTAAAGAAATTCATGAACTTTAATATTCTTGACCTTCTGAATCACTAGCATACTGAATAGATAAACAAACTTCTGGACAAGTCATGAAAATATAAGACATAGTGAAAAGAGTAAGTGGGATTATTTTAGTGTCAAAAAGGTAATAAAAAACCCTCATTACTAGGAAGTCGATTTGTAGCAGTCCTCTGGGAAAGAATAGAACTACCCTATAGGATTTCCTTTATTATTCATAGGATTTTTAAAGGGCTGCTATTTCAGCAGTGGATGGCTAATCCTTCTTCTTACTCTGTCATAATCAAACAATATCGTTAATATCACATACAACTAAATTCTTTGTGAAAATTATTCAAAGGCAACTAGAACAGCACATCCACAGAGAACTAACAGAAATTTAAGCTGAATTTAGAAGCAACTGTGACACCAGGGATATTATGGCTGATGGTTTCTGGCAGAAAACATACAATGTAAGAAGGATGTTTATTTGTATTCTATTTTATTGACTATGCAAAGGCATTTGACTCTGTGAATCATAACAAATTAAGGCGAACATTGAGAAGAATGGGAATCCCAGAACATTTACCTGTGCTGATGTCAAACCTGTACCTATACCTACATTGTCTTGTTATTATGTTCTATTGAGTCACCTGTGACTCATAGTAACCCTATGTACAACAGCTCTGAAGTCTGCTCTATTCTGAGCCAGGCTCACTGACTCTGACATACTTACCCCCATTGCCCTAGTTACTGTGTCAATTTATTTCATTCAAAGTCTTCCTCTCCTATGCTGTCCCTCCTATACCTATACCTATACCTACACCTACACCTACGCCTACGCCTACGCCTACGCCTATGCCTACGCCTACACCTACACCTACACCTACACCTACACCTACACCTACACCTACACCTATACCTATACCTATACCTATACCTATACCTATACCTATACCTATACCTTTACTTATACCTCGAAGCTATTGTCCCTGTTCAAAAAATACGTTGTTACAAGTCAGCACTCTCACTTCTGGCCTCCATCCACTTTCCACAATAATAAAACAATATTAAAAAAAAAAAAACATGCAGGGATGCAGGGAACCAATTGACCAAACAAAGCAAGGGAATACTACATGGTTTAAAATCAAGAAAAGCATCTCTCAGGGCTGTTTATTTATTCAATATGTAAGCTGAAGAAAGCATTTGAGATGTTGGACTCCATGGATAAAAATGTGATATCAGAATTTGGGAAAGAGTCATCAATAATCTGCATTATGCAGATGGCACAACCCGGGTTGCTGAAAGTAGGAAGGACTTAATGCACTTGCTGCAGAAAATAAAAAACTGTTGTTGTTGTTGTTGTTGTTGTTGTTGTTGTTGTTGTGTGCCGTAGAATCGTTTACAACTCATAGTGACCCTATGCACAACAGCCCAAAACCCTGCTCTACCCTGCGCCAGCCGCACTGCCTCTGACACACCCATCCCGATTACCCCAGTCACCGAATCAATCCATCTCATAGAGGGTCTTCCCCTCCTGCGCTG
>NW_006399801.1:752992-759741 GCF_000299155.1 Elephantulus edwardii | reverse complement strand
AAAAAAAAAAAAGTGTGCAGCCTTGGAGACTCAGTTGGAGAGTTGCTATGAATCAGAATCAACTCAACAGCAGTAATTTTGGCTTATTTTTTGTTCCATGAAGTAGAAGAATAATTTGACATGTAGCCAGTCAGAAGAGGATTTCTTATTCATTATTCATTCCTGCAACCTTGCTTCAATCTTGTAGGGCTGTCAACAAAATACTCCAAAAGTAAGTGGCTTAAAATACACATGAAGAAATGCTCAAAATCACTGGTAAAAAGAAAGATGCAAATCAAACCACAATGAGATACTATCTCACTCCACTAGCAGTGGCAAAGTTTAACAGAGGAGCAAGTAATAAATGTGGGCGAGGATGTGGTGAGATAGGAACTCCCATATGTTGTTGATGTACAACCATTCTGGAAAGCAGCTTGGAATTTTCTCAAAAGGCTGAACATAGAAATTCCATACGATCCAACTATCCCACCGCTTGGAATATACCCCACGAGAATGAGAACTGAGGCTCAAACAGACCGATGTTTGCACACCAATGCTCATAGCAATGTTTGTTATTCACTATCACAAGAACAATCACAAGAACATGGAAACAGCCCAAATGTCCAACCACAATGGAATGAATTGAGAAATTATGATACAGTCACAGGATGGAATACTATAAAGCATACCTAACTTGGGAGGGACTGGAGAACATTTTGCTGAGTGAACTAACTCTGTTCTATAAAGACAAATATTGTATTTGATCATTATTGTAGAACAAGTATAAGGATCCAAGGAGGGAAAAAGGTGGAGGTAGAGGAGTGAGGATGGGAGGTGGTTAATCAGAGGGTCACACAATTTTATGTGGGGGAGTGAGGGGTGAAGGAAATGGGAAAGATCCAGTATGAAAACAGTGTATTCAAACTTTGAAAATAAACCAGTATTTAAAAAAAAAGTTCCTATCTCATCACATCCTCTCCATCATTTATTACTTGCTTCCCTGCTAAACTTTTCCATTACTTCTGGGGGAAGATGGTATCTCACTGTGGTTTTTATTTGCCTCTTATTGCCAGTGATTTTGAGCCTCTTCTCTGTTATAAAGATACTAGTCATGCAGAACTAGGTTCCACTCTATTCTAATATCACCTCATACTGGCTGTGTATTGTTGTTATTGTGTACCACAGAGCCAGAACCGACCCATAGCTGACCCTCCAGTGGGTTTTCAGAGGCAGTTAATTGCACCGGAGGAGATTGGCTAGCCTTCTCCCATGGAGCAGCTGGTGACCTCAAACTGTGTGCCTTAGGGACTGCAGCACAGCTTCTTGTCACTAGGCTATGTATTAAAAATCAAAATATGATGCAGTTGGTTTGCAGAAGGCTAAGGTCTGTAGCAGAGCACTAACTCCACTTCTTGACATAGACTCAGACATCATTTGCATTTCTTTCTGACCAGTATGCCAGGCATGTGTCTTTGCCCTCAGTTAAAGTATATTTGAAAGAATAGTACAGCTGACAGGGGGAGCCTAAACCCAAAATCTACTGTCATTGCATTAATTCCAACTCATAATTCCTCTTTTGGAGTCCCAACATGGTTGATATTTACAGGAGAAGACTGTCCATCTTTCTTATGCCAAACAGCTTATGGATTTGAACCATTGACGTTTCAGTTAGCAGTGCGGCATGTAACACACTGTACAAACAAGGATCCCTTGTTTAGGGGAGCCTAAGGAAAGAATCATTATTTGCCTGACATGTCCTCAATGATTCCCATGAGTCTTACCACATAGCCAATTGATGTGAACCCCAAACCAATCCTGTAAACTTTTCGACTTGATATTGTGTTCTATTCCAAACAATATTTTGGTCTCTTTAGTATCCCACCTACAAACAGTCTTCCGAATCCTACAAATGGAAAGCCATAGCTGTGATTAATCACAACACCTTTGGCACCATGCTGATACTTTCCCTGACCCCAGTCTCTTTCTGTCTTTGCCCTGGATATGTCATCATAAAAGAGTCACTACAGAACATGTTTGAGTCAGGGGTGTCTTTTATTTTCTCCCTTAAACAACTTAACATCTTCAAAGACCCTATTTCTAAACAAGGTCATGTTCATAGGTAGATGGGTTAGAACTTCAGTTGTGTCTTTGGGGAACCAAGTTCAATCAAATAACAAACTTTGATTTTTGTGATTCTTTCCAGGAATAACTTTATTGCAGATGGAGGAGAGAGGATAGCACCCCAAAACTAAGAGTGACAGCTAAGGTAGATAAATCTCTCCCTTGTCCTTGTTTTTGTTGTTTTCAGAACATTTTCTTGTGGTATGAGTGAAAGTTTATTAAGCACATTAGTTCCCACTCAACAATTTACATACATATTGTTTTATGACACTCGCTACAATCCTCTCAATGTAATCACACTTTTCCCACTTGCTTCTTGCTTTATTTCCATTCATCCTTCTAACCCACCCTTCCTGCCTACTGAACTTTTGGTGTTATATGGTTGATTGTTCTGAGTGGTACATCCCTCAGAGGTGATATTTGCTCACTTTTCAGACTTAATGTTTGGCTAACTAAAAGATATTCTTCCTGATTTTAAAATTCCGTGTAATTATGTGTTATTAACAGCCTGATTCTGATTAACTTGGCTTGAAATTGCAAGAACTACCTGAACTTTTTAATATATATGATCGAGGTTGGTCCTCAATATTGACTGTTTCTTACCTAGGCTGGACAATGCCTAGGGATGATACAAGGAGAATTGATACTTTTGAGCTGTGATGCTGGAGAAGAGTATTAAATATATACCCTGGACTGCTACGAGAATAAACAGGTTCATCTTGGAGAGGGTGAAACTAGGCTGCTCTTTGGAGGCAACTATTTTGAAGCTTTGCCTGACATATTTTGAACATATTGCAAGGAGGGGCCAGTCCTTGGAGAGGGATGCCATGCTTGGGAGGGTGAAGGGACCGCGCAGGAAAGGAAGACCCTTGATGAGATGGATTGATTCAGTGACTGGGGAAATGGAGTTTAGGTGTGTTGGAGACAATGAAATTGGCACAGGATAGAGCAGGATTTAAGGCTGTTGTACATAAGGTAGCTATGAGTCACAGGCAACTTTATAGCACATAACAACAAAAAAGCGCATTTTGTGTGAATCTATGAAAGTTCTGAAGATTTAGTAAAAATAATAATATTTCTCATGGGTGACTATAGAACCAATCTCTGACTAACAACGTGTTAAAAAAGTTTGTTTCTGTTGTTAGATGCCATCCAATCAGTTTAGCTCATAGCTGCTTCATGTATTGCAGAACAAAATACTGCCTAGTCCTGAACCATCTTGATCACATTGCTATGTTTGTGAGTCTATTGTTGCAGTCATTGTCATCAATTTATCTTCTTAAAGGTCCTCCTGTTTTTAATTGTCACTCTGACCAAGCATGATTTCCTTCTCCAGAGTCCAGCCCTTTCTAACATGTCCAGTGTTCCGTCATCCTCACTTCATGTTCAAGGTCCTGTCATCTTCACTTCAAGGAGCATTCTGGTTATACTTACTTCAAAACATATTTGCTTGTTTGTTCTTTGAGCAGTTCCTCATATATGCTATATTCTTCAGCAACCTCACCATTTAAAGACATTCTTATTTTCTACCTTTTATGTTCATGTAAGGCAAATGAGCTATCACTACTTGAATCAGGCACACCTTAGTCTTTAAAATTATATCTTCACTTTTTAATGCTTTAAAAGATATCTTTCACAGTAAATTTATCCAATGTAAATCATTATTTAATTTCTTGACTGATGCTCCCATGGCAAGAGATCCATATTTATGTCCATTCCAAAAAGTGATGATCCAACAGAATTAAGAAATTATGAACAATCTTATTAATATTATCCATCAAATAATGTATGGTTAAGATTACTCTAAAATGTAATAAAAATGAATAATGTTAAATATATGATTAACTTCCAAAAGAACAAATATATCTTGCAAAAAAGTGCAGCCAGACTGTTCTTTGGATTCAGGATGGTAAAACTTCATCTTACACTCCTTGGATATGTTACCATGAGTGTTCTGTCTATGACACAAAGCATCAAGTTTGGAAAATGGGAGGGTCGTAGAAAGTAAGTTGTTGTTGTTGTTATGTGCTGTCAAGTCACTTGCGACTCATAACGACCCTATGTAACACAGCACTAAATTCTGCTCTGCCCTGTGCCAATCGCACGTCTCTGACACACTCATCCCGATTACCCCAGTCACTGAATCAAGCCACCTCTCAAAGGGCCTTCCCTTCCTGTTCCTCCACCCTCCCAAGCATGATGTCCTTCTCCAAGGACCAGTCTCTCCTTACAACATGACCAAAGTATGTCAGACAAAGACTCAGAATCCTTGCCTCTAAGGAGCAGCCTGGTTTAACCCTTTCAAGGATGAATCTGTTTGTTTTCCTAGCAGTCCATGGTACCCTCAATACTCTTCTCTTCTCCAGCACCACAGCTCAAAGGCATTGACTCTCCTTCTATCCTCCTTAGTCATTGTCCAGCTCTCTGACGCATAACAAGTGATAGCAAAGACCATGGCCTATATCAGACATACCTTAGTCTCCAGAGAGACATCATTGCTCTTCAGTACTTTGGAGAGGTCGCTAACAGCAGACTTTCCCATCGCAATACATTTTTTTATTTCCTGGCTGCTGGTGCCAAGAGTGTTGACGTGGAGCCAAGGAAACTGGAGCTGTGAAGAATCTCAATCTCTTTGCCATCCATCCTGACGCTGCCAATTGGTCCAGTGGTGAGAATCTTTATCTTCTTGACATTGAGCCTCAATCCATACTGAAGGCTGCAGTCCTAGACCCTCAGCAGCAAGTGCTTCAGGTCCTCCTCTGTTTCAGCAAGCAGGGTTGTGTCATCTGCATAACGCAGATTGTTAATAGATCTTCCACCAATCATGACCCACATTTCTCCTCATAGAACCCAGCCTCCCAGATGATCTGTTCTGCATACAGGTTGAAAAGGTATGGAGACAGGAACCTATGTACCTGCTGTACCTATGTACAGAATGTAACAAAGATTCTTAACGACTTGGAGCAACACAATTGACTGTAACAGTGAGTTTAAGCACAAGGAAGATGGTGAGGTTGGCACTGAATCAAGCAATGTTTCACTCTGTCATAGGTAGGGTTGCTCTGAGTTTGAGCCCACTCAAGAGTGCATTATAAGAAAGGTTTTCATGGGCATTACTAACTGTGAATCCAAGTACAAAGAAATCCTTGATGACGTCTAACTTTTCTCCATCTAGCATAACATTGAATATTGGTTCAAATGTGAAGATTTTTGTTTTCTTTATGTTGAGGTATAATCTGCATTGAGGTTGTATCTTTAATCTTCGTCAGTAAGTGTTTAAGGTTCTCTTCACATTCAGCATGAAAGGTTGTATCATCAATATATCACAGGTTCTTAATGAGTCTTTCTCCAATGTCAATTCCATGTTCTTCATATAGTCCAGCTTCTTGAATTATTCTAGACTGTTACTGAGTCAATTCTAATTCTTAATGACACTCCAATGGATTTCTGCGTCTGTAAGGAGGCTCATGGGTGAAGCAGTTGGATTCTGGAGAGTAGGTTTTCTTGTGTTGGTTGAAAGTCCGGTTTAACTGTTTGGCCATTTTTCTTTTTCTTTTTTATTTTTTTTTAATTTCCTTCGTAATCATGTGTGAGCTGATTGGTTGCCTGGATTTAGCTAGCGATCAGCTGTGGGCTGGAAGTCTTTTGTTTAGTCAATCAGGATCTGGTGGGTGGGCCTTAATATTTAAAATTTATTTGGGCCCTCAGGCCTGCAGCCCTCAGGCCTCATGTTAATTAGGTTTGGGAAGAACATTCTTCTAAGTAGTACAGCATTGGTCTGTCAGTTTGATGTACTGGCAAAACTTGAGGTTGCTGAATGCTGTGCCACTAGTGGGTCAAATGCCATAATGTTTACACATGGTGAACAGTGTTTGGTAGAGCTTCTAGATTAAAACAAGCTTGGAAGCAGGATTGGTATCCACTTCCTAAACAACATGCCTTTGAAAACTCTATGAATATTAGAGAAACTATAATAGTTATAGAACAGGGTTCAGATCTTTTGTTCACAGGGTTGCTATGAGTTATGCTCTGTTTGACGGAACTTAACAACAAACCATAATCAGTGAAGATTGTCTATCTTTTCCCTTGTAGTCACTGATGGATTTGAATGTCAAGTGTTGAGTGACCATTTTGTTCAGTCATCTACATGCTATAGATTATGCAATCAGAGGAGCACAATTCAGTGTTTAAAATTCCCATTCTTCACAGTTAATACATCATTGGTATGGAGAGCAGAGAAGCCAAAGCACAAGGAAGAATTCAATGTACTAAAGAGCTGAACAGAAGATTTCAAAAGGCAGCGCAGGATGACAAAGTAAAATATTACAATGAAATGTGCAAGGAGCTGGAGTCAGAAAACCTAAACAGTCGAACTTGCTCAGCATTTCTTAAGCTCAAGGAACTGGAGAACAAATTCAAACCTCGAGTTGCTATAATCAAGGATGCTTTAGGCAGAGTATTAAACCATCCAGGAGGTATCAAAAGAAGGTGGAAAGAATATACTAAATCATTGTATTGAAAGGAATTGGCAGACACAAAGAATGTCATGAAACAACATATGAGAAAGAACCTATGGTAATGAAGGAAGAAGTTCAAGCTGCTTTGAAGGAAATGACAATAAATAAGGCCCCAGGAATAGACGGTATACC
>NW_006399801.1:713016-729394 GCF_000299155.1 Elephantulus edwardii | reverse complement strand
TGTGGCAATTGGACAATTAAAACAGACATTCGGATGGCGGGGAAGAAGAACAAACTGGGGAGGAGGGTGGAGAGAATGGTGCGGCAATGAAGGAGTGAAAGCCCAGAATCCCTGTGAATGTTCATTGAAACTAATAAAATTTAATAATAATATATATATTTAAAAAATCATTGGCAATAAGAGAGATGCAAATCAGAATCACAATAGGATACCATCTCACCTCAGCAGCAGTGGCAAAGGTGAACAGGACAGCAAACAAAAAGTATTGGAAAGGATGTGGAGTGATAGGAACTATTATCCATTGTTGGTGGGATTGTGAAGTGGTACAACCACTCTGGAAGGCAGTTTAGTGTTTCCTCAAAAAGCTGGATATAGAAATTCCAGATGAGTCAGCTATTCCACTGCTAGGAATATTTCTGAGGAAAACAGAACTAATACACAAATGGAGATTTGTACACCGATGTTCAAAGCAGCATTATTCACAATAGCAAGTACATGGAAACTGTCCAAACAACCATCAACAAATGAATGAATTGAGAAATTGTGGTACATTCACATGATGGAATATTATGCAGCACTCAGGAGCAATGACTATTATATTTTTTAAATGCTCTATAACATGCGAAAGGCTAGAGAACATTATGTTGAGTGAACTAACTCAATCTCATAAGGATATATATTGCATAAGACCATTGTAAAAATAAGAAGAGTAACTAGTAAGATGTATATAAATGTCCAATGGGACTGGGGACAGGGACTTTGGAGCAGGGTGGAAGTCATAAAGTCACAGTTTGGTGGGTGAAGGGCGAGGGTGAAGGAATTAGGAAAAATCCAGTGGAGATCTGAAAAACTGGATTATTAGTGAGCATTCTCAATGGTGATTAATTTTGTAAGACAAATTATATAGTAATGATCATGTGAAGAAGTGTGTGAAAAACAATGTATGTGAATGAAAAAAAGAAAACCTTAAAAGTAATTGTTAAAATACTCTAGCTAGCATCAGGCATATCTTAGTTTTAAACTTATTATCTTTTTCTTTAGAACTTTTGAGAGAGTCTTGACAGCAGATTTTCCCAGAGCAACATAACTTGATTTCTTGGCTGCTATTGCTGTGGGTGTTGATAGTAGATCCAAGTTAAACAAAATAGTTGGCAACTTCCATGTTTCCTCCATCCATTACTGTTTCCTGTAGGATGAGGATTTTTGTTTTCTTCATGTTGAAATGAAAACCACATCAAAGGCTATATAGGCTCTGAACTTCCATGGTAATTGCTTCTCCTTCACTGTCTGCAAGACAGATTATAGGTCTGCATAATGCAGGCTGGTGATGAATACTCTTCCATGAGCCAGAGCCAATTTTACGGCAACAACAGCAACATTTATACTTTATAAGAAAAAATTACGTACACTTAAGTCTGGATGGATAAGTGTATTATCACCCACCTCATCTGCATTGGGTGGACTGGAGCTGGGGAGTGAACCCACTTATCCCTTAGAAAGGACCAGCATCTACCTTATAGACCTTGTTTCTAAGATCACGTAGTTGCTATTGTTGCTGTTGTTAGGTGATGTTGAGTTGATCCTGACTCACAATCACCCAATGAGCAATAATAGATCAGAACCTTGCCCTTTCTACCCAGAA
Organism: Elephantulus edwardii; assembly: GCF_000299155.1. Taxonomy (NCBI): domain Eukaryota; kingdom Metazoa; phylum Chordata; class Mammalia; order Macroscelidea; family Macroscelididae; genus Elephantulus; species Elephantulus edwardii. The sequence goes on along the minus strand of NW_006399801.1, from coordinate 727,752 downwards.
TGGAGGAAAACCTGCCTCTGATTCCAAGCCAGATTATTCCACAGCTCTTGTCAACCAGTGTGAGAAAGGGAAGATAAGACAAGCTTTCTTGCATTAGCACTTAGTGTAGGCTTGCTCCTCAGCCAGGAGCTCCAAACAGAGGGGTTCCAGGGCAGGAAGCAATACCTAGATAGCTCCCAAATGTTGACAATGAGTTCTCAGTTCTGGAAAATCCTGACTATTGTTGTTGTTGGTGTAATGTGCCATCAAGTCACTTGTGACTCATACCATCCCTATATACAAGAGCTCTAAACACCGTTCTATCCTGTGCCAACCTCACCATCTCAAACACACTCATTCCCACCACTCCACTCACAGAATTGATCCATCTCATTGAGGGTCTTCCTCTCCTGTGACGTCCCTCCACTCTCCCAAACATGATGTCCCTCTCCAAGGACCAGTCCCTCCTTGAAACATGCCCGAAATATGTCAGATGAAGCTTCAGAATCCTTGACTCCAAGGAGCACTCTGGCTTCACCCTCTCCAGGTCAAACCTGTTTGTTCTCCTAGCAGTCCATGGTATATTCAACACTCTTCAACACCACAGCTCAAAGGTATCAATTCTCTTTCTATCATCTCTAGTCACTGTCCAATTCTCTGATGCATAGCACATAATTGCAAAGACTGTAACCTGGATCCAGCACACCTTAGCCTCCAGCCTGATATTGCTACTCTTCAGTACTCTTGGGAGGTCCCTCACAGCTGACTTTCCAAATGCAATTCGTCTCTTGCCTTCCTGGCTGCTGTTGCCAAAAGTGTTGACTGTGGATCGAAGTAAACTAAGACTGTTAAATATCTCAATCTCTTCACCATCCATACTAATGCTGCCAATTGGCCCAGTGGTGAGAATCTTTGTTTTCTTGATGTTGAGCTTCAATCCATATAGGAGGCTGCAGTCCTTGAACTTCTGAGGCAAGCGCTTCAGGTCCTCCTCAGTTTCAGCAAGCAGGGTTGTGTCATCTGCATAACGCAGGTTGTTGATGTCTCTTCCACCAATCCTGATGCCACATTCCTCCTTGTACAGCCCAGCGTTTCGGATGATCTGTTCTGCATACAGATTGAAAGGGTATGGAGACAAAATAAATCCCTGACCAACCCCCTTCTTGATTTTGAACCATGTAGTGTCTCCTTGCTCTGTTCTGACCACTGCCCTCTTGGTCCAAGCATGGGTTTCACATTAGCACAATCAAATGTTCTGGGATTCCCATTCTGTTCAGAGTCAGCCATAGCTTGTTGTGATCCACACAGTCAAAAGCCTTTGCATAGTCTATGTAGCACAGATAGACATTTGTCTGGTATTTTCTACTTTCTGCCAAGACCCATGTAACATTAGCTATAATATCCCTAGTACCATGACCTCTTCTAAATCCAACCTGCCCATCTGGCAGTTCTCTTTTGACATATTGCTCCACACCTTTTTTTGATAATTTTGAGCAGAATCTTGCTTGTATATGATTTTAATGATATTGTTCACTAATTTCCACACTGTGTTGGGTCACCTTTCTTTGGAATGGGAACAAATATCGCTCTTCCAGTCAGTTGGCCAGCTGGCTGTCCTCCAGATGTCTTGGCACAGCGTAGTGGGCATATCCAGTGCAGCATCTGTTTGTTGAAATAAATCAATTGGTATGCTGTCAACTCTTGGAGCCTTGTTTTTAACCAATTTCTTCAGAGCAATTTGAACTTCCTCCATCACCATAGGCTCTTGCTCATATGTTATTTCATGAAATTTTTCTGTGTCAGCCAACTACTTCTGATACAGTGACTCTGTGTACTCCTTCCATCTTCTTTTGATACTTCCTGAATCATTTAACACTCTACCCAAAGTTTCCAATCAAGATTCGTTGATAGTACTGGGCGACTGGAACACAAATTTGGGAACAGGGAAGAAGGATCAGTAGCTGGAAAACACGGGCTCGGTGAGAGAAATGAGGCTAAAGATAGAATGATAGAGTTCTGCACATTCAATGATTTATTCATTGCAAATACCTTTTATAAGAAACAGGCTATACACATGGATTTCACCTGATGGTATGCATAGGAATAAAATCTATTAACATTTGTGCAAAGACTCGGTGGAGAAACTCAGTATCAGCAATGAAAACCAGGCCGGGTACTGATTGTGGGACAGACCACCAACTACTCATATGCAAGTTCAAGCTTAAGTTGAGAAAAATTATATCAAGTCCATGGGAACCAAAATTTGATCTTAAGTCTGTCCCACTCGAATTTCAAAACCACCTCAGGAGCAGGTTTGAGGCCTTGAGCACCAATGAGCATAGACCAAATGTGCTCTGGAAGGTTATCAAGAAAATTGTCCATGAAGAATGCAAAAGATCATTACAAAGGAAGGCTGAAGAAGAAGAAAAAACCAAGATGGATGTCAGATGAGACTCTGAGTATTGCATTAAAGCACAGAGAAGCCAAAGCTAAAGGAAGAAACCAAGAAATCAAAGAGCTGAACAGAAAATTTCAAAAGGCAGCTCAGGCGATAAAGCAAGATATTATAATGAAATGTGCAGAGAGCTGGAGTCAGAAAATAAAAAAGGCTGAACTCGCTCAGCTTTTCTTAAGCTGAAAGTGTTGAAAACCATGTTCAAGCCATGGGTGGTAATACTTAAGGATACTTTGAGTCTAATGTTAAATGATCCAGGCAAATCCTGATACTGCACTGAGGAGCTGTAATGTGTCTTGAGAAAATCAGACATTTGACACTCCAGGCTGAACATGGTGTCAATCACATTGTGCTGTCAGACAGTGGTGTTTGGGGTGGACTTGGAACACTGGACAGAGGGATTTTCAAAGCAGCATAGTGACAGGAATAGCTGGGCTTCATAATCCCCCAGAAAAGATACCCCCTGGTTTTGTTGTTATGTGCCATCAACAACTATAACTCATAGAGACCCTATGAACAACACATCTGAACTTTGCCCCTATCTTGTATTATCCTCATCATCTCCAATATACTTGACAGGAAACTAAACTCTATTCGGTTTCCTTATTACTGTCTCCTCAATGCCTAGAGCAGGGTAATGGTAGTAATGTTCTTGGTAGCGGCCAACAAGTTGACCCATGACTCATGGTGACCCCAGGCACAACAAACAGAACAGTTTCCCAGATTGTGCCATCCACAGAAATGGTTGTGGATAAGACCACACATTCCACAGGGTGTTTACCAACTGATTTTCAGAAGTAAATTTCCAGGCCTTTCTCCAACTAGGCTGTCTTTACCTAAAAGTTCCACTGAAACCAATTCAGCTTCATTGCAACACACAAGCATGGTGACTATGCATGAGATGCATGACCAGGAGTTGGACCCAGAATGGCAGCATGAAAGACAAGAACTCTACTACTGAACAACCACTGTTCTCATACAAGGTTGATAGTGAAAGCAAAATAATTTATTAAATGAATAAACACACAATATACTGGCAGTAACTATCATCATGGTCTGAGACTATATATAAGTGGTTTTTCTTTTTGGTTCCCTTATAATTTATGCATAATATGAATATCTTATAAAGAAAAAGTACTATTTGTACAAAAGAAAATATTAATTTAAAAGGGCTAAATCTCCACACACTTCTAAATTGAACTATAAAAAATTACTGTGAAATAAAGATGAGCATTTTCTCTGATATTGGGAAGGAAATTATCTTTCTGAGCCAAAAGACATTGAAAAGTCCCTACAAACTGGAATATGAAGTTTGTTTTAAACACCATAAATAAAATTAAATGCAAACCCCTAACCTAGAGAAATTCTTGCCTATATGATAGGCATTAGTTTCTTATATGACACACACTAATAAGAAAAGTAGAAATTATCCCACTAGAGACACACAAGCTAAACATTCACAAAAAAGTAACATTTGATGGTTAATATTTGAAATTTGTTAACCTTCTAATATAGCTAGAGCAAGAGCAATTTTTTACCTTTCAATTTACACTATGTATAAAGACCTTTTAATACAAGCCTAACTTCAGACCCTGCATTTTCACTTTCAGGAAAATATGTACTCTCATTAATAATATCCAAATGTGCTTATTTTAGCATTATTCTCAATAGTGAAAAGTAGCAACAAACAATTTAAATCTAAAAAAAAAAGTTAAAAAAATTGTTATCAATTTCAGCTTGCTTGGTTACACCATCAATATTCTTGGCACCAGCAGTCAGATAATCAAAGGACAAATTGCACTAGGAAAATCTGCTCTCAGGGACCTCTCCAGAGTGCTAAAGAGCAATGATGTCAGTCTAGAGACTAAAGTGCACCTGATTCAGGCCATGATCTTCACAATTACTTGCTGTGCATCTGTGAGCTGGACTATGGAGAAGGAAAAATTCCTTTGAGTTGTGATGTTGGAGAAGAGTATTGGACATTACATGAATTGACAAGAGAACAGGTCTTTCCTAGAGAGGGTAAAATCAAATTGTTGCTTGGAGTCAAGGAATTTGAAGCTCTGTCTCATATATTTTAAGAAGGGACCAGTCCTGGAGAAGGATATCATACTTGGAAAGATGGAAAGATAGCACAAGAGAGGAAGACCCTGGATGAAACGAATTGACACAGTAACTATGGCAATGAAAGTAGACATTTTCTTAGGATGATGAATAATGCTGCTAGGAACATTGGTGTACAAGTTACAGTTTGTGCCTCAGTTATCATATCCTCAGGGTAGATTCCAAGTAGTGGAGGAGCTGGGTCATGTGGAATTTCTATGTTCAATTTTTTGAGTAAGCATCAAACTGCCTTCCAGAATGGTTGCACCATTTTACAATCCCACCAACAATGTATAAGAGTTCCTTTCTTGCCACATCCTCTCCAACATTTATTACTTGCTGTCCTGTTAAACTTTGCCACTGTTACTAGAGTGAGATGATACATCATTGTGGTTTTGATTTGCATCTCTCTTATTGCCAGTGATTTTGAGCATTTCTTCATGTGTCAGTTGGCCATCTGAATATCTTCCCTTGTGAAAATTCTTTCCTTGTCTTTTGTCCATTTAGTAATTGTGTTAACAGTCTTTTTCTTGTGGAGGTCCAGGACTATTCTGTAAACTTTTGTTGTAAGACTATTGTCTGAGATGGTATTACCAAATGTTTGTTCCCAGAGCTATTGTACACAGGGTCGCTATGAGTCACAGTCAACTCAATGGTACTTAACAACAACAACAATGCTACATAGGCAAATATTATATGAATATGTTAAAGTCACTGTTGTTGTCATTGTTCATAGCTGTTGAGCTGAACACAACTCATAGTGACCCTATGACCAAAAGGCCTGAAGCCTTTCTATAACGGTCATCATTTCTCAAAGTTCATAAAGTCACTACAATTATAAAAAATATTTAATGACATAGGAGAAGTCTCATCAGTAGTGTTTAATGAAAAAAAAACAAGCTCATTGTCTTTGAGTCTGAACTGACCCATAGATTACTCTCCCGTAGGTTTACAGAGATGGTAAATTGTGCAGGAAGAGATTGTCCATTTTTCTCCCGCAGAGTCACTGATGTATTCAAACTTATCACTTAGATTTGACAGTAGAGCTCTCTATCCATACACCACCAGAGTAAAGTAGGTTGCAAATGTTCATAGCAGTATTATTCACCATCGCAAAAACATGGAAATAGCCCAAATGTCCAACCAAAAACAAATGGGTTGAGAAATTATGGTACATGCACACAATGGAACACTATGCAGCACGCAGGAGCAATAACTTTGCAAATTATTACCTAACTTGGGAGGGACTGGAGAGCATTATGCTGAGTGGTCTAACTCAGTCCCACAAGGATAAATATGGTATAAGACTGTTATTGTGGAATGAATATAAGGATCCAGGAGGGGTGGGAGAGGTTGGAAGCAGAGGGATGTGGATGTGCAGGGGGAAGAAGGGATTCATCATTGGGTCGTAATCATTGGGTGACAGAAGTTGAAAGAATTTGTTCAAATTTGTATTAGAATTCTGCAAATACACTAGTGAAAAAATATATGCAAGCTCTAAATTATCTTTTTTAAATAATTATTTTGTTTATGCACAAACTCATAAATATTTTGGTCTCTCAATCATCTCAAACCACTATAATTAGTGGCAGTATTTCTTTTACACATTGCTGTATTTTCTTTTGATATTATTATTGCTTGATGTGTGTAATGCTATTTTAATAAAGTATCAAGTGGGTCCAGAAATGCCAGTCCCAATTATTCTTGAAACACAGGATTGTTCTAATAATTATAGTATATATATGTATATATATATATATATTAGTTGTAGGTTGAATTGTTCTCTCCAGAAACATGCTGAAGCCCTAATTCTAGTTAACTGTGAACATGGCCTTGATTGGCAGTGTTCTTGTTGCTGTTAGATGCCATCAAGTCAACTACAACTCAAAGTGACCCTGTGGAGAACAAATCTGCACCTTGCTCTATGCTGCCCCCTTTACTAGCTCCAACATACTAAAAGCCCTTTTGTATAGTCAGTGTGTGAATCTCTCTTGTTGGGGTCTTCCTCTTTCTCTGATTCTCCACCTTTCCTGGCATGATGTCTTTTTCCAAGGGCTGGCCTCTCCTGACGACGTAGTCGATGTCTGTAAGACAAAGTTTCACCATCTTCGCCTCAAGTACACCCTAGCTGCACTTTCTCAAAGACAGACTTGTTTGTTCTTAGACAGTCCATTCAGTGCTCTTTGTCAACACCATCATTCAAAGGCTTTGATTCTTCTTCTGTCATCCTCATTCATTGTCCAACTTTCAGATGCATAGAAAGTAATTGTTTGGCAATAGGGTGAAGGAGGATGTTATTTGCTTTGTTAGCATGAGGTCATGTTGGAGTAGGGTGTATCCAAATCCCAGATGTAATAGAGACACACAAAGAGAAGATGTTGTTGTTGTTGTTGTTAAGTGTCGTCAAGTAGTGTATGACTAATAGCAACCCTATGAACAAAAGATCTGAACCCTGTTCCATCCTGCACCATGCTCACACTTCCTGACACATAAGAACCCGCTGCAGCAGTCACTGTGTCAATCCAACTGGTTGAGGGTCTTCCTCTCCTTCACCAACCCTCCACCCTTCCCAGAATCATGTCCTTTTCCAAGAATTAGCTCCTCCTAGCAACATGCGTGAAGTATGTTAGGCAAAGCACTTGGCTGCACCATATGAAAATGTGGACAGTTTAGTGTGATGCTGGAACTGCAAGTCATAAATTATCAGAAACCAGAAGAAACCTGAAATAATTTTCCCTTAGATCCTACAGAGACATTACAGTTAAGCTAACTCCCTGGTTTAGGACTTCTAGCCTCCAGAACTGTGAAAAAAAATGCTTGTACTGCTTCAAGTCATCTATTTTTTTTTTTTTACTTAGTTATGGCTGCCCTAGCAAACTAATACACCATTGTTTTAGTAACAGCAGGGACTTTTTAAATTGTGGTTGGGGTTGGGTTGTTTTATGCATATCATGTTTATTGCTGCTTCGTTCACAATAGCAAAGAGATGGAAGTAGCCAAAACTGCCTGTCAATAAACAAATGGATAGGAAAACTGTGGTACATTCACACAATGGAATATCACATAGCATTGAAAAACAATGAACTTGTAAAACACTACACAACAGGGATGAGTCTGTAAAACATTATGTTAAGTGAAACCTCTTAGTCACCAAAGGACAGATACTGAATAAAACAACTGTTATAAAATAGGATTAACATGGTGGGAGACGGAGAAAAGGAAAAGAGTGGGTAGATAATGAACACTTCACTGGAACAGATGAATAAAAGGGCTAAAAGGTGCATGACTAGGCATTATATGTATGACAATTAACAATCTGGAACAAGGGGTGCATTACAAATTGAACTGGAGAAGGGGCAAGGAGTAGGAGGAAGGAAAACACGCATTAATGAATGAAACCCAATCTTTCTGGAAACTTCCACAAAAATCACAATAAATTTTTTAAAACCCTAAATTCAGTCCATATTTTCAATTTTCTTTTGCATGACAGATGCTGAGACTTCACATAACTTTTACTGAAAAAAGGAGAGTGTGTACATAGGAATATATCTATGTTTCTGCATGCACAAAATACTTTTTTTCTGTTATGATGATGACAAAGAGTTTGGGTCAAAGTTAGAAACATTTAAGCTATAAAATATTTTACAATTTCTTTTGGAAAAATATCCCTTGAGCATTTACCAACAGCAGTTTTTTAAAGTGAAAATGTTCGCCCAAATGGTTGTTGTTGTTGTTGTTAGGTGCCATCGAGCCAAGCACAACTCGTAGTGAGCCGATGAACAAAAGATCTGAACGCTGTTCTATCCTGCACCATCCTCACACTTCCTGACACACAAAGCCCATTGCAGCAGTCAGTCCATCTGGTTGAGGGTCTTCCTCTCCTTCCCAGCATCATGTTCTTCTCCAAGGAATGACGCTTCCTAACAAACATGTCCAAAGAATGTGAGGTAAAGCCCATCATTCTTGCCTCCAAAGAGGACTCTGGCTGCACCTTCTCAAAGCCATATCTGTTCATTCTCTTGGCCATCCATGGGATGTTCAGTGCTCTTCTCCAACACTACAGTTCAAAGATGTCAATTCTTCCTCTGTCGTCCTTATTCATTGTCCAGCTCTCAGATGTATAGCTACTAATAAGAAAGACTATGGCCTGAATCAGACACATGTTAGTCTTCAAACTGAACATCACTACTCTTCAATAATTTGGAAATGTCCCTAACTGGTTACAGATACCATAATGACTTCAGTTACAATCTGCCATGTTGTTTTCTAAAAGGGTGACCTGATTCATAACACCTCCTGATCACTTTTTTTGCCTAACTTCTTCCCTGTGTGTCCAGTTCATTCTTTGAGTGAACCACCAGGACTCAATCAGATTTTCTCTTAAGCCTTCACCATGCCTTGGTGTTACTGCCAAGCTAAGATCAAGTCCAAGTTCTCTAATAAAGATATTGACTGTTGCCTTGGCATATGTAATTATCTTGAACTTGCAAGATGAGTAAAGAGAGCCCAGACCAATATCAGGTGAGTTAACATTCACTCCCTACATAGACACCACATGATCTGAAGTCATCTATCAGAAGCGCTGATTGCATACTACTGTGCCCCTTTTATTGTCACTTGAAGATCTGGTTTCTTGGGTGCCATTGTCATTCTAACATGGGAATGTGAGATCTCACCAACCTCATTCCTCATCTAAGACATTAATGCCTGAATAACCTTCACTGGCGTTCTCAGGAGGAGTCTTGGAGCAAATACTGTGTATCCTGCCATTTGCAGAATGGCAGAGGGGCTGGCCTTTAGAGCAGAGCAGTGTTCAGAGCAGACATTGAGACAGCACGCGGGATTCAAGAAGTAGCTTTCAGAACCACGGATGTGATCTAGGGACCACTCAGAGAGAGCAGAACATGGACTGCTGACTTGGAGCACAGCCTTCTTGCCCAAGCTGAACGACTAGTGTTCATTTCAATTGTTGTTGTTGTTGTTGATTGCCTTCAAGACGAACACACCTCATAGTGACCCCATGAACAAAGGCCTGAAGCCTCTCTACAACTATCGACATTTATCAAAGTTCATAGTTTCCAGAGACATGTTATTTAGGAAGTGGATGCCACTCCTGCTTCGAAACCTATCATAATGTTACTGTTTTTATGTGCCATTGAGTCTCTGTGATGTATAGCGACGCTATGTACAGCAGCTCTGAATCCTGCCCCGTCCTGAGCCAGTCTCACTAACTCAGACACACCAATCCCCATTGCCCCAAGTCACTGTATCAATCCATCTCATCCATGGTCTTCCTCTCCTGCGCTGTCCCTCCACATCCCCCAAAAAGATAAGTTGGCATTTTACATCAATCCAATCTCTGTCAGTGAGATTTTGTCTCGAAATTAAGTCTTTGAGGAGGTTGTTTGTTAAATTAATCTGAGGCTGTACTAGAATTGGTTGACTGTGGTTGCTATGGACTGTCAAGTTGAGTTAGAACTGACTCACAGTTGATCTTACAGAGAGTTTTCAGACAGGGAATCACACAGAGGGAGATTGCTTATCTTTCCCCTGTGGAACAGTTGATTCAACCGCCACAATCACTGTGTGCACTTTGGGTTGACAGCATAGTTCCTTACCACGAAGCCACTGGAGTTCTCTAACCCCATCTGAGTGGAGTCCTAGGAAAGAGAAGAGGCCGAGAGAAGCCAGCCATGAACAGTGTCTTAACTCTCTGCTGAGAATTTGCCTTTCCATCCCAGATATACTGAATCAGAATCTCCAGTTTAACACAATTCCTAGGTGATTCTTAGGCATACAGAAGCTCTCTGAGTGTCACCTAGGGATTGTGCTAAACTGGAGATTCTGATTCAGTGTATCTGGGGTGAAAATGCAAATTCTCAGCAGCAGATTAAACCAGAATTACTCGGTTCATAGCCCCGTATTAGAGAGATGAAACAGCACACCAGAAAACACAGATTTCAGGCAATTCAAGAAGCTAGGCAAGAAGCATGGAGCACACGTACTCTCCCTGATAGCCCACAAGGAATCAGCATGGCTGACAACTCGAGTTTGGACTCCGAGCCTCCAGAGCGGTGAAACAATAACTTTATATTCTTATAAGTCACCTGACTTGTGGTACATTTTGCTACAACCGCCACAGGAGAAATTAATACAACCACCATGATCACTGAACTCATTAGTATCAGAACAGAAGTGAGAATCGGAGTCTCCTAATTAGCAGCGAGGGCGAAGCAGCTCCCCAGGCTTCCCGGCTGTCTCCATTTCCTCCCCACCAATTCTTCCTGCCCTCAGATTCCAGATTGACTGCCCTGAAGAATGCTTTCAGAATGAAAGTGTTCTTACACTCGAATATTTTCATCCTCTAGGCATGACAGGCACAGCTCCAGCTCTCACAAAAACTCATAGCTGACCCTCCAGTGAGTTTCCAAAACTGTAAATTACAGGAGAGAATTCATCTTTCTTCCTCGGAGTCACCGGTGGATTCGAATTAGAGAAGAGCCCCTTTGGATTAGCAGTGTAAATCCCTGTGGACTACTCAGCTGGAGCATCAGGATCTCGTAGCAAAGCAGCTTCAACTTCAACATCCACAGTTCAAGAACAAAATCCCTTCACTATAGATAACTGGTTTACTTTGGTCTGCTGAATACAGCCAGGCAAGTTTTGCACTACATCTACAGGTTGTACTTTGGTAACCCCAAGCGGATTGGCAAGTATTCACGCTTCTTCCACCACCATCAAACATGCTTTTATACCTTCCTGGTCCCCTACTTTGGTTACTAATTTTTCTCTTAAGTGTTTTGGGGTTGCGTTGATATTTTCAAATTTACAGTTGTTGTTGTTGTGTACCGTAAAGTCAGAACTGACCCACAGCTGACCTATCTTTCTCTGGGGGAATAGCTGTGGATTTGAACTGTGTGCCTTCAGGATTGTAGCACAGTTTCTTACCACTATGCCACCAAAGCTCCCGGAATTCATTACAAATACTTTTTTTAAAAAATAATTTTAACGAACATTTACAGAGATTTTGGATTTCCATTCATTCATTGTTGCACTTTTCTCCCTGCCCAGCCCTCCCCCTGCTCCACCCCCCCAACCCCCCTCCAGTTCACTGCTCTCTTTGAAAAATAAAAGAAAAATTCTTTCTTTGATATACAATCCCTCGGCACCCTTCCTTCTGCCCCAAATACACTCCACTATGCAACCTTAATTGTGGACTCTTGTGATAACCATAATACTCTATAATACATCGCTTTTAAATTATTCTTTCCCTCATCTGTTTCAATGTAGTATATGCAATTTATCCAGTTTTTCTCAGACTTACCCCAACCCTCATATCAGTCCCATTTTACAGCAGTAGCACCAGCAAATACTTTTTTATAAGAAACATAAATGCAGACTATACACATGGATTTCACCTGATGAGATGCCTAGGAATCAGATTAATTACATCTGTGGGAAGAATCGCTAGAGAAGCTCAATTATGAGCTGTGAAAACTAGGCCAGGTGCTGGTTGTGGGACAGAGCAACAACTACTCACATACAAATTCAAGTTGAAGCTTAGAAGAAGGTTAAATCAAATCTACAGAAACCAAAATTTGAACTTGAATCTATCCCACTTGAATTTCAAAACCATCTCAGGAAGAGACTTGAGGCCTTGAAGACTAATGAGTGATGACCAGATGAGCTGTGAGATGATATCAAGAATATCATCTATGAAAAAAAAGAATATCATCTATGAAGAATGAAAGGTCGTTACAAAGAAGAGGAAGAAAAGACCAAGATGGATGTCAGAGGAGACTGAATATTGCATTAGAGCACCAAGAAGCCAAAAAGAAAGGAAGTAATTAAGAAGCTAAACAGAAAATGTCAAAGTGCAGCATGGAAAGACAAAGCAAAGTATTACAATGAAATGTGCAGAGAGCTGGAGTCAGAAAAATCAAAATGGCAGAACTTGCCTTAAGCTAAAGGAACTGAAGAACGAATACATCCAAGCATCAAGTTGCCATACTTAAAGATGCTTTGGGCAGAATATTAAATGATCAAGGAAGTATTAAAAGAAGATAGAACGAGTACTCAGAGTCACTGTACCAAAGAGAATTGGCTGACACAGAAAAATTTAATGAAACAAAATGCAAGCAGGAGCCTGTGGTGATGAAGGAAGAAGTTCAAGGTGTTCTGAAGGAACTGGCAAAAAACAAGGCCCAAGAATTGACAAAATATGAATTGACATATTCCAAAAGACACTGCCCTGGCCGAGCTCACCAAGTTGGGCCAAGAAATCTGGAGGACAACCACCTGTCCAACTGACTAGAACAGATCCGTTTTTGTTCCCATTCCAAGAAAGGCAATACAACAGAGAACAGAAATTATCATACAATATCATTCTAATATAGCTTGCCTCCGGAAACTCTATGAACGTGGAGAAATAATGAAAGTTATACAAGTGTTCAGGTCTTTTGTACATAGGGTCACTATAAGTCGTCTATGATTCGATGGCACTTTACAAAAATAACAACATCACTAGTATAATAAACAAGCAAGATTCTGCTGAAAATTATCCAAAAACGACTGGAACACCACATCAACAGAGAATTGCCAAATATGCAGACTGGGTTTAGAAGAGGCCATGGTACTAGGGATATTATAGCTAATGTTAAATGATCTTGGCTGAAAGCAGAGAGTACCAGAGAAATGTCTGTGTTTTATTCACTACACAAAGGAATTTTCACTGTGTGGATCACAACAAACTGTGGATGACTCTGAGAAGAATGGGAATCCCAGAACACTTGATTGAGTTTATGCAAAATCTATACTTGAACTAGGAGGCAGTCATCAGGACAGAGCAAAGAAATGCTACATGGTTCAAAATTGGGAAGGGTGTATGCCAGGGATGTGTCTTGCCTCCATACCTTTTCAATCTATATGCAGAACAGAGCATGCAGGAGTCTGGGCTCTATAAGGAGCACTGTGGCATCAGAACTAGAGGAAAACTCATCAAAAACCTGCATTATGTGGATGACACAACCTTTCTTGCTGAAACTAAGGTGGACCAGAAGTGCTTGCAGCAGGTCAAGAAGATCAAGGTCTGCAACCTTCAATACAGATTGAAGCTCAACATCAAGAAAACAAAGATTCTCACCACTGAAACCATTGGCAGCATCATGATAGATGGTGAAGAGATTGAGATTGTTAACAGCTTCAGTTTGCTTAGCTCTACAATCAACACTCTTGAAACCAGCAGCTAAGAAAGAAAACGATGAATTAGTTGGGAAAGTCTGCTGTCAGGGACCTCTCCAGAGTACCGAAGAGCACTGATGTCAGTCTGGAAACTAAGGTGTGCCTGATAACAGGCATGGTCTTTGCAATTACTTGCTATGCATCAGAAATCTGGACTGGGGATGACAGAAGAATTGATGCCTTTGAGTTGTAGTGCTGGAGAAGAGTATTGAATATATTTTGGACCGCTAGGAGAACAGGTTTGTCCTGGACAGGGTGAAACTAGGCAACTCCTTGGAGGCAAGGATTTGGAAGCTCCATTAGACATACTTTGGGCATGCATGGTTTGCAAAGAGGGACCAGTTCTTGGAGAGGGACATAATTCTTGGGAGGGTGGAGGGACAGCACAAGAGAGGAAAACCCTGGATGAGATGGATTGAATGTTGACAGGGGTAATTGGGGGTTAGGTGTGTTAGAGACAATAAGGTAGCTTATGATAGAGCAGAGTTCAGAGCTGTTGTACTTAGGATCACTGTGAATTGCAGGTGACCCAATGGCACATAACAACAACAATAACATTAATGCTTTCGTACCCTAAAATGATTGCCATTGATTCAGATTCACGTGTACAGAGTAGAACTGTGCTAATGGGGGTTTTAATGGTGGGATTTTTGGAAGTAGGTCACCCAGCACACTTTTCTTCTGAGGTGCTTTGGGTGAAGGTGAGTCTTCAACCAAGTGTTGGCTATGTCTACCACATTGGGACTCTTTTATTTTTTAATACAATTTTAAACACAGAGCTAAAATCTATTCTTTAATCATCTTCGATGTCATTCTCTTCCTCCTCAAAAACTATCACTATTGAAATTCAGCATACCTTTTTTCAGTCACCTTTACAATGCATACCAAATATACATAACCATAGACAATACAGACATAACTTGTTTTATTGAGCTTTGCTTTATTGCATTTGGTAGATA
>NW_006399801.1:708948-710106 GCF_000299155.1 Elephantulus edwardii | reverse complement strand
CCATCTTGAGTTGATTTTTGTGTATGCTGTGAGATGTGGATCCTGTTTCAGCTTTCTGCAGGTGGAAGTCCAGTCTTGCTAGCACCATTTGTTGAAGAGGTTATCATTTCCCCATTTGATAGGTTTTTATTTCCTTGTTGAATATCAGTTGACCATAGATAGCTGGGTCTTTTTCTGGGTTCTCAATCCTGTTCCATTGGTCTATGTGCCTGTCATTGTATCAGTACCATGCTGTTTTGGTTACCACTGCTGTGTAGTAGGTTTTGAGGTCAGGGCGTGCTATGCCTCTCACTTGATTATTGAGTTTTGCTTATTTGGGGTCTGTTGCCTCTCCAAATAAATTTGATCATTTCCCTTTCAATCTCCTTGGAAAATTAATTTGGTATTATATTGTAAATTTTTTTTTACAAATTAAAGATTTCTGGCAACCCTGCATCAAGCAAGCCTATAGGTGCCATTTTCCAAACAGCATGTGCTCACTACATGCCTCTGTGATATATTTTGGTAATTCTCATATATTAAACATAATGTTAGTGGAACTTGGTAGACAACAGTATGGTAGAAGTATAAGATATATATACGTATGACTTGTTTGACTGTGACATTCAACCGTGATGGTGGCAGTCTAGAACCAAACTTTATGGCATCTCTAAAGTATGCATTATTCAAAAGAGCAGCTGAATGTAACAGAGAACTCGCTGGTTAGTTAAGTGCATATTAGGTTTCTTCACTGGGTCATCAGCTTCTGATGTCTGCAGAGGGTAGATCTGATGACTTAGCTAGCTAAGTGCAAGGGCTGCTTTAAACTCTGATCAGAATGTATCCAAAAGAAGAGTTATTTTTAAAAAGAAGAGTTATGCTTCATAGGCTTTTTATTTTATTAATTCATTAAAACAGAGAAAAGTTAGATTATAAAGAAACATACTCAGTCCACTGAAGTCCCTGGGTGATGCAACTTGTTAAGTACTTGGCTACTAGCCAAAAGGTTAGCAGTTTAAATCTACTTATAGGTGCTTTGGAAAAAGACCTTTCAATCTACAACTAAAAAGATGGCTACTGAAAATCTTACAAAGTGAAGTTTATTCTGACTCACACGGTATTTCCCTGAGTCAGCGTTGATTCCATGTCAACTGTTTTGTTTTATTGTGTGTGTGTGTG
>NW_006399801.1:688233-705923 GCF_000299155.1 Elephantulus edwardii | reverse complement strand
AGTGGGCATCCTGTTCTGGTCCCTGTTCACAAGGGAAAAGGTTTTGCATATATACTTTTCACTATGCTGAGGAAATTTTCTTCTATCCCAATTGTGTCTTAATCAGGAAGGGGTGTTGGATTTTGTCAAATGCCTTTACTGCAACAATTGCTAAGATCATATGGTTTTTGTCATTTGCTTTGTTAATATAGTGAATTACATTAATTGTTTTTCTTATGTTGAAACATCCTTACATAGCTGTTATGAAATTCACTTAGTCATGGTGAAATTTTTTTGTATGTGCTATTGGCTAGGATTTTGTTAAGGATTTTTCATCTATATTCATAAAAATTATTCATCTGTGGTTTTCTTTCTTGGTAATATCTATGCCTGGTTTTAGTATTAGGGTTATGCTTGCCTCGTAGAATGACTGATATTATTCCTTCTTTTTTAATTTTTTGAAATAATTTAAGTAGAATTGGTGATAGATCCTCTCTGAATGTTTGGTAAAATTCAACTATAAAGCCATTTGGCCCAGGACTCTCTTATGGGGAAGTCTTTTTATGACCTATTAAATTTCTTCTTTTGTGATAGGTCTGTTCAAGTGTTCTTGATAACTTGATAACTTGTCTTGTCAATCTGGATAGGGAATGAGTTTCAAGGAATTTGTCCATTTTCTCTGGGTTTTTTTACTTTATCAGAGTGTAGCTTTTCATAGTATTTCAATACTATAGATTTAATTTCATCTGGTTCTGTTGTAATGTCACCTGTATCGTTTCTTTTTTTATTATCATTACTTAGATTTATTTACAAAGTTTGAACACATTGTTTTTCACAAAATATCCCTCTCATTTCCTTTACCCTGCCCACCCATCAAATTGTGCAACCCTAAGATTAACACCTTATGAATTATCTGTGTCTTCTCTTTTTTCCCCCTTTTGTTTAGTTTGCCAGTGGTTTGTCAATATTATTGACCCTTTCAAAAACAACAGCAAGAAAAAAAAAACACAAACAGCTCTTAAGCTCTGGTGGCCTAGTGGCAAGAAACTGCACTGCAATCCTAGAGATGTGCGGTTTGAATCCACCAGATGTTCTGCTGAAGAAAGAAGGACAATCTCCTCCTGTACCAGTCTGATCTGATTTGATGGTACACGCACACAAAAAGAATAAAGTAAAAAATTTTTAAAAAAATAACAGCTCTTGGTTTTATTGATGGTTTCAATTGGGTTTTTTTGTTTTGTTTTTTTCTGTTTTCTCTCTCATTGATTTTAGCTCTTGTCCTTATCTTTTCTTCTAGAGGCTTTAGGATTAGATTGTCATTCTTTTTCTATTTTATGAAGGTGTTGAGTTAGATCATTGATTTGTTTTCTTCTTTCTTCCTTTTTATGTGCGTGCCAATTGCTATGAAATGCTCTCTGAGGATTGCCTTAGCTTTATCCCAGAGGTTTTGGTATGTTATATTTTCATTTGTTTCAAGGAACTTATTAACTTCATTTATAACCCAATCATGTCCTAGCAGAAAGTTATTTAGTTTCACATGGGTGGTTTTATAAGTTTTTCCTTCTGTGGTTAATGTCTAGTTTTATGGCATTGTGGTCTGAGAAGATACTTTGTATTATTTCAATGTTTTTAATTTGTTGAGACTTGCTGTGTGTCCTTAATATATGATTGATTCTGGAGAATGTACCTTGTGGACTTGAGAAGAAAGTGAATTGAATTTTAGTTGGGGGCAGTACCTTGACATCCACAAGGTCAAGTTGGCTGATTGTATAGTTTAGATCTTGTTAAGTTATGTTAACTTTCTTTTGAGTTGACCTATCCTTTGGTGATAGTCCTGTATTGAAGTCCCCTACCCTTACTATTACAGTGCTATTTCTTTCCTCATTTCTGTTAACCATTATTTTATGTATTTTTGCAGGTCTATCATTTGATACAATAATGTTGACCAAGATTATGTCTTCTTGATCTATTGTGCCTTTGATAACTATGTAATGCCCTTCCTTATCTTTTATGGTTGTTTTTGTGTTCTTGTGGTTGTTAATGACATGTTGCATCCAGAAAATCTGCTATCAAAAACCTCTCCAAAATATTAAAGAGCAGTAATGTCAGTTTAAAGACTAAGGTGTGTCTGATCAAAGCCATGGTCTTTTCAATTGCTACCTATAGATCTGAAAGTTGGACAATGCATAGAGATGATAGAAGAAGAATTGACACCTTTGAACTGTGGTGGTGGAGAAGAGTACTGAATATCTTATAGACTCCCAAAAGGCCAAACAACTCTGTCTTGGATGAAGTGCAATGACGGTGCTCTTTAGAAGCAATTTGGAGGAATATCATTTCACATGCTTTGAGCATGCCATCAAGAGAATCCAGTCCTTGGAAAAAGATATTATTCTGGAAAGGCTTGTGTGTCCGAGGTAATGAGGAAAACCCTCAACCAGTTGTATTGACACAGTGACTATAACAATAAACTCAAGCATATAAGAGATCATAAGGATGGGTCACTTGGTCCTCCACAACAAGTGCTTCAAGTCTTCCTCACTTTCAGCAAGTAAGGTTGTATCATCTGCATAACGCAGGTTATTGATAAGTCCCCCTCCAATTCTGATGACACACTCCTCCTCAGAGTGTACAGTTTCCTGGAGAATTTGCTCAGCATACAGATTTAATAGATATGGAGAGAGAATACAATCCTCGTGCATTCCCTTCCCAATTCCAAGCCAGGTAGTGCTCCCCTGCTCCATTTGCACAATAGCTTCCTGGACCAGGTTCAGGTTCCACATGAGCACAATCAAGCCCTCTGTGAGTCCCATTCTTCTTGATGTTTACCACAACTTGTTATGAGCCATACAATCAATTGCCTTTGTGTCATTAATAAAGAACAAATAGGCATTCCTCTGGTATTCATTGCTTCAGTCATGATGGATGTAGAAGAGATTAAAACTGTCAACATAGTCATCTTGGTTAGATCCACAACCTTGGTACCAGCAGTAAAGATATCAAGAAACTCATTGCACAGGGAAAATCTGCATTTAGGGACCATTACATATTATTGAGGAGTAGTGATGTCAGTTTGAAGACTAAAGTGTATCTGATTCAGTCCATGGTCTTTCTGATTACTTGCTATGCATCTGAGAGCTGGACAATAAATAAGAATAAGAGAAAAAGAATTTATGCCTTTGAGCTGTGGTGTTGGAGAAGAACACCGAACATCCGATGGATGGACAAGAGAACAAAAAAGATTTTTTTTGGGGGGGTTCAGTCAGAGTGCTCTTTGGAGGCAAGAATGATGTAGCTTTGCCTCACATACTTTGGGCATGTTGCTATGAGGTGCTATTCCTTGGAAAAGGACATGCTACTGGGAAGAGCGGAGAGTTGGTTAAGGAGAGAAAGATTCTCAACCAGGTAGTTTGATATGGTGACTGCTGCAATGGGGTCTTTTGTGTCAAGAAGTGTGAAGGTGGTGTAAGATAGAACAAGGTTTAGATCTTTTGTTCATGGGGTCTTTATGAGTCATACTCGACTCAATGGCACATAACAACAACAGCAACAACAAAGAATGGTGCAGGATAATGGCACAAGTTTCAGATCTGTTGCTTACAGGGTTGCAATGAGTCATTGACTTTACGGCACCTAACAACAACAATATGTACAAATTATTGTAAGGCAGCTACTTATCCCAAAAGCATGTTAGCCCAAATTAGAGTTAATTATAACTAAAGAAAGGACCAATTGAACACCTAGCTTCCTAAAATCTGTAGACATTAGTGCTTGAAATGATATTCAGTAGTTACTTTTAAAATACTTTCATGGTTAACATTTTTCATCTCTTTTTTACTTCTTCAAATGCCATAATATTATGCCATTGTCAAAGATATTTGACCAGTTGCTGTTCATTCTTACAGATGTCCTAAGATTCCAAATCTTCATTATTTTTACACACTCTAATAACACATATACTTCTGACTTAGTAAATGTCCCAGTAGCATGAATGTGAAATCATCTACCACGCTAGATGTAATGGTAATCAATGGCTTAATGAAACCGAATCTTTGAAATTATTCAAGTCACTCAGACACATAAGAGTTGGCCACCCATCCCTAGCTCACTGATTGGTAAATATGTGGTTTTATATACAGTAGAGAATGGTGTAATTATGGGAACAGCCATCTCTTTATATACATTCTGGGAGATTGCAGAAACTCAGCAAAGTCTTTCAGGGGGAGGTATATTGCAATATGCTCAGGACTCAGCCAAATTAGAGCAATAAGACACACTAAATGATAGCTACAATCTGTCAAAAACTGCCATTTAGGTTTGCAAAATGCTATTCAGATGCTTGAATAATAAATGACGTGTTCCATATATGCTCTACTAATTGGGACAGTGCTTGATTTCCCCAGCAATAATGAGCCACACTGTGCTGTCTCCTGCCGGAAGTTCATTCCAGTCAAACATCTAGCTCCCCAACTCTGCAAACTCACAACTAGGAGGGCTTTCAAAGATCTGGTTTCTTCCCCCCTCCCCAAAAAAAGACTTTATGCTTACACTGGGAAGAAGCTGAAGAAAAGTAGACTGCTCAAAGCCTCTAAGATAGAGGTAGGGCTTGGTTTCCACTAACATGTTAGTTACTTAAAGATGCCCTCAGATGCTTCCAATGAAGTGTCAGCTTTTGCAAACAATTATATGTGTGTTACTCCTTCCTTACATTCTAAACCATACTATTTTACTGTATTTTAGGGATCTCTGTTGGTCTAGCAAAGCATTTCACTGCCAAACTAAATGCAGGTGGTTCGAATCCACCAACTGCTCCAAAGGAGTAAGATGTCCAATCTCCTCCTATTTGATTTACTGCCTCTGAAAACCCACTGGAGGGTCAGCTATGAGTTGGTTCTTATACACATATCTTCCAATGACATTTGTTATATTTTTCACAATATGTCAACATCTTCATTCTTTCCATTCTGATAGCTCCATTCGTCTATCTTCACTGTCTCCTGCTTACCTTCTCATCTTTGCTTTAGAATGAATGCTGTTTGGTCTCATGGCGATGATTTTCAGAAGAGCACAGTGCTCACCGGTGGTTTCTTTCATATGGCATCTGTTACTTTGCTAGACCACCTCCAAGTGTAGTTACAGCATCAAGTTTAAGGGTTATCTTGAGGTTGTAACCTTGGGAGTTCCTGTAGTATCTACCAGTTCAATATGTCTGAACATTTTTGAGCATTTGTGCTGTGTTATGCATTATTTCTCTCTTTCTGTCTGGGGTGACTTGTTATGTAAAGACTGGAAGCAGTAGTTGGGGACCATCTACTTCTTCTGATCTCAGGTAGATGAGATCCTGGTTCCTACAAGCAATTATTCCTGTCTACTAGTTGTACTTTGGGTTTTCACTTATATTTTGTTTCTCTTTTGCTCTAGATAAGGAAAAACCATTTTAAGTATCTGCACTCACAGTATTTTAAGACTCCAGATGCTGCCATCCAAACTAGAATGCAGAATATGAAATGTACTCTTTAGAGCTGTAGAGTGTTCACTGTATGCATGTCCTATGTTTCATTTATATAGTCATTCATTGATTACTAATAATATCATTTAACAGGTGGAAATTATCAAGCAATATCATTAATATCGCATGCAAGAAAAATACTGCTGAATAACATTCAAAAACTACTAAAACAGTTTGTAGATAGGTAACTGCCAAAAATTCAAGTAGGATTTAGAAGAGACCATGGCACCAGGGATAACACTGCTGATGTCAAATGGATTCTCCCTGAAAGTAAATAATATCAGAAGAATGTCTATTTATGCTTTATGGGCTATGTACAGTCATTTTACTATGTGATCATAACGAGTTATGGCTGACATTGAGAAGAATGGGAATCCCAGAACACTTCATTGTACTCAGACAAAACTTATACCTACACCTCGAGGCTATTGTGAAAACAGAGCAAGGGGACACTACACAATTTAAAATTAAGAAAGATGTGTGTTAGGGTTGTATCCTTTCTCCAAACCTATTGAATCTGTATGCTGAGCAAATTATTCAAGAAGTTGGACTCTAGGAAGAAGAATATTGCATCAGGATTGGAGGAAGACTAATCAATAATCTTTGTAATGCAGATGACATAACTTTGCTCAAAGTGAGGAGGACTTGAATCGCTTGCTGCAGAATATCAAAGAACACAGCCTTCAATATGGACTGCATCTCATTGTAAAGAAAAAAATTTTCACCACTGGACCAATAGGAAACATCATAACAGATAAATTTTTCAAACTGTCAATGACTTCATCTTACTTGGATCCACAATCAGTGCACTTGACACTAGTAGTCTGATCAGGAGATGTATAGCACTGGGAATGACTACAGTCAGGAACTCCTTCAAATTACTGAGAAAGAATTATGTCAATTTGAGGACTAAGGTGCACCTGACTCATGCCATATTCTTCTCAATCACTTGTTATGCATCTGAGAGCTGGACAACGAATAAGGATGACAGAAGAAGAAATGATGCCTTTAAGCTGTGGTGTTGGAGAAGAGCACTGAAGATCCCATGGATGGCCAAGAGAACAAACAGATATGTCTTGCAGAACTGCAGCCATAGTGCTCCTTGAAGACAAAGATGACAAAGCTTTATTTCATGTGCTTTGGACATATTGCTAGGAGAGGCTATTCCTTGGAAAAGGACATCATTCTTGGAAATGTGGAGGGATGACAGAAGTTAGAAAGACCCTCAGTCAAATGGATGCCTGCCACAATGTGCTTAAAGATGTCAGAGATTGTGAGGATTGCACAGTATAGATAGGACAAGGTTCAGATCTGTTGTTCATAGGGTAGCTATGTGTTGTACTTGCCTCAACAGCATCTAACAAAACAACAATTGATCGAAAGGGAGCTCTGGTTGCCTAGTGGCAAGAAACTGCACTGTAATTCTGGAACTGTGTGGTTTGAATGCACCAAATGCTCTTCTGGAGAAGGAAGAACAGTCAGATCTGATTTGACTATACACACACACACACACACACACACACACACACACACAAAATTAATATATTTAAATAAAAACCCCAACAACAACTGATGGGCACTAAGTTGTTTTCATCTTTTTTTGCTATTGTGCCTGTTCTTCCTAAAAAAAAACTTATAGACTCTGCAGCTCAAGACATCTTCCCATTCACCTTTTGTGTAACCAAGTGCAATAGGCACAGAAACTACAAGATACTAACTAGATCTACCTATGTTTCTCTGTCTCTGTCAGTCTGTACCCATTCCTCATGCAGCAAGAATAGACCATGCCCAGCGTGGCCAAAATAGATTATTTCGGCTGTCCAATGGCTGAATCACATCTTCAATGAGGTCTGAACTGTGTCCAGGTCTTCCACGAGGACCTTCCCTCAGCTTGAGAGAGGTGTGTCTTCTCATAGACCTTAACTCATGGAGGGCGCATGTACAATAGAGCAAAACTTTGTCTGATCTTATGCAATCTTCATGACTCCTGGGATATTCAAGTCCATTGTTGTGGCCATTTGTACATTTTGAGAGCCTTCCAATCTAGAGGGCTTGTCATCAATACTATACTGGATGATATCTTTCTGTGATCAATAAGGTTATCATCAGCTAATTTTCTGAAATTTATCACCGCACATTTTTTTTATTATTATTCTCTCTTTTTTAATAATTTTAATGAGCATTTACAGGGATTTTGGATTTCCATTCATTCATTGCTGTACTTCTCTCCCCGCCCATCCCTCCCCCCGCCCCAGTTTGCTCCTCTCTTTCAAAAGTAAAAGAAACACTCCTTCCCTGGTACACAATCCCCCCGCACCCCTCCCACCGTCCCAAGTACATTCCACTATGCAACCTTAATTGTGGACTCCTGTGATAACCATAAGGCCCTATCATACATCGCTTTTAAATTATTCACTCCCTCATCTGTTTCAGTGCAGTATTCACAATTTATCCAGTTTTTCTCAGTCTTACCCCAACCCTGATATCAGTCCCATTTTACAACAGTGGCACCATGCAATATTTGTCCTTTTACATCTGAGATATTTCATTCAGCATAATGTCCTCCAGGGTCACACATTTTGAATAATATTGCATGAGTTCCTTATTTTTCAATGCAGCGTAGTATTCCATTGTGTAAATATACCACAGCTTCTCTATCCATTCGTTTGTTGATGGTCATCTGGGTTGTTTCCAACTCCTTGCTATTGTGAACAGAGCCGTGATAAACATGGGTGTGCATACATCTGCTTGGATGTCAGTTATGGTCTCTTTGGGATATATTCCCAGTAGTGGAATTGCTGGGTCAAACGGTATCTTTCTTAATCTAGAAGTTCCACTGAAACTTGTCCACCATGGATAATCCTGCTGGTATGTGAAACACAAACACTGATCGCATAATTCTAGCATCATTCCACTGGGGTAGGAAGAGCCATGTTGCGGTGCTTTGGGGGAAATACTGCTGTTTGGCTACACGACATAGGACTTTAACCTTCTGTATATGCTTTGTGCTAAACAACGGAATTCCTTTAAGAGTTTCTTCCTTTTAACGTGAGCAAAAGGTTCCTGTGTGACAAAATTTGTGCTTGACTGCTCATCTAAAGTTTGAAGGTTTGAACCCAATAGCAAAAAGGAAAGGTCTGCTTGCAGAAATATTACAGCCAAGAAAACACCAAGGGGTGCTAGAGAGTAGAACTACCCCATGGTGTTTTGTTGGCTGTAAGCTCAAGCAGAAGGGAATCAGACAATTGAAACAGCTTGAGTGAGGCAGAGACACCAGTTCTTAGAGGGACCATTTAGCATCATTGCACCATGAAAACCACGATAAACTAATAGATGGGTGTTGGTTATATCTTGTGGTTAGTCTTTAGTTAATCACTCTTTATATTAAAATGTCCCTGTTTAACCAACTATCTGTTTCTGCCACCAAATTAGACTCGGATTTCTACAATGTGTCTACTCCTCTCTCCTAACCAAAATGGCCTGCCCCTAAGCTCTGCTAAGGGAACCATCCTGAACACTTTTCCATAGTCAGACATACCAATTAAGGGGACTGCTGGGGCAAAACAACTAATTCAGAGGTAGTCCACACGTAAACTGGCTGTTGGCAATCAGGAGCCTATTCTGTTCCAGCCATCTTAAAATAATCTTTACAATATTTAATTTGCATGTGATAGTGATGACATTGTTCAGTAATTTCCACACTCTTGTGGACCACCTTTCTTTAAAATGGGAGCAAATATGGATTTCTTCTGATCAATTTACCAAGCAATGTCTTCCAAATTTCTTGGCATAGATACCTAAGTATATTCCTGATTGCATCTGTTTGCTGAAATAGCTAAACTGATATTCTATCAATTCATGGGACTTCTAATTTTTGCCAATGCCTTTAGTGAAGCTTGGCTTCTTTCTCCAGTACAATTGGTGTTTGATCATATGATATTCCTGAAATTGTTCAGCTTCAACCAAGTCTTTTTCTTTTACAGTGACTGTGTGCTATTCCCACCTTCTTTTGTTGCTGCCTGTATTATTCAGTATTTTGCCCACAGAATTCATGAGTATTGAAACCAGAACCTTGAATTTGTTTTTCAGTTCTTTCAGCTTGAGAAATGCTGAGCTCATTCTTCCATTTTATTTTCTAACTTCATGATTTTGTATATTTTGTTATAATGCCTTGCTTTGTCTTCTCAATCTGCCCTTTGAAATCTTCTACCAGCTCTCTCACTTTATAGTTTCTTCTCTTCATTTTGATTTCTCTACATTGAAGGGCAAATTTCAAGCATCCATGTAAATCTTTTCATTCTTTCTTGTCTTTTTAATAACAGTGGAAGTTTTCACCTTTTGTTTAAACCTCTCTCCTAGAATCTTGTGTGTAAAAAGAAGGCCTTCCTGACCAGTTTCCACCTCTTAACAAAGAAGAACTTCTTTTAAACAACTGAGCAATGAAGAGTTTGTAGCACTTCATAAAAGAAAAAAAAAAATCTTAACTGATTTTTTTTCATTAATAATTTATTTTTCTAACTTATTTTCCTTTTTACATAATATTCTGGTGATTTAAAAAAACTTACCTTTTCTATCTTTTATAAAAAAAGTATA
Source organism: Elephantulus edwardii (assembly GCF_000299155.1). NCBI lineage: Eukaryota > Metazoa > Chordata > Mammalia > Macroscelidea > Macroscelididae > Elephantulus > Elephantulus edwardii. Next base: position 695,842 of record NW_006399801.1, on the reverse strand, counting down.
TTTCCCATGCATGCCTATGTTTATTATGGCTTTTTTCACAATAGCAAAGAGTTGGAAACAACCCAAGTGCTATCAACAAACGAATGGATGAAGAAGCTCTGGTATATTCACACAATGGAATACTATGCTACATTGAAAAACAAGGAACCCGTGAAATTTTATACAAAATGGGTGACCCTGGAGGACTTTACACTAAGTGAAATATCTCAGTCACAAAAGGACAAATATCACATGGTGCCACTGTTGTGAAACAGGACTGACATTGGGGTTTTGGGGAGACTCAGAAAGACAGCATAAATAATGTATATTGAATTGAAACAGATGAGGGAGAGAATTGTTTAAAAGGGATATATGATTAGGTATTACTGTCATGATAGGAGTCCATAATGAAGGCTACATTGTGGAGTGGATTTGGAGGGAGGGATTGTATAACAATGAAAGAATTTTTCTTTTACTGTTCAAAGAGAAGAGTGAATTGGGTGGGGTAGGGTGGACAGAGAGAAAAGTACAACAATGAATGAATGGAAACCCTAAGTCTCTGTGAACTTTCATTAAAATTAATTTAAAAAAACAACAATAACAACAAAAAAGTATATTTCTCATAAAAGAGAATATCACATCCAAAAAAGTGTATTTTCTATAATTCAAATTGAAGAAGTCTGCCACAAGTTATTTCTCACAAGCCCAAGCATATCCTAAATAAGAAGCCACAGAAATCAGCTAATATATTCACTCGTTCAAATCGGAATTGACTCATTAAAGTTTTTAAATTATAAGTCACACAGGAGGCAGCTGCCCATTTTTCTTTCAAAGAGATATATGTGTACCTCTTTGATGGTTTGAATCCACCAGTGGCTCCATGAGAGAAAAGTGGACAATCTTCCTCCTGTGTGGTTTATACTCTTGGAAACTCAAAGGAGGTTCAGCTATAAGATAGTTCCAACTCAAAAGCAATGAGAAACAAAGGACACTCATTAAACACATGAATATGAAAATGCAACAAGGAGAGAATGGAAACCCAAAGCCTTTGTAAACTTTCTTTAAAATTGATTTTTTTAAAGTTAAAAAAAAAATCCCAGCACATGAATATGATTGCTTATTGAAGCTGCTTCTGTTAGACGCCATCATATGTACAACACAATGAAACACTGGCCAGTCCTGCACTCAGCAATGATGGTCCTCACCATGAAGGCCACATCTGAGTCTGGGATGCAGCCACCGTGTCAATCCCTCTCATTTCCCTCCACTCACCTACTTAACGCTCAAGTGTAGGTTCTCTGAGCACAGGAATTTTGATTGATGCATATAACATGGCTTAAAACATAGTAAGTGTGTGTGTGGGTGTGTGTGTGTGTGTGTGTGTGTGTGTGTGTAATTGAAAGAACAGAAGGAAAATGATCTCCAAGAGTTGACAGGAAGATGGAGACATTGAGAGTGTCTTTTGAGAACAAGTTTGGAAGTAGCTATCTGGATAAAGACAGCAGACAATTATGTCCACCAATGGAGCAAGGTCTTTCTTTTTCTATAAACTGAATAGAAATCTTTCAATTAGCATGAAAACAAAACCAGTAGCTGTCAAGTGCACTCCAACTTGTGACGAACCCACAGGTAATGACGGAACAGAACAGTGTTTCAGAGTGTGTTCAATGGCTGACTTGGAGGAGACCACAAGGTCTTTCCTGTTAAGTCTCCTCAGGACCTGAACTTGCAATTTTCCAGTTATCAGCCACTCTCATTTTCATGTTTGCACCATCTGGGTACATCAACATGCATGTGCATTACCAATCCCCCACTTTTACGTTCAATCTGAGGATAAGCTCAACAGATGTCCAAACAAACTTTCTCATTCATTTTTTCTGCCATTTAAGGATGGAGGGAAAGGGTACCAATTTTTAACATGAAACCAAAATAGAGAATTGATTTTAAATGTGAACAAGAAATTAGCATAAATCAATCAAAGATCATCTTAGAAATGTCTCTATTTGCTTTTCATGCTAGCCAGAAATATACCCTAGAACCTGACCCGCATCTAGCTACCAGCGTAAGCACTAAATTAATATGTCTGTCTCCAAGAAGTGCCTTTAATAAAATCCTTAGAGAGACATTTAAAAGTCAGGCACACAGAGTATTAAAATTGTCATCCACCATCTAAGTACATGACAAGCTTTCTAAAGTTAGCACCTCATTGAGCACTCATTTTGCCCGAGTGACTTAGTCAAGAACAAGATTCTCCTCTTTCTTATTCTCATGAGACCAGCAGAGATCAGCTTTCAGCAGACCAGGAGGTTTTCCCTAGACTTTCCTACTGGCAGTCTGAGTCATATGCATACTATTCCATAACCCCTGAGCAGCTCATGGATATCAGTTTCTTGGGCTTCGGGAGAAACTCCAGCCTCTTTGCCAAGTTGCTAGTCTCCAGAGGCAAGAAGCTGGTATTTATCACTTCACTTTAAAGCTCATGCAGTGCCCACAGATGCTGTTATATAATTACAGATCAAATGGCACCCAGTGTGTGTCTTGGATTACTGGAGCTGGAACAGATAGAGTTATTTATAATCATCTCAGGGCTGGAAGCAGTAAGTGGGGACAACGGAGGACTAATTTCTAGCTCCGGGACTGAAGTTTAAATGAAGCATCACAAAGGGACAGCTGCCAGTTAGGCGCAGGACAGTCCACACCACCCACACAGTCACTGGTGGGAAGGAACCCATTTAGAGTGGTGGCCTCAAAGTAGAGGACAAACCTTCAATGGAATTGTTTTGCAGGGGATGGCTTTTAGCAGGAAAACTACCTGACAAGAATAGCCAGTGGTTTATTGCTAAAAGGCATGCCTTGCAAAACAATTCCCTCTGAAAATCTGCACCCTTCCCTGGGGCCCCCACTCTAAAGGCTTTTTACCACCAGCAGCGGAGTGGGTGGTGTGGACTGTCCCGCCCCTAACTGGCAGCTGCCCCTTTGTGATGCTTCATTTAAGCCTCAGTCCTTGAGTGAATAATTAGCCCTCTTCTCCCAGCTTACTCTGTTCTCAGCCCTGGGATGATTATAAATAACCTTAGCTGTTACAGCACCAGTAATCCATGGCAGTTGGAGTCCTAGTAACATAGTGGTTAAGTGCTAACCTGAAGGTCAGTGGTCCAAACCTTCAAGTTTTTCTGTAAGAACCTTCAAGCTGCTCTGTAAGAGGAAGGTGTGGCAGTCTGATTTCATGATGATTTTCAGCCTTGGAAGCCCTGTGAAGTAGTTCTACTCTGTCCAACAGGATTGCTAGGAGCCAGAAGAGAAAACAACAGGTTTGATTTGGTTTTGAGATTCTTGGCAAAGACAAAGGATACTGGAAAAAGTTCTATAGCTTCTTGTATTCAATTGCTGGGGTTAGCAGTTAACACAATGCAACTCATTGCTTTTAAGCCAGAACTAGTTCAGGACTGATTTTCCATTGGGTTTCCAAGGCCATGAGGAGATTGTCCATGTTTGTCCCTTGAGGCTGCCGGTGGATTCAAATCAACAGATAGGCTAGACTCTTAGGTAGGTCTAGGCTGGAGTGCCACCTCAGTGTGAGATAGTTCAGGTCACTTAAATTTCTCCACAAAATAGAAAACATCTGTTATACGTCACTTTTCATTGCAATACTCTTCACAATAGCCAAAAGATGAGAACAAGCCAGTTCCCTATTGACAGATGAATGAATAAACAAAATGTGGCATGTATATATAAAGGAATATTATGCTGTGATGAAAAGGGATTAAGTCCTACCACATGTGATAATGTGGATAATCTAGAAATTCCATTGTTGTTGCTGTTGTTGCTGCTGTTAGGTGCTATCAATTGTCTATGACATATGTTTTTGTTTTTGTTATGTGCCTTCAAATGGCCTGCAACTCATAGTGGCCCTCTGTCCAACAGCCTAAACCCTGATCTACCTGTGCCAATCTTATTGTCTCTGACACATCTACCCTCATTACTCCAGTCACTGAGTCAATCCATGTCATCGAAGGTCTTCCTCTCCTGAGCTATTCCTCCACCCTCCCAAGCATGATGTTCCTCTCCAAGGACTGGTCCCTCCTTGCAACATGTCCAAAGTATGTCAGATGGAACTTCAGAATTCTTGCCTCTAAGGAACAGCCTGGTTTCACTCTCTCTAGGATGAACCTGTTTGTTCTCCCACCAGTCCATGGTATATTTAATACCCTTCTCTAGCACCACAGCTCAAAGGTGTCAATTCTCCTTCTATCATCCCTAGTCGTTGTCTAGCTTTCAGATACTTAGCAAGTAATTGCAAAGACTATGGCCTGCATCAGGCACACCTTAGTCTCCAAACTGACATCATAGCTCTTCAGTACTTTGGAGAGGTCTTTGTCAGCAGACTCATAGTGACCTTCTAAACAACAGATCTAAACCTTACTCTTTATTGCACCATTTTCACAATCATGCTGACTAAAATAAGTCAGACACAAGAGGACTGTATTTTATTATTCCATTTATGTAGAAATACTTATAATAGTCAAATACATAGAAACTGAAATAAATAAGTGGTGATTATGGTCCTGGGGAAGAGCAGAATTGGGAGTTACACCTAATGCAGACAGAGTTTCTGTTTGGATCAATGGAAAAGTTTCAAAAATAAATGGTAATTATGATCACACATTATTGAATATGATTAATACCACTGGATTGTATACTCAAGAATGAATGAAGTGACAAACTTTATAAGAGTATATTTTACCACAATTTTTTAATGGTAGAATAGGTTATTTTTAGATAAACGAAAAGAGAGAGAATATGTCACCAGTCACCTAGATAATCAGACATGTTAAAAGAACTTTTCCTGTTGTTATTGTTGTAAAGTGTTGTCGAGTCAAATATAACTCATAGCAATTCTATGAACAAAAGAACTGAACCCTGTTCTAGAACTTTTGTTGTGTCTCTAATGTTCAAAGAGTTTCCAAAGGCATGTTTTTTATAAAGTAGACCTGCTTCCAGGCCTGTCTTAATCTGGGAGCTCTACCAAACCCTGTCGACCATGGATAACCATTATGGCATATGACACATCAGTGGCACAGCATTCAGCATCACAGCAACCCCAAGTTACCTCAGTACAGCAAACTGACAGACCAGTACTGTACCACTTCAAAGAATGTTCTTCCAAAATACAACTAACACCAGGCCTGTGGGTTTCAGGACCCAATTTATAAATACAAATGTCTGCCCACCAGGTCCTGATTGACTTAAAGTAGAAATTCCTAGCTCACAGCTGATTGTTAGCTAAATCCAGTAAATCTAGGCAATTAATCAGCTCACACACAATTGTGAACAAAAAATAAATAAATAAAAAATAAGAATAAACAAATCGTTTACACTAGACTTTCAGCTAAAACAGGAGAATCCACCCTCCAGAATCCAACTGCTTCACACATGAGCCTCCAACTGAAATTATATTGTTTCCGTGAAGAATTTTAAAATTCCAGAAATGGACAAAATAAGGACATGTTTTAAAAATTATTTTTCTTTTCTGTAATGTCTTTTAAAGTCAATGAACTATAGCAAAGATCAGTTGCAATTCAACATTAATCTAGTCAACTGCACATTTCCTCCTAGAGCACAACCACCAGAGACAGGTCAGACCACAGGACCCCAAGACCTTAGACACTAACTGTAAGTTTTGGGATCACCCAGCACACTCTCACCTAAAATGAAGAGACCTAGAGAGAAAGGTCTGGAAGAGATTCCATTTTCCAAAAAAGGATTAATTACCCTCTCACATACACCAATGTCTCATCAGTTAAGGAGTCTTTAGATCTTCTGCCCACTGTGGGTATGTTGTCAAGAGGGTCTAGTGGTTAGAAAAAGATGCTGGAAAAAGTAGACGATAAAGGAAGAGAGGAAAGACCCTCAACAAGATAGATGGATGCCATGACTGTAACAATAGGCTCAAGTATATCAGAGATGGTAAGGGCGGTGCAGGAAAGGACAGAGTTCAGATCTGTTGTTCATGAGGCTACTATGAGTCATAGGTGGCTCGATGGCACCTAAAAACAATAGTGAATGCCCTGGTTCAACATCTGTGGACCAGACAAATAATTGAACCAGGTATAAAACAACAGAAAGACCATCTGTGAATGAATGCCCTGACTTTGGCCTGATTATGTCCTGCTCAAAAATAACTCCATTGTGAGCCAAACCCTTGTTAGAATACACAACTGAGAAGAAGAGTAAGGAGATCACAAGGAAGGTAAAAATAAAAGTAGCATTATTTCAAAAGATACATCCCAAAGGAAGGAATAGGAATACTCCAAGGAAACGTTGTAGAAGAGGCCTGTGCCACTGAGGTAGGGAGCTGTGTTCAGTTGCTTCTTCGTTTGGGTGTGCCTTGGAGGCTGAGGCCAATGAAACCTTTCTCAGAGAGTTTATCGTTTGGTGAGTGGTTCCAATCTCTTGTTCTTGACCTCACTCATGGGCCTTAAACTCTAATTAGGTTACTACTGGAGGTGGGAAGGCAGCCTATATCCACATGTCAGGACTTGGAGACACACTATGTCTAAGGCTATCTGTTCCCTGGTTTTGTTGACTCATATGTTTTACAAGGCATGAGATTCTATCTCCTTTACCTCACTGGTATCTGCTTTAACATTCATCCCAGCTAGTCTCACTTTACACCTGACTTACCCAGTGCATCCTGTTATGCATCTGAGATCTGGATGATGGATAAGGATAGCAGAAGAATTCGTGCCTTTGAGCTGTGGTCTTGGAGAAGAGCACTAAACACCTCATGGACAGCCGAAAGAACAAACAGGTATGTGTTGGGAAAAGTGCAGGCAAAGTGTTCCTTGGATGTAAAGATGATAAAGCTTTTTTTGTTTTTTTCTTTTTTTTCCTCTTAAAATATGGAACGCTTTACAGATTTGCATATCATCCTTGTGCATGGGCCATGCTAAACTTCTCTGTATCATTTTAATATATGTGCTACCGAAGTGAGCAGGAGATGGCAAATCTTTGTCTCACATACTTTAGACATCTGTTAGGAAAGGATATCTCTTGGAGAGGAACTTCCTACTTGGAAAGGTGGAGGGCAGGTGAAAGAGAGGCAAACCTTCAACCATATGGACTGACACAGTGACTGCAGCAATGGGCTCAACCATGTCAGAGATGATTGAGATGCCACAAGACAGGCAGGATTCAGATCTGTTGTTCATAGGGTGGTTATGAGTCATACTCGACTCAATGGCATATAACAACAACAACAAACAAGTAATAGGAAGCTTCCAAGATTTTTGTGGTTATTTCTCTGGAACTATTGACAAAGACCAAGACCTTTGGGTCAAGTTCATTGCATACCCCAGAAATATTAAAAGCAAATTAATAACTGTGTTTATAATATTTGTAGAAGTATAATGTCAAAACAGCAATGAGATATCATCTCACCCCAGTAAGAATAGCGAAATTTAACAGAACAGCAAGCAACATACGCTGGTGAGAGTGTGGAGAAACTGGAACAATTATTTACTGTTAGTGGGAGTGTAAAATGGTACAAACACTGTGGAAGGCAGTGTGGCGCTTTCTCAAAAAGTTGCAAATAGAGATATCATTTGACCCAGCAATTCCACTACTGGGA